>NC_057806.1:353958094-354294991 GCF_018294505.1 Triticum aestivum
TGAGGTCTATTCCTTCGTTGACCGTGAGAGCTTGTCATGGGCTAAGTTGGGACTCCCCTGCAGGGATTGAACTTTCGAAAGTCGTGCCCGCGGTTATGGGCAGATGGGAATTTGTTAATGTCCGGTTGTAGATTACTTGAACTAAACTTAATTAAAATGAATCAACCGTGTGTGTTACCGTGATGGCCCCTTCTCGGCGGAGTCCGGGGAGTGGACACGGTGTTGGAGTTATGCTTGCGCAGGGTGTTCCTTTAGCTTCTCGCTCGTGCTTCGCCTTCTCTTCTCGCTCTCTTTTGCGTATAAGTTAGCCACCACATATGCTAGTCGCTTGCTGCAGCTCCACATATATTTGCCTTATCCATTCCTATGAGCTTAAATAGTTTTGATCGCGAGGGTGCGAGATTGCTGAGTCCCTGTGGCTCACAGATACTATAACTCCAGATGCAGGTCCAGGTGATTTCGCTCCAGGTGACGAGTACGAGCTCAAGTGGGAGTTCGACGAGGACTCTCAGCGTTATTATGTTTCCTTTCCCGATGATCAGTAGTGGTGCCTAGTTGGGGATCGATTCAGGGCCTTGTCGCATGTTGGGTTCTTTTCCATTTTGGCGCCGTAGTCGGGCCATGAGTGTTTGTTTGATGGATGTTAATTATGTACTCTGATGTGACGTGGCGAGTGTAAGCCAACTATGTTATCTCCCCCTTTTATTATGTATTACATGGGATGTTGTAATGATTGCCTGACTTGCGACATTGCTTTCAATGCGGTTATGTCTCTAAGTCGTGCCTCGACACGTGGGAGCTATAACCGCATCGAGGGCGTTACAACACCGAAAGCTTGAATTGAAACCACCGGATAAGAAAAGAATGAAGAATGATGAACTTGAAGCTTCCTTAGCATCTTCCTGAGAATCACCTAATAAGAACATTGACGGAAAAGAATGGAGAGACTTCACATCCATAAGATGGATACTTGATTAGAAATCCGATTCCTCGAAGAAAAAGGGTGGGAGGATGGGAAAAACAAAGGCAACTTGGGACGGATGAAGCAAACACCGTTGAGAAGAACTAATAAATGATCTTGCTGACGTTGAAATGATCAGATCCACTTGAAGAGAAACACGCCGGTTGAAAAGGATTTACATGACAATCTCAATTATCATGAAGGATTAGTATTCACATAGAAATATGAGAACACCGTTTAGGCAAGGTATGGATTCCACATTTGACTTCGAAGCAACTCGAATACCACAACTCAAAACATAACAAAGGGTTGGCTTGCAAAATAAGCCGGAACAAACATATGATAGAGATTTCGTCCGAAGTTTTCATGGTGGGGCCCACACAGGCTTGATCGTACAACACCATCATGTACAAGGCAGTGCACATGACATACGAAGCGTCCCCGGGTCAGCATAGCCAAGGACTCTTTAAGACACAAGGAGACCACTATAAAACCAACCGTGGATAGGCGGACCACTAAACGTCGAACCCCAATTTCATATCATACATCTGTCGGAAAGATATCCTAGGAGCTACTTGAATTCCCACTTATAAACTCCCGAAACTTTCTAGTTATGCAATCAGGTGTTGGGGATACAGGGGAAGCATAATATCTCACCCAAAACTAACAAATCCTACATCCAGCTGTATCCATCCTTCAACACATAACCAAGAAACCTTCGGAAATCATTTACCTCAACCTTTGAAAAGCATCCATTATATGAGTTATGGCAATACTCCCGAACTCCCTCCCCAGTACTGGGTGGCGTCGAGGTTATCTCATCAACAACTGCATAAAAGAGATTTTTGATGTCGGCGAAACTCAGGTATTCCAGAACTGCAACGATAAAATTGTGACGACAACACCTCGGAGCTCAACTCCCCGGGACAGTGCCACAACCCCTAAATGTCAGGAGGCACCAAGAACAATGTTCTCGTCACAAAACCATCAGAATGATTCCAAGATACCCGCGTGATCCTAAAGAAAATTTTAGTGAAATTTGAGAAGAGAAGAGTCAAAACTCTACGTCAGGATGCCTCACCAGAGTGCCGAAGGGACTGAGGAGTAAAAGAATCCTACTCTCCGATATATATAATCCTAAAAGACTCAAAACATTTTTTTCTAGACTCAACAACGCCAGCGATTCAATCAAGCAGGGGGCTCCTAAGTCGGGGAAGGCTCTGATTACCAACTTATAACACCCACGATGCGGCTATATCTCCCACGTGTCGGAGCACGATTAGAGGCATAACCGCATAGTAGACATGTCGCAAGAGGGTAATCTTTACACATCCCATGTACATAATAAGATAGAGATACAGAGTTGGCTTACAATCGCCACTTCACACAATACATAAATATAGCATTACAACATCCATAATACAATCAAGGTCCGACTACGGAACCAAAATAAAGAAAGACAACCCCTAATGCAATAGATCCCCGATCGCCCCGATTGGGCTCCACTACTGATCAACTGAAAAACGAAACAGCACAACGAACACGAACTTCATCGGGCTCCCACTTGAGCTCGGTTGCGTCACCTGCACGGTTATCATCGGCACCTGCAACTATTTGAAGTAATCTGTGAGTCACGGGGACTCAGCAATCTCACACCCGCGAGATCAAGACTATTTAAGTTTATGGGTAGGAAAAGGTGGTGCGGTGGAGCTGCAGCAAGCACTAGCATATATGGTGGCTAACTTACACAAATGGGAGCGAGAAGAGAAGCAAAGCACGGTCGTGATCTAGAAATGATCAAGAAGTGATCCTGAAACTACTTACGTTCAAGCATAACACAAGAACCGTGTTCACTTCCCGGACTCCGCCGGAAAGAGACCATCACGGCTACACACGTGGTTGATGCATTATAAATAAGTTAAGTTTCAAGTTTTCTACAACCGAACATTAACAAATTCCCATCTGCCCATAACCGCGGGCACGGCTTTCAAAAGTTCAAATCCCTGCAGGGGTGTCCCAACTTAGCCCATCACAAACTCTCATGGTCAATGAAGGATATTCCTTCTCCCAGGACGACCCGATCAGACTCGGAATCCCGGTTACAAGACATCTCGACAATGGTAAAACAAGACCAGCAAAGCCACCCGATGTGCCGACAAATCCCGATAGGAGTCGCACGTATCTCGTTTTCAGGGCAACACCAGATGAGACTAGCTACGAGTAAAACCAAGCCTCAAGTTTCCGCGAGGTGGCCCCGCGGGCAGCTCGGTTTGGACCAACACTCAGAGGAGCACTGGCCCGGGGGGGTTTAAAATAAAGATGACCCTCGGGCTCCGGAAACCCAAGGGAAAAAGGCTAGGTTGTTAGTGCAAATGTAAAACCAAGGTTGGGCCTTGCTGGAGGAGTTTATTCAAGGCGAACTGTCAAGGGGTTCCCATTATAACCCAACCGCATAAGGAACGCAAAATCAAGGAACATAACACCGGTATGACGGAAACTAGGGCGACAAGAGTGGAACAAAACACTAGTCATAAGGACGAGCCTTCCACCCTTTACCAAGTATATAGATGCATCAATTAAAATAAGAGATATTGTTATATCCCAATAAATATCCATGTTCCAACAAGGAACAACTCCATCTTCACCTGCAACTAGCAACGCTATAAGAGGGGTTGAGCAAAGCGGTAACATAGCCAAACAACGGTTTTCTAGGAAAGGTGGGTTAGAGGCTTGACATGGCAATATGGGAGGCATGATAAAGCATGTGGTAGGTATCGCGGCATAGGCATAGCAAAAGAGCGAGCAACTAGCAAGCAAACATAGAAGTGATTTCGAGGGTGTGGTCATCTTGCCTGCAAAGTTCTTCGAGAAGACGAAAGCTTGATCCTCGTAAGTGTACTCAACGGGTTCCTCTAACACGAACTCGTCTCCCGGCTCTACCCAAGGCAAGAACACAAGCAAAGGAAACCGCAATCAACCACGGTGCAATGCGCAAGCAACATGATGCAAAACATCGCATGATATGCGGGATGTGATATGCAATGCATATGCGTGCTCCGAAAGGAAAAGATTGGAAAAGGCCTCAACTTGGCAAACCCAGAGTGCCACTGGAAAGATGAGTTGATTTCGGTCGAAATCGATATAAAGATCACCGGAATCGGATGCACGGTTTGCAAATGGCAAGCAAAACAATAATGGCATGATTCTGTGATTAACAGCACGATGCCACCTAGAATGCAACAAGAAACTAAGCTACTGCACTCCAACATAGCTACAAAGCACATGGCAGTGATCCACTTAAGATGCTTGATAAAAGATGAACACTGAGCTACGGCTAAATCACACAAGAGCAGGTTCAAACAAGCATGGCAAAAGTGCAAAAGATAACAACATCACAGACTTAGTGAAAATAACATGTCAGGAATTAACATCAGGAAGCAATGTTTAGAGCAAGATATCAACATGCTACAGGATCAGATCATAGCAAAGCAAGGCATGACATGCATCTACTCAAAGCATATAACAAAGTCCCTTACTGACCATAAGCCAAAAAGGATAATAAGATATTTTGGCACCCATGTAAACATAGCAAGTTTCGTTAACAAATTCAGACTTAGCAGAAAACTAGACATGGCATAAACAGAATTACGAAGGCATGTTTGCGAGCTCGATGCACTCAACACAAGGCATTGCATGACAAACTAAGCATACTACCAGCAAGAAGGCAAGATCACGAAGCTAACCAAAGCAAGAACAATCTCATAGCATGCATGGATCAATTACAATAACCTTGGCAAAATTGATTAACATGTAAACCATCTGCCAGGAACATTTTATAGCAAAAGTAGAGGAAGATTGAGTCATGCTAGGGCACTCCATAATTTCAAACAAAGACATGGATGGATAGAGCATAACAATATCTCAAAATCATCCTCGCTGAACATGCTCAAAAGAGGCATGGATCTCTCTGTAGCAACATGAATACATGGCATAAAAATAACAGCAGACAAAGACTTAGTGGAAATCCTGAGATCCTGAAATCAGCAATATCACGAGAGCTACTTTGCATGCTTGTGCTAGTCACCATATTGATCACAAAAATACATGGCATATACCCCTGTAAAGATGGCATGGCATATAACAAAACACATGTAGAGCTCATGCCCATATGCAGCACACAATAATCATGGCAAAAATGACAAATGCTCATAAACTGATAAGAATCAGCATCTAACATTCTATAGCACTCTTGCAACAACAATTAGGGCATCAAGATGGACTCAAACAAGCATGATGCAATGGAATGAAATGAAGAGGGCACCCAGACGAACAATTTGATATATCATGCATGCAGAACGGAGCTACGGATGAGGAGATATGGCATGATGAACAGGGCGATAAAATAATCACAGGAAAAGACTTAGTGGAAATTCAACCTCTCAGGAAAGTCAACGGGACGAAGAGATCCAGGACGTGGGACGGCGTTTGGTTCGTCGACGTGGTGGATCAGATCCATCTTCCATAGATCCGGCGATGAGGATTCCGGCGACTCCGGCGAGGGCACGGAAGCCGAGGTGAGGCGGGAACGGTGGAGGAGGACCGGCGGAGGTGAGCGGCGGCTCCATTCACCGGCGAGAGGAGCGGGGACGACGCAGGGCGCGGCAGCCGGCGAGGCCCTGTGGTGGCCGGCGCTGAGCGCGGAGACGGACGGCAGAGCGGCGGCCATGGCGTCGCGGCGACGACGACCAGTGATGGAGGCGGCACGGCGAGGAACACGCGGGAGCGGGCACGGCGGCCGATGAGGCTGCGGGCGGCGAGGCGTGGTCGGGCCCAGCGCGGCCCGGGGCTGGCCGGCCGTGGGCTGCGGCGGGCCGCGGTGCGGTGGGAGGAGAGAGAGGGACAGGTGGTGCGACGTGAGTGGAGGAGGGAGGCGGCGCGCTGACGTGGCGGCTCGTGATAGGTCCGGGCGACGTGTCTGGCGGACATGTCCGTCGGTGGTGGGGAAGTGTCCGGTGGCGCGAGGGGAAGAAGACCAGGGTTTGTACTGCGCGAAAAATCGGGAAGGGCACACCTATTTATTGGTAGAGGGAGCTAGGAGAGTCCAAATGAGGTGCTGTTTTCGGCCACGCGATCGTGATCGAACGACCGAGAGGATGAAGGGGGTTTGGATGGGTTTTGGGCCACTTTGGAGGGGTGTTTGGCTGCAACACACACGAGGCCTTTATGGTTCATCGGTTAACCCTTGGAGTATCAAACGGACTCCAAATGGCAAGGAACTTGGCAGGCGGTCTACCGGTAGTGAACCAAGGCCGCTTGGCAAATATCGGTCCCGTCCGAGAACATTTAACACCCACACACGAAAAGAGGCAAAAGGGGACGCCGGAGGACGTAGGAGCGCCGGATTACAAAACGGACAACGGGGAAAGTGCTCGGATGCATGAGACGAACACGTATGCAAATGAGATGCACATGATGACATGATATGAAATGCATGACACGCAAACAAATGACAAGGAAACAACAGCGAATAACTGGAGGACACCTGGCGCAACGGTCTTAGGGCGTTACATATATTGGCCCCCCTTCAATCACGTATGTATCAATTTCTATGGTAGGAAGAAGTTTCTGTCACTCTCGCCCCCCCCCCAATACATAGTCCTATCAACATACAACTAACTCTATGGTGTGATCCACGCACACACTCATATGATGGGCGCCAAAGGACCACAAGCAATTTAAACCAATCATAGCAATTCACTAATTAACTCATAGGACAACAAAATTTTATTCGATGCAATAATGATGATGACACAAATCATCGTGTAATAATTCATAGCACCAAAACACCATGTTCAACTAGGGGGTTATAGCGGGTTGCGGGAGAGTGGACCACTGAAAAGAGATGAGAAAGGTGATGAAGACGGCAATGTTGGTGAAGATGGTCGCCGTTGCGATGGTTCCCTCGGCGCACTCCGGCGCCACTGGGAGAGAGAGGGGAGGGGAGAGTCTCCCCCTCCGGCTTGCTCCACCATGCCACCCATAGATGGGGAGAGGTTCTCCCATCTGGTTCTTGGCCTCCATGGCACCCAGAGGGGAGAGAGCTGATATGTTTCCAACGTATCTATAATTTTTGATTGTTCCATGCTATTGTATTATCTATATTGGATGTTTTATATGCATTTATATGCTATTTTTATATCATTTTTTGAGACTAACCTATTAACCTAGTGCCTAGTGACAGTTGTTGTTTTTTTCCTTGTTTTTGAATTTTACAGAAAATCAATACCAAACGGAGTCCAAACGGAACAAAACTTTACGATGATTTTTCTTGGACAACAAGACACCCACGAGACTTGGGGAGGAGGCCAGAAAACCCACAAGGGGGCCACAAGCCTTGTGGGGCCCCCCGTAGTTGTCCTAACCCTAACTCCAGCACTATAAATTCCCAAATATCCCCCCTACACTAGAGGGCACACCAAAAATATTTTTCCACCGCCGCAAGCTTCTGTTCTCGTGAGATCCCATCTTGGGGCCTTTTCCGGCACTCCGCCGAAGGGGGATTCGATCACGGAGGGCCTCTACACCAACCTTGTTGCCCTTCTGATGATGTGTGAGTAGTTTACCATAGACCTATGGGTCCATAGCTTGAAGCTAGATGGCCTCTTCCCTCTCTTTGATCTTCAATACAATGTTCTCCTAGATGTAATCTTCCTTCGCGATGCATTTGTTGAGATCCGATGAATTGTGGATTTATGATCAGATTATCTATGAATATCATTTGAGTCTTCTCTGAACTCTTTTATGCATGATTAAGATAGCTTTGTATTTCTCTCTGATCTATCGAGTTGGTTTGGCCAACAAGATTGGTTTTTCTTGCAATGGGAGATGTGCTTTGTGATGGGTTCAATCTTGCGGTGTCCTCACTGAGTGACAGGGGGTAGCGAGGCACATATTGTATTCTTGCCATTAGGGATAAAAATATGGGATTTTTACCATATTGATTGGATCTATCCCTCTACATCATTTCATCTTGCTTAAGGCGTTACTCTATTTTTATGAACTTAATACTCTAGATGTAGGCAAGAGTCGGTCGATGTGCGAAGTAATAGTAATAGATGCAGAATCGTTTCAGTCTACTTGTCATGACGTGATGCCTATATTCTGTTGGGGAACGTTGCATGGGAAACAAAAATTTCCTATGCTCACCAAGATCAATCTAGGAGATGCACATCTACGAGAGGAGAGATTGGATCTATATACCCTTATAGATCGCTAAGCGGAAGTGTTAAGAAATGCGGTTGATGTAGTCAAACGTCTTTGCGATCCAATCACAATCCGTCCACGAACTCCCGATCAAGTGCAGAACGGACGGCACCTCCGAGTTTACCACCGTGCGGCTCGGCGGCGTCCTCTCCTTCTTGATCCACCAAGCGAGAGAGAGGGGGTAGATGAGATCGGGACCAACACGACGGTATGGTGGTGGTGGCAGCGGAATTCTGGCAGGGCTTCGCCAAGCGCGTACCGGTGAAACGTGGGAGGAGTTGGGAGAGGTAATAGGCAAGGGTCGAAGGGTGCTGCGGATTACAGCTCCTGATTCAAGCAGTTTTTTTTCTTCTGAAGTATGAGTCTTGTTTGTGACATTCAATTCCAGAATGAACATTCAAAGGAAAAGTAGTATGGGACGCTGCTTGCTACTGACCGCGGCTGCCGACCGAAGAACTGAAGATCTTCAATCTATGTTTGAGTGCTCTTGCGAAAGAAAATAATTTTGAATGCAAAAATGACTTCAAAAATAGGATAGGATCGCGGATTCCATATATTTTTATAGAAAGAAAGATACTGGCTGCCCCCAACGCCTCCCCATCTTTACATAGGCATGGAGGGGGCTGGTGGCTTGCCCTCCAAGGCCCTAGGGTCGTTGGCCAAAGGGGGAGGAAGGACCCCGCCGTTCCTTCCCCATCGATCGCTAGCCCTCTTTTTAGGGATCCTGATCTTATCCCCTTGGGATATGATACTATTCCTTTTAAGGGAGGATCTTGGTGCGCCTAGACCAGGTTTGTAGGGACCTTCCCCACTACTCACATTCATGTGGGCCCCCCATGCAGTTGGCCCCACTCTGGAACCTTCTAGAACCTTCCCAGTATAATATAGAAAAAACTCAAACTTTTTCCGGAACCCGAGAACAACTTTTCATATATGAATCTTTACCTCCGGACTATTCCGGAGCTCCTCGTGATGTCCCGGATCCCATCTGGGACTCCGAACAACCTTCAGACTTTCCACCATGGCTCGGCCAGGGGGTGGTCGCGCCACTTGCCCTTGTGGGCCCCTCGAGCATTGTTTTGTGTTGATTCCTTCGCCCAAAAATCACATATATTCCATAAAAAATCATATTAAATCATGGGAGTATTTTGACCTTCCTAGATATTGATTTTATGTAAAACAAAAAACATGCAAAAAAACAAAAACTGTCACTTGGCACTGAATTAATAAGTTCGTCCATAAAAATAATATAGAAGTGCACCGAAAACATATACAATTGATGTAAATATACCATGAATACTTCATGGATTATAGATATGCTGGCAACGTATCAGTCGCCACTGCAGATCAGAGTGGTCATCCATTGTTGTCATAGACGTCGAGATGGGGAAGCTGAATCTAAAAAAAACCCGGTCCTAACCGACATCTGCGACGATGTGGCTACCCCAACACAACCATGGAGCCTTTGAGCTCCACCGCATCGTTGTACGTCGGTGGAACCAAAGCACCCAACCACCACCGTCGTGCTGGTCCAGATCTAAACCACGCTGGCGGCAAGGACCATGTCCACGCGACTAGACGTTGAGGCCAGAATGTCAGACTCCGCCTAACCCAGGGACAAGCCATGGGAAGGAGGCCTAGCCAAGCGGAGGCGGCACGAGGCGCACATGAGCGGTGAGATCAAATCGAGAGAGGACCGTGGAGGAATAGAGATGTGTGCTTGAGAGCTCCTGCCGTCCCCGGCCACTGCGAGGGGCTTTGCCCTGGTGGCCCCGGTCAATGGCGGTGAGGGGGAGAGGAGGCGGAGGAAGGCTAGAACGACGACGGTGGTTTTGCCTCCTTAGTCGCTCGTGGGACGACACGGTGGCCTTCAGTGAGTTGAGTTGGGCGCCGGCGGCTGCAAGAGGGCAAATGTATTCATTACTTAATAGAAATTGAATAGTTACTCCTATAAAGGATGTTGGAGTACCTGCCTCCTAGGGGGCTTCGCGGGTGAGAGTGCCCTCCGCACCGTCCATTTCTCGGTGGTAAGTCGTGGGGGGCTCTCGGGGGCTTTCATGGGTATCTAAAGGTAATTTCATTCATGACCGAGGAGACTTGTGAAGACCCCAATAGACAGAGAATGTTTGTTGGGATGCATCACAATTGCGAACGCTTTTTATGGCAAATTATTCGAAAACACGTACTCCCTTAATTTTTATATACAAGGCCACAAACTCAAATTACAGGTATCAATGTAAAATTTAATGTATGTTTTGCAAGTCAGCTTTTCTTTTTGTTTATTTGAGATCATTAATACGCCCCATGCATGCAAAGAAACTGAGACTGTGCACAATGAGGAGTAACTTAGACATGCATATGTTACTAGTCCATGTTACTACCTCTACAGTGGAGAGTAATATATGTGCAGTGTCATGCAACACTTGATTTATTAAGTTATAGACTCATCTTGTCTTGATATGTGTGATGTTACTAGCTATGTATAACTCTATTTCTTCATTAATTACTTGCAACATCATCTATTTTGTCTAGATATATGTGATGTGACCACCTATGTCACTCCCACTGTGGGTAGTCTGAGTGGAGGAAGTAGCTAACTATCATTTTATTGCTTAAATAGATTGTTAACATGAGAAAATATCATTAATTTTACCTCGATTGTTGTTGATGACCTTATATAGATGTAAAATGTATATTTCATAGTGGCCTTGTATAAGTAAATAGAGGGAGTATCAAAAAAATTCAAAAACACGTGGCAAATTCTGGCAAAACGAAGAATTTTCTAAAAAATTGTCGTGTTCGCTTGAAGGAATTGCCATACTCGCAACACATAAATTGCCGCGAGAAACATTCGTTTTGCCATGCACCCGAGTGAACGTTCGCTCAATAACATAACCATTTTTGTTTTTGCCCAACCACTTCCGATACGACGACGAGGGACGAGTGCACGCAAACAGGTGGCCAGCCGGCGGGGCCCGGTCCCGCGTACAAATCGTTTACAACCGCCGGAAGAGGGAATATGTACCGAATATGCATAACCAACACGGACGCAAAACCATCGCCCCCGAATCCTAAACCCTAGAACACACACAGCACACGAACGTTACAAGGCTCTCTCTTCCCGTCCTCTCTCGAAACTGCCTACAGAAGAGGGCAGGGCGAGATCCAGGAGTTCCTCTGTCCCCGTCGGCAAGACCGGTGGTCTCCTTCACCTCCGGTGGCCATTATGGCTGCCGGAGGGGTGGGAGATCCCGGATCTGATGCCTGGCGGTGTATATAGTCCTAGATTTTCTAGGTTTGGTGTCCTTTGCACCGGCGTCATGGCGGAGGAGGCGTCGGTGTGCGGAATAAAGTGGCCATGTCTCCTTCTTCGCTCGCCCGGCGTCGTTCTTGGCACTGGCGAGGAGCTGGGGTCCTTTTGGTCTCGCGGATCTGAGTGTTTACGATCCTGCGAGTTGGTCGTCGTCGTCGTCGGTCACCGCTGGGCTCTTTGGTGTGGCGAGACGGCGAGGGGGGTCGAGGATTCTGACCCATGGCGTTCGCGGCTTTGGCCCTGTGGAGCGGTGGTTGGGGCTTGTCCGCTTCTTCGGCTCCATGGGAAGATGCTTCTGGCGCTTCTTTTGTTGTGGATGCGGGAGGTGGCTACGACAGGGATGAAGGACTGGAGGTTGTTCATCGGCGATTGGTCTTTGAACCTGCTTCAGCGAAGCTGGCCGATGCGGATCTGGTGCGGCATGGGGCGTTGCTCCGGCCGCCTGGGCTTTTCAGCTCTGCTCAAGATCTCGCCTCTCGCGGCGGGCTACGATTGTGCGGCTCACAAAGCTTACAAGCGATGGTGCTTCTCCGGATCTAAAGGGGTTGGTCGCTTTTCTTCTCTCTCCGGCGGCGACGACGGCGAGATGGGGGTAGCAGCGGCTGTGTGGTTGAGTTGGATTTGGTGTTCTTCCGTATCCTGCGTGGATGTACTCGTATCTACTGTATGTCTCCTTGTAATGTTTTCCTTAACATAATATAATCACGAGTATTTCCCTCAAAAAAAAAAAAACACGGACGCAAAACCTGTCGCTCCTTTCCTTTCTTCCCGAAGTCTCTTCTTCTCGATCGCCAGCCCACAACCGACACCCAAGGCCAAAACCCGACGAGATCCTCTTCTCCATCCACCTCCACTCCATCCACGGAGAGCAAGGCAGGCGATCGCGCCACGACCGTCGATCCCCCCGTCCGTCGAGGTATGAGACAGGAGGCCGCCAGCCTGGTGGTCACCCGCGACGAACACCAGCCGCGCCACCACAACCGCCCGCCGCCTCCCGAGGAGGAGGAGGAGGAGGAGGAGGACACGGGCGCCGTGGCCCCGCCGTCCTGCGCGGCGATCCTGCTGCGGCGGGAGGGCGGCGAGGCCGAGGCGGGGGAAGGCGAGGAGCCGCTGCAGCTGGTCCCGCCGCTCAACTTCGCCATGGTGGACCACGGCGTGTACCGCTCCGGGTTCCCGGACGCCTCCAACCTGCCGTTCCTCGAGAACCTTCGCCTCCGCTCCGTCCTGTTAGTAGTAGTAGTACACGGCCACGTGCACACCTACGTTCTTCTTCGAGGTGGTGGTGACGTGGTTCTGATTCGTTTTGATTTCTCCAGGTGCCTCTGCCCGGAGCCGTACCCGGAGGCCAACCAGGAGTTCCTCCGTGCCCACGGGATCAGGCTGTTCCAACTCGGAATCGACGGCTCCAAGGTTAATGCAAATCCCTTCTCCTTATGGGCATGGGCATCCTTGGCTAAACCTCCTCGAAGGTTTGCCCTTTGAGAATTGCTATATCATGCTTATTCTTGATCCGAAGAAATAAAAGTGAAATGGTAGGCAAGTAAGAAAAGAGGGGGGATAACATGGGCTATCAACTCTGACTAGCTAAACTTCATCCAAGCTTTGCCCCTTGGTCTTCTCTTTTTCTCACTTGCATATGCCTTCTTGCTTGTCCCAAGAAATAAAATCAAAACGGTAAGTGAGTAAGGAAAGATGGGATCAAACATGTCTATTGACTCCGTTTCATAATTCTTGTCATGGTTTTAAACTAAAACCACGGCGGGAATTATGGAACAGAGGGAGTAGTTATTATGATTTTGTGATTAGTCATAGATTCTTCGTTAATATTTGTCCACACGGTAGTGATGGTTGCAATGGTTCTATCTTCTCGAATCTTCTCCATAGTACTTGTGTGCCTGCCGGCACATCATATGCCTTCCGTGGGATTGTGAAGTGGAGTTGCCTTGTCCAAGTTGAGCTTCTCCATAGATGCTTTAGCTGAAAGCGCCTCTCTACCAAATTATATATCGGATGAAGCTTCAATATTTTTTGTAATTAGACAGATGACTTGTATTTCTGACCTGATGGAATAGCTGGATATCTGGTTTAAATGTCCACTGTCGAGTACTTGTTGGCTTAACGAAGGTCGGATTTAGGGGGCTAAATTTATATGATATGTTATTGTAGTAGCACACTATGTGCCAAGTACTGTTCTTTTTACCCCTCTATTGTATATTCCTAAATTTTAGCTGATATAAAAAAAATTGAATACCTTGGAGCACTGTTGAGGAAATCGTTAACCGGTAGTTGCTTGATAGGCTGGCGAGCAGGGGATTAATAGGCTAATCGGCAAGTTAATCGGTCTATTAATCGGCTGATTTATCAGTTTATCGACTACACGGTGACCTTACAAGTAGGGATTAATCGGCCATTTAACTGGTTAATAGGTAAATTCTTGAACAGGACCTTGGAGCAATAACATTATTAGTTGGCCATGTATAAAACACTACAAATGCTAGAAGAATATAGAAGTGTTGAATTTGAGAAACTTGTTGGAATTCAGATTTGAGTGGTTAATTCGGCAAGAGGACACACAAATAACACTTGAAATCCACCTCATGGTGTTGGACCCTAACACACAGATGATCGTTTGAACGGCAAAAAAAAAAAGAGAGTCTATGACCCTAAAATGCTATGATCTTGTTTCTAACTAGATATTGCTCTTTTATTACGAGCTGATGACAACCATCTGAAACCTTCGCTGTTATGTTACTCAGTTGTTGTAGTCCTTAGGCATTTTGTGTTATACTTCTTTGGGTTGCATTTTTTGTAATGATACACAATTTATGCTTAGAATTCAGGCATGGTACTTCTCAAAAGGCAAGTATTTTTATCTTCCTTGTCTTTTTGCATGGAGTATTTTTATTTTCCTAATTAACCAAACGACTTGTGTATGTCGTCAAAACATCTTGAAGGTACAGCAAGGTAGGTTTTTGCTCCAACTGAATGAGTAAACTGGTAAAAGACCTTCCTTTCCACCGGAGCAGAAATATTATTGTCATTTATAGTTTCTCGATATGTTTAATGATTTTATTTTGTCACCACCAGTAGAAAATCAATAAACACTTGTATACAAGCATATGGTTCATATCGAGAAACTATAAATATGAGATATGAACCATATGCTTGTATATGAGTGTCTTTTTATTCAGTGGAGCTTTTTTTTCTTCCTTTATTCAGTGGAGCTTTCAAATTTAAGGGAATAACTTGAGGTGTGTCTTTTTATCGAGCCAACGAGGCCACACTCTTTATCAGTTAGAAGTATTAGCGTTGCAATCCCATGAAGTGGGTTAAGGCACATGAAAGGTGAACATGTGGCACAGAAAAACGGAATCGGATTCTTTTATCTGGATTGGGTTGTTTATTTTGCACTTTGGCGATGCACCTTGAAAATATTGCGCGATTGATCACTAGAGAAAGTTCAGATCAGACTGGTATTTAACAATTCACCTTATAAGAATGAAATGGCATACACACTCTTTACTAACTGATAACTTAGACCAGAGAAGAGAACCAGAATCTAGCTTCTAAAAGGTACTCCCTTGTAAAGAAATATGAGAGTGTTTAGATCACTAAAGTAGTGATCTAAATGCTCTTATATTTCTTTACGGAGGGAGTAACTTGCTAGATGGCATGTACTGTATAAGAAAGCAGCTTGAAGTTGGTCATTTTCTTCCTTTTGTCGTAGTTCTATCATTTATCTTCATTTTTTCTCTTGTTACCAAAGATTTGGCACAAAGTGGCATTTTTCATTTTCAGAAGCTTACTGAAAATGGATGTTGCTTTCAGGAACCCTTTGTGAGCATTCCCGAAGACAGAATCCGCGAGGCTCTGAAAGTTATTCTAGGTACTGGAATGTTCTACAGAATCCTTTTTTATGAGTCATTTCTTCCTCTGACTGCATATCAAATTCTCATTTGTAGACACAAGAAACCACCCGGTGCTTATTCACTGCAAGCGTGGAAAGGTAAAAATAGCATTGCTGTTTGTTTGGCCTGTCGAAATTTCTATAGCATCTGAATTTTGTATTGCAAACATAAAATATGTGCAGCATCGAACTGGCTGCGTTGTTGGATGCTTGAGGAAACTGTAGCGCTGGTGTCTAACATCAGTATTCGACGAATACCAGCGTTTTGCTGCTGCGAAAGCAAGAGTTTCTGATCTAAGGTTTATTGAGCTATTCGACGTCTCAAGCTTAAAGCATTTACCTGCGTCTTTCTCATGTTGAGCAAGAAGCATACAGTACATGGCAGCCTCTGGGGGCCCAGATTGGCATTTCTTTCGCGTATCTAGTAACATGGCCGATAAGAAATAACTGTTAATACTACTTTTGATTCTGTTTTTGGCTCACAAATCATGAAGTTGACCCTGACAAGTTAAACATTGTAAATCATTTTTGAAGCTAGGGTAGATATTAGATAGGCCGCATGAGTTATATTCTCACCGTTGCTGCATTTATCATATGTTTGCTGGCATTATGTAAGCATGTAATAATAGTCTGTAATTATTGTTATGTTGTATACTAAATAAAACTCAGTCTGGCAAGCAAACCTTGTGTTATATTTGGTATTGTCAATTGGATCTGTCCAGTTTTTGGCACTTCTGCTGTTGTGGCAAAGCTTTTGTAGATAATACTGCTCAAAAGATGCAACTGATGCCAGCAACTTCTTGCGAAAATGCATGTCCAAATCATGTAGGCTGGGATAGCTCCTGCTTACATAGAGATAGCAATGCGAGACTAAAGGGTATGCTCCTTGTTTTAAAAATGAAGAGCTTTTGATGAATCCAATTCCTAGCAATGAAACTAAGGGACGAGCTCACGTGATTCCTGTGAAAACGGCATCATGCAAAGTTTCCTTCAAGTCTTAAGAGTGGAGATCCATGTGATGATGTGAAGCATCCAAACATATTTCTTTAATCAACACATCCAAAAGGTGGTAAGTGAGATTTGCCCACTCAATGGAGAGGGCATCGAGATTTGAGAGCAAAATGCAGTCATGAGAGAGGCTGGTAATTGATCACGAGACTCTCACAGAAATCAGGCAAGTAACAGACACCAGACAACACTCAATACTAACATCACAAGCAACATCAGGCAATCAAAACAAAAACAAAAATCAACATCAGTACCAAGAATATACTCCCCAACAGCACCAAAACCCCACAGAAACAGCAGCTTAGTTATTCAGTGAGACACTGGGCAAGGTAATATCTGGCAGATGTGTCTTGGGGCAGATAAAAACACTTGCTTCATTCCAAATCAACACACATACAGTTACTTCACAAATCAGGCGAGAGAGAGAGAGAGAGAGAGAGAGAGAGAGAGAGAGAGGTTAAAATAGGAACAGACAAAAAAGGGGCAAACATAAAAGCTGAAGGATACATCCTAAAATGCCGCATCCATGCTTCTATCTTGTCAATATACTAGATAAATAAATAGCAGCTACCGTGCACCTTTTGGCTTCAAAGAAACTGAGAACTCCTCTGGTCCCTTTCTTGCTCGGTGTTCTTGTACGATGCCTCCTAATTAAATACTTAAGCTTTCTTCTATAATTCGAAGCTCTCCACATTTGGGTTCTCTTCAACTACAAGTTCGGAAGCATAAAATGAGTCGTAAGTACTGGTTCATAGAACTAAATTAAAGGAAAGCATAAGATATAAAACGAAGGCATTTTCATTGTATGCTAGCCACAACATTCAAGCTGAAATGTGATACACTACAGGTAATAAAGTGTCACAGCATATAAAATGCAGGAATATAATAATTGCCTGGATGAACTGAGCTAATAATTCAATTACTTCTGACAAAATTATAGGCTGTAAAGTTACTAACAAAGACGCAAACTCTCAGTTCAGTACAGGAGTAACTGAACAGATGCATCCAACTGGAAACAGATTGACAGAACAGTCGTACTACAAAACATTGTGATTTGCCAACGGAGTTCCAAGTTACAGTCTGCATTAACATTTAACAAACTGTTACTGTTAAGGCTTTATGTGCCTTATGGCCCCTTATATTTAAGCCAATGTTTTGCATGCTCAAATGTATGTTTCACCTCACATAACATGCAGATGATTACACTATTGATGAGCCTTTTTAGTATATGAGAATCAAATGGAGTAAGACAGCAGTCAAAACGACCTGAAAATTGTCGACAACAAAAATATGCACATCACAGTATATTAAGTTGCATACTGTATTGGAAAAAGGCTTTAGTGGGTAAGTTGATAAGTTATTATTGGGTGGTGGTCAAGAAGACCCGGAGAGAAAACATGTAAGCATAACTAACATTCAGTCCATCATGCTTTCAGTTGATAGACTGGGAAAGAGCGAGATACAAGGGGAAAAGGAGTATTTTTCATGATATTGGCTGTATTCTCTTCCCAATGAAGGGCATGCCTCAACTATCCATGCTTCAGAACATCTAGTCCTCAGTGAAAATTTATCTTTGACAATTATTTCAAGAAAAACTACAGTTCACAATATGTTAGACTAGAGTAATCATGATGTTAGTTTGTGAAGGCTGTGAAAGGCCCACCTAGATGCATGACTGCAATTTCTGAGGCTCCACAATCGACATGCTTTTAGTTCAATTTTGACTTAAGCTAGAAGTTGACATTGCAACACAAAACTTTTCCGCATCTATAACTATCATGGGTGCACATATTAAAATTTCAGTTAAAACGACTGCCCTATACTTTGACCTATTTTGCATTTTTTTTTTACTTTCCTCTTCCGTCTCACTAATCTCCTTCCCTCCCTCAATGCACTTCTCTTTACCTATTTGATGTTTCCACTGTCCAAAGGCACATAGAGTATATGCATCCTTGTTAATTTCCACTATCTCTACCTGAGATGCTGCTTATCAGCTACAGTGAATCAGTGAATGTGCCCTGTCCTACAATGAGTATGAACCAACACTCTGGCCAAACTCCTCCCTCATGGAATGGCCATGTCACCGGCTCACCGCCCACATCCAGCAATGACAGGGCAACAGCAGTACAAACCATGTGAGCATTTAGTTTCCAAACCTAAGCAATTATAATATCACCAAACAGTTGTTAGCCTACACAGTATGAGCATTGTAGCCCAATGCTCCTGTGCACAACTAGACCATCCCACCAACCTCTGAGAATCCCAGGGTATTGGCTCCACGTACCAGACTATAAAACAGGGAACTTTCCTGAAGCTTCGACTCACGTTTGCAGCATGTAGTCAGTGAACAGCTTAGCTAAAACTATTGATCTAATGTTCATTTTAACTGATATTTGCTCAGTGATAGACAAAGAAAACAAATTAGAAGCATCACGAAGAAGGGAGATGAAGGTAAATATCAACCTTACCCCAATGCAGCAGATGGACTAGTTGTTCCACCCTCTGGAAAGTAAGCTTTTGAATCGGCTGCTGGATATCCTTTGCAAAGCCTTCTTTGCACAAGGCACCTCAGCATCAGCCAGCTTCTGTAGATGCTGACAAGCACCAGCATCTGCAAGACGCCGTCGTGTTCCATTCCCACCACCCATAGCAAGTGCTAGCAGTACTGAGACTGGGTGCTTTTTGTCAATCTCCTCATTCCGGGGGTTAAGCATCTGCACCAACCTTGTCAGATTCTTCTCATCCCTGACCAACTCCTTTCGATTGGATTTCAAGGTCATCAAAGCAAGTAGTGCACGGCCAGCTGACTCCTGTACGGATGCAGGCTTGGCTACCTCCATCATCTTAACCAGCGTGCCAACACATGGTGCCATGCACCGCTTGGTGTCATCACTCACGCCAGGTGCAAGGTCGGCAATCATATCTGCAGCCATCTGCTGCAACAGGATGCTACCACCACGGCGCATAAGGTCTGTTAGTTGTGCAAAGAACAGCGGGGATGAACATAGGATCCTGGCGGCCGAAGGGACTACTGCGAGCACGTGGATAGCTCGTAGGACAGAATTCTGAAGATCGAGATCGGTGGTGATGTGCAGAGCCTGCAATAGTGGCGGTAATGCACCATCTTGTACAATCTGTTGCTGTGTCTCAAGGTCTCCCATGGACGCGATCGACCACAGGCAGATAACAGCATTCTTCTGTGTGTCAGTGGTGCCACATGCAAGTAAATCAACCAGAACTGGCAACCCACCCTCCTCAACCAACGCTGAGCGCACATCGTCGATGGAGACCACATTCTTGATAGCTGCTACAGCGAGCGCCTGCACAGCCAATGAACCAGAGCCAGGACGGCACGCATTAATCAAGATGGAAACCCCTCCATATGCTGATACAGCCCACGCGCTGCCGGCATCGGCGGTCATGGCCTCAATGGCCACAACGGCACGCTCCCTTGTGGCCGGTGCCGAGGCGGAGTCAAGCACGCGCAACAGCGGGCCAAGGCCGCCCTCGTCGAACACCGCTTTCCGGGATGCACTGCAGGCAGTGGCAAGGAGGGCCACGACCGCTGCTGCGCGGTCCCTCAGCGCCGAGTGGGCCGATGCGTCGAGCATGCGGAGCAGCGCAGCCACATCGCCATCGGCGGCTACGATGTTTGCGGCCTCAGCAGCTGGGTCATTCCCCAGCAACTCCAGCAGCGAGGCGAGGGCCTTGAGCTTGAGGTCGAGGCCCCCGATCTGGAGCCGCGCAAAGGCGTCCCTGATGAAGAGCGACTTGTCGGAGCGGGATGCGGCCGCCGCGGGCACCTGCAGCACAATGGCGTTGGGGGAGGACGCCGACGAATCGACGGAGAGGAGCCCCGAGCGAAGGAGCAGCGAGAGGTCGTGCAGGAGAAGCGTGAGCGAGGAAGCGGCGATGTCGAGGTCGCTCTGGAGGCGCAGGCGCCCGCCGGGGAGGGCCGGGTCCTGGCAGCGCGCGGACAATGCGTGGAGGGAGCGGAGGGGCGGGAGCAGCGAGGCCACCAGATCGGCGAAGAGCGGGTGGCCGGCGGCCGGAGCGGGCGCGGAGACGAGCGAGGACTGGAGCGCGAGCAGCGTGGCGTGCAGCGCGCGCCAGCGGGAGTGGAGCGCGTTGGCGGACGCCGCGGCCAGGAGGAGCGGCGGGAGCAGCGCGTGCAGGATCTGGGCGAGCGCGTCCGCGGCGGCCGGCGGCGGGGGCGAGGGGGAGGGCGGCGGCGTCATGGGCGGCGGCGGGCGACGGTGGAGGAGGGGGAGTGGAGCAGGAGAGGGAGGGGAAAGCGAGGGAAAGAGCGGCGGCAGCACATCACATGGAGTGGTGGGGCGCGGAACGGACGGACGCGATTTGCTTCCGCTGGAAGGAAAAGCTGTAAAGCGGAGGTTGGCTGGCAGCCGTTGCCGGGTGTCACGCGCGAGTCCCGCTTTATTCACACAAACAGGGAGGGCCCGCCGTACTCGCTTGGCAGCGGGGCGGTGAAACTGCCATTCCGGACACGCGGCGAGCTTTCGTGTTTTTTGCTGGTATACTTTCTTGCATCGTGTTGTTTCTCACCAGAAATGCAAGCATGGTGTTTCGTTGTCTCATCAGAAATGCAAGCACGGTGTTTGGTTGCATCTTTGGACGTGTTTGGTTACTTCGATTTTTGTCTGCATTGCATGTGTGTCTCGGTTAGGCTTGGTTCAGAAAAAACAGGTTAAAAATCAATATCTGCACTTTGTTTGGTTGTATGCATATCCACTATCTTGGGGTGAAACGAAAGTTGGTTGCTGGCTTGTTTACGCGAAAACACAAGACACGGTGTTTGGTTACATGCAACGCTTGTTGTCGAGTAACTTCCCCGTGAAGATGGTGCGGTTACCAATATGCTAGCAGGCGGAACAAATCAAAGACACAAAAAATAGATAGCATGGTACGACACTTAAACAAATAGTTTTCAACCAACCCAATACGACAGTCTTAAACTAAACCAACCAACATGCACAACAGAGAGCTCTCCTAGACGTTCACGGCGAAGGCGTCATCGTGCTTCCCGCACTTGGTCACCACTTCTATGTCGTCGTCGTTGAAGACGATCGCCTTCTGGGTGTCAGGGGTCAGCAACTTGAAGGTGACTATGTAGCAGATCTTGATCTGGTGGACAGCAGCGAAGGGGGGCAACCCGTATCGAGGATGACCCTTTCGTTCATCAACCGAACCGTCACCCTCCATGCGCAATCGGTGTTTGTCTTCAGCTTGAACTCCCGAGGCACGGCCTGGAACTGCTTCGTGAAGTCTAGAGGCATAGGCAAACACTCCAGCTTCGGGGCAAGGATCACCTTGCAGAAGTGAGTTGGTCCTGCCTCCTCATGGTAGTGGTTGTAGTTCCCCCGCTTGTCGCTGGGGGGCTCCTCCAGCACCACCTCGTCGTCCAAGGGCGACACCACTTCCTTGCCCTTCTCCAAGACCAGCACCGCCTCCTTGTGTTGCAATTATGCCCTAGAGGTAATAATATTGTATTATTTATTTTCATGTTTATAATTAAGAGTTTATATTCCATGCTATAATTGCTACGAATATGGAATATGTGATTCAGAGGAAACCCATAAGCACGTGTGGAATGATAAACGGTAAAACCTGATTCCTAGTCTTGCCTCTAGGACTAGCTCAAGTGTTGTATGTTGATCATGTTTTCCGGATCCTGGATATTTTGTTAAGTGTAACAATAATTCCAAAAGAACATTGAGAGGATGATGTTAGAAGAATGATCATATTGAATTGACCCAACTTGTTTGTTATACTTTGAGATAATAATCGTCACGAGTCTATTGATATAACACGAAGAGTTAACATATGCTTTAGTTTCTTAGACAATGAGAGTATAATAGTCATTTCATACCAAACAATGGACTTTGGAGTTGCTCAAACGCCATCTATAACATGGTGATCATAACGACAACTTTCAGGTTTATCAGAAAGTATGACAAGGGGCTAGATAGCTCAAGAGTGAGATTTGCTCCTCTCACGATGAGGAGATATTCTTAGGGCCCTCTCGGTATGATGGCATCCATCATCATCTGGCCAGACATAGGTGACTATGTCACAGGGATGCCGGAACATGTCAACGAGAAAGAAGAAGAAAACCGATAACGAGAAGACCGGTATAATGAGCATGAGAATGACTCAAGAGGATACGGATAAATCTCACCTTGGGTTTTTGTAAAGTATCGTGAAGCAAAGGGAATAACATATGATAACCAAAGGTTCACTCGAATATCATTCGTGTATTCATAGGGATCAATATGGATGTCCGTCGTTCCGCTGTTGATCATTGAACGAAAGGGAGTTCGTTCATGTCTATGTTTTACCAAACCTACAGGATCACAAGCTCAAGGGAATCACGATATGTTGAGTGCTAGTGGAGTAAGAGTTATGAGCAAATATTCTAGGAATGGTTTTGGGAACACGAGAAATAGTTTCTAGAGAAACCGAAAGCGTTTCGGGGTTATTGGAAGAGTTTCGAGGTTTACCAGGTAATACCGGGAAATGATATATAGGCGGAAAATATTCCTGGAGACTTTAAATAAATGGTGAAAGGTTCTAATATTGATTAGGAGGCTTTTAGAATTTATTTAATATCAATGGGCTAAGGAAAATACTAAAAGGCTTATTAGGGAGAGTTAATGGGCCCTAAGACCCATTAGTGGAGGCGCCCCAAGGGGAGGCTGAATTTGGAGGTGGAGTTGGACTCCACCACCCCCTAGGCCGGCGCAAGAGGAGGGGAAACCCTTCCCCAAGTAGGACACACCTCCCTCTCCCCTGAACCTATATATACTAAATGGTTTTGTAAAAGATCGAGAAGAGGGGTCTAGAGGGGGTGATTAGAACCTTCACAAGAAAAGGTAGCAGTTTTTACTATTCTTTATGTTAAGGTTGAGTTTAGCGCATGTTAAAGGGCTCATAGTACATTTTACACAAGCATAGCAAGAGTATAGGCAGCGGAAAGAGTAAAGCATGCAAGTGCAAGAATGTCAAAGAGATGGGAATCGGAATGAGCAAACACAATGAAGATGTAGAGATTTTTGGCGTGGTTCCGATATGTGGTGCTATCGTACGTCCATGTTGATGGAGACTTCAACCCACGGAGGGTAACGGTTGCGCGAGTCCACGGTGGGCTCCACCCACGAAGGGTCCATGAAGAAGCAACCTTGTCTATTCCACCATGGCTTACGTCCACGAAGGACTAGCCTCACTCGGGTAGATCTTCACAAAGTAGGCGATCTCCTTGCCCTTACAAACTCCTTAGTTCAACTCCACATGATCTAGGCTCCCAAGTGACACCTAATCAATTTAGGAGACATCACTCTCCAAAAGGTAATATATGTTGTGTTGGTAATGAACTCCTTGATCTTGTGCTTCAAATGATAGTCTCCTCAACACTCAATCACTCTCTCATGGATTTTGGCTTGGCACTGGTACAACGAGGTGCTATACAAACGATTTTTACCCCCTTTCCACTACGGTGTTTGGAATCGTCGCCAAGTGAGTGACTGCAATAGGGGGGTCCTTCCCACACGACTCTGAAACCGTCGGGGATAGAGGGCCTTGATGCATACAGTTATCCCTATAAAACCATTTATGATATCTCGAATATCCCAAATGCTTCATCCTTGCTACTCGTTTGTGCTCGCATTGTCATCGTAGTTGGAGTTCTGTGATTTTACCTAAAATTAGGCACATTTCATGCACGTACCAAACTGGCTCTACGTTTACGATGCCTGGCACATCATAAACAGTTAATGATTGTAAACTGTGTACGATAGGTCGACAATCACACACATTTAGGCCTAGTTTGGCAACACCGTTTTTTCAAAACCATAGTATTCCAAAACCTCAGTATTTTAATAGATGGGCAACAAATACTCCAGTTTCTGAAAACATAGATTTTCTCTGTTTCGATAATACCGCCGAGGTGTTTGGCAAGTGGCAGGTTTTCTCAGTTTTCTTTGGTTTGCATAGATTGTTACGTTGTTGCATGCATACGCAGCTACACTCATCGATCAACTTGTGCTAATCACCACCGTGTGCGCGCAGCTTTGTACGGGCATGTTCTCTCCTAGTAGATGCTAGGAAGGATCTGTATAGAGTTATCTCATGTAATCAATCAAAGACAGAGCTAGTTACGACATGCACTGCAAGTCGACATGTGTTTTCAGCCGGCACTAAGTCGTAATTTATACGTGTATGTGCGCCAGTCTAGCCAGATAGATCGATCGGCTAGCTATCGATTTTAGGTGTCACATGCGTCGATGGCCAGAAGAAGATGGACACAAAGAGACAACCCAACCAACGTTTCTCATTTTTTTAAAAAGAGGTCTGGACTTCTTTTTTATATACTATAAAAATACCACAGTTTTAGAGATACCACGGTTTGTTAAACTATAGTATTTTTTCATCCAAATGACTCAAAGTATTGAATACAAGGTTTTTTCAGAAACCACAGTATTCCTTAAAAACTACAAAAATACTTTGGCTCCCAAACGCACCCTTAGTTTTCCCGCACTGTTTGTGATAGTGTCTGACATCACACACGTTTTGCAAACGACAATTGTGTGCATTGTTACACACGTTTCCTCTTCGTGAACCATGTTGAATTATGATGTATATCGCACATGCTGTGCTTTATAGACCATGTGCGTCGTACTGACCCGCAGACCATAATTTCACCCTAATTTAATTGTTGCTCTTTAAACTTGTACCTAATTTGAACTTGAAAGTAGGCTATAGCTTTATTCATATACACCAGGTTCAAACAACCAATGCATTATTCGATTCACAGGTACATATGTTCAAGAATTACATAAGCACCAAATAAAGAATGATGAACCAGGGTTCTATACTTGTACTGGTACAGATGGTAAATAAAGAGGTGGCAGACATTCTGGTTGTTGAACAAGGTGAGGTGGAATGACCCTATTGTGCTCTCCTAGATGCAGAAGGCACACACGACTCTAGTCCAACCCCTTGTGATGGTTGGCCGGCAATCATGTAGTTTGAGAGGTAATATTGAGTAAACTGCTTCAGGATCCACTGCAAACGAAAAAAGATTCAGACATTGTCATCTAACACAACTCGTTACGGACAGTAAAAAAAGGCTACAGAGTTCTTACTTACCATCCCGCAGTTCACTATTGTCTTGCATAAAGTGTAAACAAATAGTTTGATTGACATCTTTTGACCCATTTTAATAACAATGTTTATCAGTTTCCTCACTTGATGCTGGTTCATGAATATCTCATTGCCAATACGCAGAAAGGGTTGAAGTGTGGATCTTTGGCAATGACAGATGTACCTAAAAGCACTAAGTTAATATTAGAAGCTAAACAACAATTGCAAAAAGATGTAGTACAACACTCCCTCCATCCCATTATATCAGATTTTATTACATGTATATCTAGACATCATCAGAACATTAAGGTAACACTCTTCCTTGTTGCTATGTAGCCTGGGATTGCATATTTAGTCATTCAGTATAATGCATGTTGCTGTGTAGCCTCAAATAAATTAAATATGGCCCTAGTTAACCTACTGATAAATGGGTTACAGATATATTCAATGAAATGTCCGATTCGACGATTAATCCCTTATCAGCCCCTAGACTATATGGTACCAGCTACCGATATCCTGAACAGTGAGTACATATAAGCAATGCGATGAAACTAATCTCGATGGAAAACAACATTGTTCTCAATATTGTCCTGTATGGGTACATATAAAGGCGTGTTAAGCACAACAGGGTAAACATCAACCAAATATATCCATGGTAGACAACATAATCTACAAATGATAGCTTCGGTGTGTAGGTTTAAGCACGCTAGTTAAGCAAAACAAGAAGTGGAAAGGTGTGTTAACTGCATCAGGCATAACATTTAAAAACAATCAAATAGTCATTCAAACTGGTATTGTACAGGTCTAAAGTACACTAGTTATTGTTAAAAAATGAAAAGGCATGTTAACTGCAACATCCTTAACAACAACCAAATATCGTAATTCATAGTGGTATTGTTGAAACTGTTATTGATGAAATTGAACTACACGGCAACTAGTTGCACATATAGAGCATCACATTGTGAAGAACTGAAATAAATAAGGCATAAGGCCATCTCTAGCCGATCATTTAAAAGTTAACAGACTAAAACTCTTAGTGGATATATATATATATACTCCAACAATTTTTGGCCGTTTCTAGTCGATCCCTTAAACTTAACGTTGTAAACTTCAATTTGATCAAGTTCAAAGCTGGTTCAACCGAAAGTAGCATGCATTCAAACATAAACATAGATAGTTTTGCATAACCGAACATAAAAAATAAATTTAAACTAAACTAAAATACCTTCGGTCGAGCCAATCCTTCCTCGTCAGGTATGGTGTGCCGCGAGCCGGGTTCGGGCCGGTGTCGTCATCGGGGTCGTTGGGGAAGACACTCCTCCACTAGTCGACGTCGATCTCCTCGTACTCGCCGCCCACCTCGACGCCCTCCGTGCCACCATCCTCGCCGCCTTCGACCTTGTCATCGGAGGAGAGCACTATATGAAGGAAATATGCCCTAGAGGCAATAATAAAGTTGTTATTTATATTTCCTTATATCATGATAAATGTTTATTATTCATGCTAGAATTGTATTAACCAAAAACTTAGTACATGTGTGAATACATAGACAAACAGAGTGTCACTGGTATGCCTCTACTTGACTAGCTCGTTAATCAAAGATGGTTAAGTTTCCTAGCCATGTACAAAGAGTTGTCATTTGATGAACAGGATCACATCATTAGAGAATGATGTGATTGACTTGACCCATCCGTTAGCTTAGCACTTTGATCGTTTAGTTTACTGCTATTGCTTTCTCCATAACATATACATGTTCCTATGACTATGAGATTATGCAACTCCCGAATATCGGAGGACCACTTAGTGTGCTATCAAACATCACAACATAATTGGGTGACTATAAAGATGCTCTACAGGTGTCTCCGATGGTGTTTGTTGAGTTGGCATAGATCGAGATTAGGATTTGTCACTCCGATTGTCAGAGAGGTATCTCTGGGCCCTCTCGGTAATGCACATCAGTATAAGCCTTGCAAGCAATGTGACTAATGAGTAAGTGGTGGAATGTTGCATTACGGAACGAGTAAAGAGACTTGCCGGTAACGAGATTGAACTAGGTATTGAGATACCGATGATCGAATCTCGGGCAAGTAACATACCGATGACAAAAGGAACAATGTATGTTGTTATGCGGTTTGACCGATAAAGATCTTCGTAGAATATGTAGGAACCAATATGAGCATCTAGGTTCCGCTATTGGTTATTTACTGGAGATAAGTCTCGATCATGTCTACATAGTTCCCGAACCCGTAGGGTCCGCACGCTTAACGTTCGGTAATGATCGGTATTATGAGTTTATGTGTTTTGATGTACCGAAGGTTGTTTAGAGTCCTGGATGAGATCACGGACATGACGAGGAGTCTCGAAATGGTCGAGACATAAAGATTGATATATTGGAAGGCTATGTTTGGACATCGGAATGGTTCCGGGTGAGTTCGGGCATTTAACGGAGTACCGGGGGGTTACCGGAACCACCCGGGGAGTCAATGGGCCTTATTGGGCCCTAGTGGGAGAGAAGAGGAGGCAGCCAGGTGGAGGGCACGCCCCTAAAGGAAATATGCCCTAGAGGTAATAATAAAGTTGTTATTTATATTTCCTTATATCATGATAAATGTTTATTATTCATGCTAGAATTGTATTAACCGGAAACTTAGTACATGTGTGAATACATAAACAAACAGAGTGTCATTAGTATGCTTCTACTTGACTAGCTCGTTAATCATCCTAGCCATGGACAAAGAGTTGTCATTTGATAAACGGGATCACACACTACAAAAAAAAGACACATCCGTGACATTTTGGGCCGAACGAAAAAATTTCTCTCATACATATGACACTTCTATGACGATAATTGTGACAAAACCCAGTATCATCATAGATGTGGTGGGCTCCTACTTCTATGATAAAAAATCATGACAGAAAATGGGCTTTTCGTCTTGGGCGGGCCGGAGACGCAGCTGCATGACATTCTTTGGGCCGTCCATGACGGAAAAAACCATGATAGAAGCGAGGGGGAGGAAAATTTCGGGGAGTTCCCGGTTACGGTGGGAGGTCGGGGTCCGAGCGATGTGCGTTTCTCTCGTACATGTACGCGCGTGTGTGTGAGGCATTGGCTCTAACTGAACCCGAGCGAGGCGTTGGGCTCTAACTAAACCCGAGCGATTGCACTGCAGACTACACGTTACTGAACCCGAGCGATAGATCGATGGCTGTTAACTGAACCCGATCGAGCGATTCCTTCGCTACTGCTGCTAACTGAAGCTGATCGATGCTGCCTCTAGGATGAACAGTGAGTGTTGCGGGGGGTTTGGATGAACAGTGAGCGATGGTGTTGCCTTTGGATGAACAGGACCCCGTGGTGTGGTGGAGGGCTGGATTGTAACATCCCAAATTTTCAATTTGGAATGTTATACATTAGATCATCAATGCATATCATATTTTATTTTGCTTTTGGGTTGATCCTAGAAATTCTAAGCAACTCAAGGACCCACGGAGAGAGTTGGGGATTTCGTTATTTTCATATTTGAGTTTTCTCAAATTTTGAGAATAGGATCATTTGATTTTATTTATTTTATTGTCAATTATTTCTATTACAAAAATATGAGAGAGGGAATAAAATGACTTTCCCAAAATAAAGAAATATTGAGGATTTAATAATAAAATCAAATAAGATTTTATTTCAGAGTTTTTCGTTATTTTATTTGAATTTAGGAAAAATGTGCGTTTTTCAAAATTGCATTTAGGCCCCAAATAAATGTTCACCTTGTGCGACTTGATTTTAGAAGCCCGGAAAAATTTATTTTGGATTTTTGGAGTCCGTTTAGTATTTCTTTTTATTTTTTTCTTCCGCGCGTAATTATTTAAAAAAACGAACCGACCTGACGGGCCGTGTCCGACTAGGACTCCCTCCCGACTAGGCTATATAAGCCGGGGGGAGGCCCAGCCCCAGCCAAACCCTAGCCGAGCCGCCCCCAGCGCCGCCCCGCCGCCGCCAGCGCCCGCCGCCGCCGCGCCGCCCGCCGCCGCCACCGACACGCCGCCCGAGGCCGCCTCGATTTCCGTGCCAGTTTTTTTATTTTTTTTCGAAAAACCGTCCAGTTTTTCCGTTAATTTTTTTTAGTTTCGGTTTTTTAAATAGATCGGTTTTTCCAATTTATTTAAATAGCGAGCGTTCGTCCGTTCGTTCGTTCTAACGAACGTTCATTTTTTTTCTTTTTCTCGGATTAAATCCGCAATTTTTCTGATCGCGATTCCTGATTCGATTTTCTTTTTAGTATAATTTTTCGCTCGTTTATCGGAATCAGGCGATTCAAGCGCGTGGAGTTTCGACTCGAAACCCTCTATCCGTTTAACCAACTTAAACAAGTTTTTGCTACTGTAAAATTTGCCTTAGATCCAGATTAGTAGAACGAAGTTGTTTTCTTTCGCCGTTTGACTTTTGTTGCTTCGTTCGATTTGATTCTTTTTGCAAACCGGAGTTCTTAAGTTGAACCTTCTGGTTAGATCTCTTATTTGACTTTTACCTGTGCATTAGATGAGTACTTATTGTATGCTTGTTTGTTTGTCTGCGATAGAATACTCGGAGTGCGCCGCCTGTTACTTCGAATCGCTAGGTTTCCCGGATCATCAGCAAGGCAAGTAACACTTTGATCATACCTTTCCTACTACCCAATTTTATTGCAGTAGATCAATCCTCACACATTGCATGATTAGGATCTAATTAAATTGTGGGATGGGAAGTAGTTGAGGTAGTACCTATTACCTGTTTATTATCAAACCTTTGGGAGTTACTTCTATGTTTGCTTATTATGCCATGCTACGCTAGTAGACGTGGATTGGGTGAGTGATATCCATGACAGATGTGAGTTTGTTAATTAATGGTTTATCTAAGGTGGCAACTTAAACACACATCTGGGTGGATTGAGGCACCTGGGTATTCTAGGACTTGCCTGTTTTCTTTTGGACTGCCACCCAGGCTCAAAGGGATCATGAGACTATTCATACTAGAAACTTCCGTGTGCAGCCACAAGCTATTATGGGCTCTAGCATAGTTGACTAAGTCATGCGAACTCTTACAGTGGTAGACTAGCAGATGTAGGGGATGTAGGTGGTACGGTCTACCCGATCGTAAGGTGCTAGCGCTTCTGAAAGACTATGTCTCGATCATCTGTCTTCTCAAACACCATGTAGTGCGAGAAACCAAACAGAGGCGATCGAGTCTTGCAGGGAAAAGTGTGCAAACCTCTGTAGAGTGTAATAAACTAATCATGGTTTGCCGTGTCCCCGGTTATGGACAATCTTGAGTATCTTACTTGGATTATCATGTGAATCTCAACATGTTACTCTAAATTAATTTTGTTGGGTTTTGTTTAATGATGATGCTTAATTGGGATTGAGAATGCTGTCAACCATTCTCAATGTTTAACAACTACCATGATAGTTAAATAAATTTATTCCTTTGAAGTAGGGAAAAATTGGCTTTACGCAAAACTGTAACCATAGAGCTTTCCACCAGCCAAATATGCATATAGTATAGCTGTTTCATTCCATTACTCTCTATGTGTTACCTTGCCAGCATATTCCATGTGCTGACCCGTTTCGGGCTGCAACATTAATGTTGCAGACTTTTCAGACGACGATTAAGGAGTTTTTAGGTCGTGGTTCTATACTCAGTGATGCCGTTGGAGTTGATGGACTCACTTATCTTCCAAGCCTTCCGCTGTTATCGTTATTAGATGGCCTTAAGCCATATTTATTGTAATAAGTTCTCTCTTGAGACGCTCGATGTAATAAGTGTGTGATTACTACTCTGTTATAAATCCTCCGAGTACTGTGTGATGTCAGCATTACTGATCCAGGGATGACACCGGAGCACAGAGATCAGACTGTTTGAGGTCTGGTCACTACAGAGATGGTATCAGAGCACACACTGACTGTAGGACTCGACCACTAAGTTAAAGACCTAGATCACTATTCACTCTCTTCCTCTATGACCTCTCATCTTTTCTACTCTTTTAGGATGGCGGATGCAAGGAACAAGTTCACACAACCGGATGAAGATACACCCTTTAGACGTCACTTGAAGGAAGTCACTAGATACCTGAACATAGGAGTACCCAGCTTCACAGGAACCTACAATGCCACTTTACCTGAAGAAGAGCGCTAGGTGATTCAAGTTCAAGTTCCAGGAAGGACGTTCATGCCAGTCAGTGAGCCCATAGAGTTTTCTTTTGATGCACCAACTTGGAGTCTAGGAAAGAGCATGGCAGCTCACATCACCATGGGACGCATTGGAGAAGTCTACCGCAATGATCTCAAGGATACAATCTACCAGATTTGTGGGCGCCGAGATGAGCACTGGGAGATGATCAGCACCAGGAAGGATAGATCAATTGCAGCTTTTATCTAGGAGTTAAACCAGCACATTCGATGACAGGAGAACCAGATGTGCGCCGACATGATAGATCTGAAGAAGGCGAGGACAAGAATCAAGGAACTGGAGGAAGAACTCAAGGCTACACGTGAAGATTATGAAGAGGAAATTGAAATATTGGTGGAGAAGAATGACGATCTGATCAAGAAGATCGGGATATTTATGGGAGACCCTACACCAGTAGATGAAGACGAAGAACCCAAGGAGATTAGCCCGGAAGACTACATCATCATCGACGACACAGACTCGGACCCAGACGAAAGCGATGATGACTATGTTGATGAAGCTGGAGTAGATATCATGGAGTCTGCAACCGAAGAATATTTCTAGTAGACCACCTCATCAGTAGTAGTAGTCCACCATGTAAATATAGTAGTCCGAGCACCTTTGCGATAGTTAGATCGATTGTATGCCCTTGTTTGATTGAATGAAGTGAATTGTTTGTTTTTTCCTCATGTGCATACGGGTAGTGTTTTCTCTTTAGACCCCCTCTATTCTTACATCTCATCTTTTCTAAACCCTCAGATGCCTCTGAGACGTGACCCCGGATTTACCTTTCCACCGGAGCTCACCCAGTTGATCTAGCAACAGAACACATTGATGCAGTTGCTAGTCCAGAATCAGAACCAGGGGAACAACAACAACAATAACAACAACAACCCACCACCACCACCACCTGTTGATCACTTAGCCCGTTTTCTTAGGCTAAATCCGTCGGTGTTTTCTAATAGCACCGGGCCGATAGTAGCAGATGATTGGCTCCGCAAGACAGCTAGAGAGTTGACCACAATAGGATGCACAACTTGAAGGATGCACAGATGCAGAGAATTTCACAGCCACTTTCCCTGTCGACACTGTCACATGGGACCAGTTTCAGCAGACTTTTCATACTGCCCATGTTTCAGCAGGAGCCATGGCCATGAAGAAGCATGAGTTTCGCAACTTGCGCCAAGGAGGACGGACAGTTGGCCAGTATGTGGAGGACTTTAGTAAGTTAGCACGTTATGCCCCAGATGACGTTGCTACGGATGCAACTAAGCAGGAGAAGTTTCTGGAAGGACTGAATGATGAGTTGAGCATGCAGTTGATGGTAGCAACCTTCAACAACTACCAGGAGTTGGTAGACCGTGCTCTTATGATTGAAGGCAAGCAGCAGCAAATTAAGAATCGCAAGAGGAAGTATGGACAAGGAAAGTACACTTCAGGAGCTCAGCAGAAGCCATGTTTTACCCCTAGACCGGGAGGACATTTTCAGCATACCCATGGAGGAGGTAGCTCGCACACTCACAATGGCACCAGGAATGGTAATGGGAATGGAGGAAGCAATGGCCAGAATTGCACCAACCCATCAACCCCAGCCAAGAAGGACCTGAGCCAAGTCACTTGCTTTAAGTGTTCAAAGACCGGACATTATGCCAGTGAATGCCCTGAAATACAAAATAGAAATGGCAATGGAAGCTCTGGGAAGAAGCCGAACCTTTTCAACAGGGGACAGGTGAACCACGTTAGCGTGGAGGAGGTTGAAGCTCAGCCTGATGCAGTAATAGGTAAGTTTTTGGTTAAGTCATTTACTGCACTCGTTCTTTTCGATACTGGTGCATCGCATTCATACATACCAAGGGGATTTGTGGATAAGTATAACCTGTCAACCCAAGCCCTTAGGTCACCCATGTTAGTAACCTTGCCTGGAGCAGAATATATGGCTAGTCTATGGTGTGATCGGTTACCATTGAGGATTGGTAACTATGTTTTTCCCTAAGACCTAATAGTATTGGAATCCCAAGGATTGGATGTGATATTAGGCATGGATTGGTTGTCAAAGTATGAAGGGAATACTGAATGTGCTAGTAAGTCAATTTTGCTTACCACCCCAGAAGGGAGAAGGATCAAGTATGTATCCCGACATGTGCCAAAGAGGACTCAAGTAAATTGCTTAACAGGAGTTGTGCAGGAGGAAGTACCAGTAGTGAAGGATTTCCCTGAAGTATTTCCAGAGGAGTTGCCAGGCATGCCACCGGATAGAGATATTGAGTTTTTGATTGAGCTATTGCCAGGCAGAGGGCCAATATCAAAGAGACCATACAGGATGCCTGCAAAAGATTTGGTGGAAATTAAGAAGCAGATTAAGGAGTTACTGGATAAGGGATATATTTGCCCAAGTTCTTCGCCTTGGGGATCGCCAGTACTTCTAGTGGAGAAGAAGGATGGATCATTAAGGATGGTTGTTGATTATCGAGGGTTGAATGAAGTAACGATCAAGAACAAGTACCCACTACCAATGATCAATGATTTGTTTGATCGATTGCAAGGAACTAAGGTATTTTCCAAGATCGATCTGCGATCAGGATACCACCAGTTGAAGATTCGGGAACAGGATATACCTAAGACAGCTTTTACCACCAGGTATGGGCTGTATGAGTATACCGTTATGTCATTTGGTCTGACTAACGCACCTGCATACTTTATGAACATGATGAACAAAGTGTTTATGGAGTTTTGGATAAGTTCGTCGTGGTGTTCATTGATGATATCCTAGTTTACTCGAAGAATGAAGAGGAGCATAAAGAACATTTGCGAATGGTACTTGAGAAGCTCAGAGAACATCAGTTGTATGCCAAGTTTAGCAAATGCGAGTTTTGGCTGAAGGAAGTAGGATTTCTCGGACACGTTATATCCGGAGAAGGAATAGCAGTAGATCCCACTAAAGTTGATACCGTGACCAAGTGGGAAGCACCGACCACGGTTGGAGAGATACGGAGTTTTCTGGGACTCGCAGGATACTACCGGAGATTTATTGAAAATTTCTCAAAGATTGCCAAGCCTATGACTGAGTTGTTGAAGAAAGATACCAAGTTCATATGGACGGAGGAATGTGAGGCGAGTTTCCAGGAGTTGAAGAAACGTTTGGTTACCTCACCAGTGTTGATTTTGCCAGACCAGACCAAGGATTATGAGGTGTATTGCGACGCTTCACGTCGAGGACTTGGAGCAGTGCTTATCCAGGAAGGGAGAGTTGTTTCACATGCCTCAAGACAACTGAAGCCTCATGAGTTGAATTATGCTACACATGATTTGGAGTTAGCAGCCGTAGTGCATGCATTGAAAACATGGAGACATTTTCTGATTGGAAATCATTGTGAGGTGTACACAGATCATAAGAGTTTGAAATACATCTTCACACAGAAGGAGTTAAACCTCAGACAAAGGAGATGGTTGGAGCTCATCAAGGATTATGATATGAGATTGCATTACCATCCCGGAAAGGCTAATGTAGTAGCTGACGCATTAAGCCGTAAGAGCCACGTCAATACATTAATGACGGGAGAAATACCAAGGGAGTTAGCAGAAAATCTTCATGAACTATGTTTGGAAATAGTTCCGAGAGGCTATGTAGCAGCATTGGAGATTCAGTCAACTTTGATGGATAGAATCAGAGAAGCTCAGAAGACTGACAAGGAGATTGCCTCTATTAAGGAGAAACTGAGCAAAGGAAAGGCTAAAGGATTTCGTGAGGATGAGCACGACACCCTATGGTTTGAAGACCGTGTTTACGTGCCCAATGACCCAGAGATCAGGAAGTTGATACTCCAAGAGGCACACGATTCACCATATTCGATTCATCCAGGAAATACCAAGATGTATTTGGATTTGAAGGATATTTTCTGGTGGACCAGAATGAAGAAGGATAGTGCGGAGTATGTAGCAGTTTGTGATGTATGTCAGAGAGTAAAGGCAGAGCATCAGAAGCCAGCAGGATTGCTACAACCATTGCCGATACCCGAATGGAAGTGGGATAAGTTAGGCATGGATTTTATCACGGGATTACCCAGGACTCGTTCAGGCTATGACTCGATTTGGGTTGTAGTTGATCGATTGACGAAGGTAGCTCATTTCGTCCCAGTAAAGACTACCTACACCAGTGCAAAGTTGGCAAAGATATACATGACCAGGATCGTATGTCTGCATGGAGTTCCGAGGAGTATCATATCGGATAGAGGAACCCAGTTTACCTCAAAGTTCTGGAGGCAGTTGCACGAAACTTTGGGAACCAGGCTAGAATTCAGTACAGCTTTTCATCCACAGACAGATGGACAGACCGAGAGAGTCAATCAGATTTTGGAGGATATGTTGAGAGCTTGTGCGCTAGATTACGGATCTAGTTGGGATGATAATTTGCCGTATGCAGAGTTCTCTTACAACAACAATTACCAAACCAGTTTGAAGATGGCCCCTTTCGAAGCCTTGTACGGAAGGAGGTGCAGGACACCGTTGTCGTGGGATGAAGTTGGAGACCGCCAGTTGTTGGACCTGACTTGATTAAAGAGTCTGAACAGAAGGTGAAGTTGATTCGCGATATGCTCAAGGTAGCTCAGTCCAGACAGAAGAGTTATGCAGATTCTAAACGCAAGGAGACAGTTTACAAAGTTGGAGATAGAGCTTATCTTCGAGTATCTCCACTTCGAGGAACAAAGCGTTTTGGAGTTAAAGGAAAGTCAGCGCCACGATTTGTAGGACCATATCGAGTTTTGGAGCGTATGGGAGAAGCGGCCTACAAGTTGGAATTGCCCGAAGGATTGTCAGGAGTTCATGATGTGTTCCATGTTTCTCAGCTGAAAAAGTGCCACGCGGAGATGGCTGTCATACTGTTGAGAGACACAATGCCATTGGAAACTATTCAGTTGGATAACGATTTGACCTATAAGGAGAAACCAATTAAGATTCTCGAGTTTGCCAGCCGAGTCACTCGCAGCAAGGTTATCAAGTTTTGCAAAGTTCAGTGGAGCCACCACACGGAGGACGAAGCCACCTGGGAACGAGAGGAAGATTTGCTCAAGGACCACCCTCACCTATTTTCTAGCCAACCCGAATCTCGAGGGCGAGATTCATCTTAAGGGGGGTAGGTTTGTAACATCCCAAATTTTCAATTTGGAATGTTATACATTAGATCATCAATGAATATCATATTTTATTTTGCTTTTGGGTTGGTCCTAGAAATTCTACGCAACTCAAGGACCCACGGAGAGAGTTGGGGATTTCGTTATTTTCATATTTGAGTTTTCTCAAATTTTGAGAATAGGATCCTTTGATTTTATTTATTTTATCGTCAATTATTTCTATTACAAAAATATGAGAGAGGGAATAAAATGGCTTTCCCAAAATAAAGAAATATTGAGGATCTAATCATAAAATCAAATAAGATTTTATTTCAGAGTTTTTCGTTATTTTATTTGAATTTAGGAAAAATGTGCGTTTTTAAATATTGCATTTAGGCCCCAAATAAATGTTCACCTTGTGCGGCTTGATTTTAGAAGCCCGAAAAAATTTATTTCGGGATTTTTGGAGTCCGTTTAGTATTTCTTTTTATTTTTTTCTTCCGCGCGTAATTATTTAAAAAAAAACGAACCGACCTAACAGGCCGTGTCCGCCTAGGACTCCGGCCCGACTAGGCTATATAAGCCGGGGGGGGGAGTCCCAGTCCCAGCCAAACCCTAGCCGAGCAGCCCCCAGCGCCGCCCCGCCGCCGCCAGCGCCCGCCGCCGCCGCCGCCACCGACACGCCGCCCGAGGTCGCCTCGATTTTCGTGTCGGTTTTTTTATTTTTTTCAAAAAAACCGTCCGGTCTTTCCGTCTTTTTTTAGTTTCAGTTTTTTTTAAATAGATCGGTTTTCCCGATTTATTTAAATAGCGAGCGTTCGTCCGTCCGTTCGTTCTAATGAACGTTCGTTTTTTCTTTTTCTCAGATTAAATCCGCGATTTTTCTAATCGCGATTCCTGATCCGATTTTCTTTTTAGTATAACTTTTCGCTCGTTTATCGGAATCAGGCGATTCAAGCGCGTGGAGTTTCATCTCGAAACCCTCTATCCGTTTAACCAACTTAAACAAGTTTTTGCTACTGTAAAATTTGCCTTAGATCCAGATTAGTAGAACGAAGTTGTTTTCTTTCGCCGTTTGACTTTCGTTGCTTCATTCGATTTGATTCTTTTTGCAAACCGGAGTTCTTAAGTTGAACCTTCTGGTTAGATCTCTTATTTGACTTTTACCTGCGCATTAGATGAGTATTTATTGTATGCTTGTTTGTTTGTCTGCGATAGAATACCCGGAGTGCGCCGCATGTTACTTCGAATCGCTAGGTTTCCCGGATCATCAGCAAGGCAAGTAACACTTTGATCATACCTTTCCTACTACCCAGTTTTATTGCATTAGATCAATCCTCACACATTGCATGATTAGGATCTAATTAAATTGTGGGATGGGAAGTAGTTGAGGTAGTACCTATTACCTGTTTATTATCAAACCTTTGGGAGTTACTTCTACGTTTGCTTATTATGCCATGCTATGCTAGTAGACGTGGATTGGGTGAGTGATATCCATGACAGATGTGAGTTTGTTAATTAATGGTTTATCTAAGGTGGCAACTTAAACACACATCTGGGTGGATTGAGGCACCTGGGTCTTCCAGGACTTGCCTGTTTTCTTTTGGACCGCCAGCCAGGCTCAAAGGGATCATGAGACTATTCATACTAGAAACTTCCGTGTGCAGCCACAAGCTATTATGGGATCTAGCATAGTTGACTAAGTCGTGCGAACTCTTACAGTGGTAGACTAGCATATGTAGGGGATGTAGGTGGTACGGTCTACTCGATCGTAAGGTGCTAGCGCTTCTGAAAGACTATGTCTCGGTCATCCGTCTTCTCAAACACCATGTAGTGCGAGAAACCAAACGGAGGCGATCGAGTCTTGTGGGGAAAAGTGCGCAAACCTCTGCAGAGTGTAATAAACTAATCATGGTTAGCCGTGTCCCCGGTTATGGATAATCTTGAGTATCTAGTACTTGGATTATCATGTGAATCTCAACATGTTACTCTAAATTAATTTTGTTGGGTTTTGTTTAATGATGATGATTAATTGGGATTGAGAATGCTGTCAACCATTCTCAATGTTTAACAACTACCATGATAGTTAAATAAATTTATTCCTTTGAAGTAGGGAAAATTTGGCTTTACGCAAAACTGTAACCATAGAGCTTTCCACCAGCCAAATATGCATATAGTATAGCTGTTTCATTCCATTACTCTCTATGTGTTACCTTGCCAGCATATTCCATGTGCTGACCCGTTTCGGGCTGCAAGGCTAATGTTGCAGACTTTTCAGACAACGATTAAAGAGTTTTTAGGTCGTGGTTCTATACTTAGTGATGCCGTTGGAGTTGATGGACTCACTTATCTTCCAAGCCTTCCGCTGTTATCGTTATTAGATGGCCTTAAGCCATATTTATTGTAATAAGTTCTCTCTTGAGACACTCGATGTAATAAGTGTGTGATTGCTACTCTGTTATAAATCCTCCGAGTACTGTGTGGTTTCAGCATTACTGATCCAGGGATGACACCGGAGCATAGAGATCAGACTATTTGAGGTCTGGTCGCTACATGGATGAACAGTAGACGGTGGAGGGGTGCCCGTGGACGGGTGGTTGAACAGGACCCCTTGGTGTGGAGGGCTGGATGAACAGTAGACGGTGGAGGGGTGGTTGAACAGTAGCCGGTGGAGTAGCGCGTGGTGGAGGCTGGATGAACAGGAGCCCGTGGAGGCTGGAGGAGGTCGACGGTGGAGATGAACAGTATCCCGTGGAGTCCCGTTTCGTGGTACGCCACACCCTTCCCGATGAACAGGACCCCCGTTTCGACCGTAGTGCTCCAACAGAAGTCCGTTTCGTCCGTTTTGCGGTACGCCACACCCCTCCCGATCAACAGGACCCCCGTTTCGACCGTAGGAGGTCCGTTTCCTCCGTTTTGTGGTACGCCAGACCCCTCCCAATCAACAGGACCCCGTTCCGAACGTAGGAGGTCCATTTCCTCCGTTGTGCGGTACGCCAGGCCTCATTTCCATCACCTGTTCCGTCCAACCCCTCCCGATGAACACGGCCACGCATTCCGTTCCGACCCAGCCGGTTGTCTCCCACGCATTCCGTTGCCTCCCGATGAACACGACGCATTTTGTTGCCTCCTCATGAACATGACGCATTCCGTTGTCTCCCCATGAACACGACGCATTCCGCCGCCTCCCCATGAACACGACGCATTCCGTTGCCTCCCCATGAACACGATGACGACGCTGTTTCTTTGTTTCGACCTAGCCATGTACACGAGCCCTGGCCGTACGTATGCGCGAGTAGGCGTTCGAGACCCCGCCCATATGTACACATATGTGGCCGTATTTTCTTTCTTGCACCCTGGCCGCTGTACGTACGTGTACATGCTACGTGGGCGCCTCTACTACGACACGTACGCGCCTCTACTATGACACGTGCGCGCCTCTACATCCACCAGTATATATGTACGTACACGTTCGCGACCAGAATGACAACGCTACGTACGCTTCGACCAGGTGGGTCCCGACTGTCAGGCACTTCCTTGCCTGTGAAGATGTAGCTGGTGGGTCCCAGCAGTCAGGGGGGTGAATCATTTTTTCCTGGACGCACTTCCTTGCGTGCGAAGATGTAGCTGGTGGGTCCCAGCAGTCAGGGGGAAACGTATTTTTTACGAAATACAGTGGCCCGTCCGGTGGGTCCCAGCTGTCAGGTGGAGGAATCATTATTTTCCGCGTAATAAGGAGGCACTTCCTTGCTGCGGCCGTGGACCCAGCTGTCAGCCTCTCCACGTACAGTCCACGTCCGATGGAAGTCGTTGATTGACCATGTTGACCACACCGTGCCCAGAGCACCAGGGCGGTGGACGGCGGCGAGGCCTAGGAAGGGGACGGCGGGGAGCCGGGGAAGACACGGCAGTGGAAGCCCGTGCAGAGAGGAGTACGAGGGTTCACTGGTTCGACTGCCATCGCCGCAGGGCCTGGCCAGCGGTGGAAATAGTAGGGGGCGGTGAGGCCCCCGCGGCAGCACAGCCGGCCATGGGGGGCAGGAGCACGCGGCACGACCGGTGCTGCTTTGGGCGGCTGGAGCAAGAAGACGAGAGGTTGAAGAAGCACTACGGCCGTTGGATGGACATCGTACGATCACTGGAGCTAGAATCGTTTATATTGACTAAGTTGACAAAGCCCTCCGTCCCCGTCAACTTAGTAGGCCCACAAGTCAGCCTCCCACCAAGGTGGGTCCCAGCTAGCAGGGGGTATTAATTTTTTTGTGCGTAATAAGGAGGCACTTCCGGTGGGTCCAAGCTGAAAGCAGGGGGAACGTTTTTTTCGCGAAATACGGTGGCCCTCGGGTGGGTCCCAGCAGTCAGGGGCAAACATTTTTTTCGCGAAATACTGGTGGGCGTCCGGTGGGTCCCTGCTGTCAAGTGGAGGAATAATTATTTTCCGTGTAATAAGGAGGCACTTCCTTGCGGGTGCCATGGACCCAGCTGTCAGCCTCTCCACGTACAGTATTCTTCCGATGGAATTCGGTCGTTAACCACATTGACCACGCCGTGCCGAGAGCACCACGGTGGTGGACGATGGCGAGGCCTAGGAAGGGGACGACGCGGAGCTGGGGAAGACGCGACAGTGGATGCCCACACAGAGAGGAGTACGAGGGTTCACTGGTTCGGCTGCACTGCCATCACCGCAGAATAACAGGGGCTGTGGGTGAGTGGAGTGGAGGGATGGCCTGGCCAGCAGTGGGAGTAGTATGGGGGCGGTGAGGCCTCTGCGGCAGCACAGCTGGCCACAGGAGGCAGGAGCAGGCGGCACGACCGGCGCTGCTTTGGGCGGCTGGAGCAAGAAGACCAGAGGTTGAAGAAGCACTACAGCCGTTGGATGGACATCGTACGGTCAGTCGAGCTAGAATCGTGCATATTGACTAAGTTGACAAAGCCCTTCGTCCTCGTCAACTTAGTAGGCCCACTATACTGGGTCCCAGCTAGTAGGGGGAGTATTCATTTTTTTGTGCATAATAAGGAGGCACTTCCTTGCATGCGAAGATATAGCTGGTGGGTCCGAGCTGTCAATGGTGGTAACATTTTTTTCTCGAAATACAAAGGCACTTTCATGGGCCCCAGATATCAGGTGGAGGAATCATTATCTTGCGCGTAATAAGGAGGCATTTCCTTGCGTGCGGCCGTGGACCCAGCTGTCAGCCTCTCCACGTACAGTCCACTTCAGATGCATGTCGGTCGTTGACCATGTTGACCACGTCACGCCGAGAGCACCAGTGCGGTGGACGACGGCGAGGCCTAGGAAGGGAACGACACAGAGGCAGGGAAGACTCAGCAGTTGTTTTTGTTTCCCACACGGAGGGGAGTACGACTGTACGAGGGTTTACTGGTTCGTCTGCCATCGCCAGAGAATAACAGCAGGTGTGGGTGAGTAGAGGGATGGCTAGGCCGGTGATGGGAGTACGGTGGGGCGGTGAGGCCTGCGCGGCAGCACAGCCGGTCGCGGGAAGGAGGGAGCAGACAGTCCCGCCGGCGCTTGTTTGAGCGTCTGGAGCAGGAAGAGCAGAGATTGAAGAAGCACGACGACCGTTGGATGGACACCCAACAATATACAGGCCATCCGTGGAAAGCCTCAAATCTGTGGAAAACAGCATACAACCCATCTGCCATTATTTCAAATAATTTACAGCCCATTTGCTAATTCTTACGGGTTATTTGAGCCCATATTATTTTTTGTTAGCATTACAGCCCATATTGTGGCCACGGTTAAAAAATTATATGAAAATTTGCATATGTCGGTGCGGTCTGAACTATTTTTAATCCCGAAATTTCGAGTCACATTCAGAGTGATTTTAAAATAAATGTATATCAATATAAAATCCAATAAATTGTCCACGCATAAAAATCAATACAATTTAAAATCTCGAAATGAAAAAAGATATTTGAAACTAATTTCAGATTTGATGTGTTTTAAAAATGTACAACCCATTTCTCATTACTGATAGGCCATTTTCTCGGCCAACCGAATGAAGCTCTCCTCGTCTTGAAAGATTTGCAGCCCAACAGGCCTAATAAAGCGACTTACTTGACAAATCACAAAAAACTGGGCTAGCCATTTTTAGAAAGAAAAAAACTACTGGGCTGGTCTGTGATAAACATAAAAGAAAAGGCTGTCTAAACAAGCAGTGGCATTTTTCAAAGTTTGGAAATTGCAGTGGCATTTCTCGGATACACCAGATTTGGAGTGGCGTTTATCAAATTAACGCAAAACAAAAATAACTGAGCGAGCTGCTGGGTCCCTACTATCAGCCGCTCGTTGTGCAATTTGTCGGCGTTCTAGGAACGGGGGTCCCCAGACTTGCCTGCCTGCGGCCTGCGGCGTGGCTCAAAAGGGGGCCCAACGCGGCCCATCTTCATCAACACAGACCCAAGACCCTCGCGAGGGGCCAAGCCTCGCGGGGCGGACGACACGGAGCTTCCTTAGGCACGGCCTCATCAGGCTGGCTCGCGAGGAGGCGGAGAGATCAAGGCGGGGTACCTCACGAGGTGCCCGTGACGCAAGCCATGACGACCAAAGGCGCCAGGCGGGCGCCAGCCCGTGCAGTTTCCTCCTTTCCTCTTTGGTGCAAAGGGAGCAAGCGCAGGAAAGAGCATCAAGCAAAGGCACCCGTTTCGGTGCAACGAGACCAAGACCAGTCCAACAGCAGGGAGGAAGTCATTGTGGAGCCCAAGCCAGCGTCACCACCAGAGCCTTTGGCAGGCGAGGACCAACTTTAGTCAGGATAAGTGTACCAGATGTTCCCCTTCAAAATGGCCAATTGTTGGCGCCCTTCCCGCTCAATATTTGGGAAGAGGCCCAGGGCCTTTGCCTATAAATAGGACTAGCCACCCCCAGGGTAGGGGGATGGAGAATCGGCCAACCCAGAAACAAGCTGGGATTGAAATCAGAGAGAGAATCGAGAAGAGAGAGAGAGAAGGGTGACTGAACTCCTCCTAGCAGTTCATCCCCTCGGCCAAGAACAAACCCTCGCCAGGCTGTTCTTCCTTGTATTGCTCATCATCATCAGCCCAAGAGGCAATCCACCACACCACACACTGGAGTAGGGTATTACACCACAACGGTGGCCCGAACCAGTATAAACCATGTGTCTCTTGTGCTGTTCTTTCCATAGCTTAGATCTTAGCAAGGCGGAGGGGTGCAGGTAGGTAGAAGGCGAAATCTCCGCACGCACCCCATTGTTCGAACCTCAAGGGTCTGCCGGAACCCGAAATCCGACATTTGGCGCGCCAGGTAGGGGTGCGCCGGAATTCGTCTTCCACCACCCCGTTCTCCTCCGACCATCGTGTTCATGTCTGACGCTCGTCGGGCCCGTGCCGAGCGTCGGGCTGCTCTCGCTTCCCGCATCGCCCAGACGGCTCCTGTCGGCGGGCGTCCTCGCCGTTCCCCGTCACCTGCCGTCAACGCCGCCACCGGCTCGGCGGGGGATGAGCAGCAAGCGTCGTCTCAGCATCCGTCCTTGCGGCAAGACGGCCGCACCGCTACTCCCTCGCTCACCCCAGCTGGTTCTTCGTCCCGCGCGCTCCGCGCACCCATGGAGGCTCGAGCTGCGCTCATCACGGCAAACGAGCTCATGCGCTATCGTCCCGTCGACGACGTCTACGAAGAATGGCTCGACCGCGTCGCCGAGCTCGTCCGCACTGCAGGGGGCTCTCCTGCGCCGTCCATTCCGCTGCACCGCGCCCCGCCCCGCGCGGGCGACGAAGCTCTGGCGGCGCCCCAGCCGCCTCCTCCTCAAGAAGGCGCCATGGCTCCAAGGCGCGTGGCCCCTGAGCGGAACCTGCTCCGTCAGGTGCCAGCGCGGCAAGAGCAGAGCTGCCAAGAAGTCCCTCGCCCGCGAGAAGCTGCCCGGGCGCTCCCTGCTCCAGCATGTCGCGACCATGCTCCTGCTCCCGCACGTCAAGACCCCGCGCTGCTCCCAGCTGCAGCGCGTGGGGACATGCAAGACCAAGCTCTCCGTCACCCAAGGCCTCCCGTGGCCACAACAGGCTGCCGTGCCTTCACCACCAAGCTACGCAGCGTCGCGTGGCCCGGCAAGTTCAAGCTAGACCTGCCTCCTTGTTACGATGACACGGCCGACCCTGCGGAGTTCCTCTAGCTCTGTGAGCTGGGCATCGAAGCTGCCAACGAAGGCAAGAAGGTCATGGCGAACTGGTTTCCCATGGCGCTCAAGGACGGGGCCCGCACCTGGCTCCTGAACCTGGCTCCAGGCACGATCTCCTCCTGGGACGAGATGCGCACCCGCTTCATCACCAACTTCCAAGGTACTCGCGACCGTCCACCCGCCGTGAGCGACATGCGCCGCATCAAGCAACAACCCGGAGAGACCCTGCAGAAGCACATCCAGCGCTTCAACAACGCACGCCTCAAGATTCCCAAGGTGACCGAGGAGGCCATCATCTCAGCCTTCTCTGACAGCGTGCGCGATGTCAAGATGAAGGAGGAGCTGGCGATGCATGAAGACCTGTGCACTTCCTTGGAGTTGTTCAACTTGGCAACCAAGTGCGCCAGGACTGAGGAAGGGCGTCTCTCCCTCCTCGAGCTGCCTGCCGCAGACCCGGAAGAGAAGAAGCCCAAGGCCAAGGATGTGAAGCGCAAGGGGGCTGCCGTGCTCGCGGCAGAACCAGACACCAAGCGGGGCAGAGATCAGCCCGAATCTCCCAAGGGCAGTCGGTACTGTGTGTACCACGACCTCCACACCCACAACACCAACGAATGTTAAGAGCTCCGAGCCGTGCGAGAAGGAAGGATCGGCCGTCGCCCCGACCGCGGTGACCGGGGCTACGGTTGAGGAGGAGGAAGGAACGCAGGACGTTGGGAAGACCGCTGCCCGCGCCAGGGGTGGCGCGATCGACCTCGCGAGGATCGCTGGCAAGACCCGCCTCGCGAGGGAGACTGGAAGGATCAGCCTCGCGAGGATCGCCCGCAAGGCAACGCAGGCCTCCCTCTGTTTCCTCCGCAGCTAAGGAGAAATGAGGACCGCCATCAGGGCGAGGGGGATGGGGGCTTCCAGGAGCCGCGCGCGATCGCCTGCATCCTGGGCGGGGCTCAAGCCCCAGCCTCTCAACGCATCTTCAAGCAGTTCGCCCGCGAAGAGAATGCAGTCCTCCCCAAACTCGAAGCCACGCGTCCTCTCAGGTGGTCGGCGTGCGCCATCATGTTCAGCTCAGCAGATCAGCTCAAGTGTGCGGCCACAGCCGGAGTCCTCCCGATGCTTTGTTCCCCAATCATCAGCAACATGGTGGTCACCAGGACCCTCATCGATGGCGGGGCTGGGCTCAACGTCCTGTCCGTGGAAACATTCAACAATCTCCAAGTGCCCTACAACCAGCTTCAGCCAACCAAGCCTTTCTCCGGAGTCACCGACGGCTCCACGGTCCCGATTGGGCAGGTCCGCCTCCCTGTCACCTTCGGGGCACGCGACAACTACCGCACCGAGCTCATCGACTTCGACATCGCTCACATTCGCCTGCCGTACAATGCCATCCTTGGGTACCCAGCGCTGGCCAAGTTCATGGCCGTAACTCACCACGGCTACAACGTCCTCAAGATGACAGGAAGTGGCGGAGTCATCACGGTGCCCTGTGAAGAGAAGGACGCGGTGTGTTCCCTGGAACGAGCCTTTCAGGCCGCATCACTGGAAGACCCGGATCGCGGAAGCAGGAGGCTTCCCGAGACCGCCCCCAAGAAGAAGAAGACATCGTCCAGTCCGGCCCCTCAGGAGGCAGGCCCCTCAGGGCCCGTGCCTGCCCAGGGGGAACCTCCTTCCATCGCATAGGAAAGCGCGCCCGGCGCCCTCCTCAGGCAGGGCTCGGGGGCTCTCCCCTGGAGGGCCGCCGACCTGGCTAAGGTCATGAGGGAGGCGCTTGGGCACCACATGGAGGCGTGTTTCGAAGCACGTTTCCCTCAAGGAGTAAGGCAAGGAGAGCCAGACCCTCAGGAGTTTGTCAGCAAGGCCATTCAGGAGCTACAGGAGTCAAGAGTCATGGAAGGCGGCCGCCGCCTACCAGCTGTGGCTCCCCATCCAGGCGAGGATGGTGGCCTGCGTGTCTGCATCGACATACCAGGGCTCAATCGAGTCGCCTCTCTGGAGCGCCTCTGGCCCTCGCAAGTGGGGCGCTGCGAAGGTCCACCCCACAGCTACGTTCGCATGCCTTACGGCTTGTCGAATGCGGCTGCCACATACCAGCGCCTCATGAGGGGTATCATGGAGGCTCAAGAGGCCAGGCGTTCCGCAGCCCTGGCGGAGATGGAGATGGTCCGCGAGGAGCCACCAGCGCCTCCGGAGCCTCCCAAGGCCCCTGGGCCCGGGGGCTCGTGAGGATCGGCTTCCGCAACCCACCGAGTCTGCTACACCAACACTCCTTCGTCCTCAACATCATCAGGTGACATCTTTCAAGTTTCATTTCCAGCTGGGAGCGCCCCCCAGGGCTGCATTATTCCCAAGCCGCGTGGGTCCGTCCCTGCGGCATGTATCCCTTTTATTTCATGTTGTTAGCTTACTTTGTTGGGGGCGCCTCACGGGCCGCATCATCCCCAAGTCGCCCGGGCCAGACCCAGCGGCATGTATCCCTTTTGCGTTTATTTCCGGCTATGCGTTCGACCCACCATGCTTGATTATTTGATGCTTGTCCACGGCACCTCTTCTTCTCCATGCCGACCACTTGCACGTTAAAGGGGGGGGGGGTACCTGAGCATCGCGACTCAGGGCTCTTACTGGCTCTCCAGCCCTCACCCTCTGGCCTTGTCCATGACATCGCGACCTGGATACCAGCGATGGCTGAGACCAGCTCGAGGGCCGGGACCCAAGGACGTAGAGTGCCGGCATCTAACCAAATTTGCAGGTACACACCACAAGATAAGGCCCAGTGCCAGGCGCAACCCGCCTAGAGGTAGGGCCCCGTGAGTCCCGCGCTGGCTCACAGGTGCCCTGATACACCTCGCCAGGCCCTACCGTGCCAGCCACGTGTCAGGGCGGGGCTGTACACGCCCCGGGGGCTCCTCCCGGAGGGGAGCCCCCTCCCACGTACCAGTGGAAGCACCATGCTCCGCGCTGGCTGACGACACTGCCGAGGAGCGGCTATGCCCGTACACATACGGAAGCGCTATGCTCCGCGCTGGTGATAAACAACTGAGGGTGGCCCCTGGGCCGCATCAACCTCAGGGAGCCCAGAGCTCAGTGTCTAGCCTCATCGTAACGCCTCCCCTCGGGAGTGCCGCACGAGGGGGCTGGGCACGGGGGCTGCGCCTGGGTCACGCCTAGACGCGCGCCGCCCAGCCAGGCCCCCCGGGCCTGGTTTGTCGTGCGTCTCTCCCCGAGCGGAGCCAAGGTACGAAGGCCGTTTGAGCGCCAAGGGGGACTCCTGAGCATCGCGACTCAGGAGCCTAACTGGTCACGTAGCCCCTCACTCCTTAGTTCCGAAAGGCTAATGGCGGTTGAGGTATGCGCGCGGCCGCGCTCTGCAGACGTAGAACGGTAGATCCACCCACATCACACCTCCCTACTTGTTGTTCGTGCGCCACAGGGGACTCCTGAGCATCGCGACTCAGGAGCCTAACTTGTCACATAGCCCCTCACTCCTTGGTCCCGTCCTGGTTTCCAGTCGGGGCTAACAGCGGCTGAGGTATGCGCGGGGCCGGGCTCTGCCGGTGTAGAACATAAGCAAGTAGGAAGGAACAACGTAAATTTCAAGGAATTCAAAAGCAAATATTACAGTCCACACTGTTATCTCAATGCCAAACACAAGTTTAAACGCCTCCTCGAGGCATGATACATGTGCAGGATTTAAAGGCAGGACAGGAGCCACAACGGAGTCACTTGTCGGTGGTGGAGCAGCGCGGAGTGGGCCCGCCTCATGGAGCAGCGGGGTCGGCAGCGCCTTGCTTCGGCTTGGTGCTGAAGGCCCGAAACTTCCCTAGCAGAGCCTTCGCGCGACCCTTCACGGCCTTGGCAGCGGCAGCGGCACGCTCGCCGCTTACTGGCTCTAGCAGGCTGTCGAGGTTGACACCGGGATCGCGAAGGTAGATGTGGGTGAGGACCCGCGTCAGCGCTGCAGAAGACAGGACACGCGCCTCGGCCTCGGCCGTGGGGCCAAGGCCAAGGGCGACATCTTCAAGAGCACGAACCAGAAAGGGAAGCAGCTTGGCAGGGCCGTCCTCGGTGCCAGCCAGCGGGCTCTCCAGGCCGATGTCGTAAAGCGTATTCAGCGAGGAGCGAGCCTTCGCCTCCATCTCCGCGAAGGCCACACGGTCCTCGGCAAGAACCTGGGCCTTGTCGTCCAGCTCGACCTCCCTCGCCCCCAACTCCCGCTCCAGCGCGACTAGGCGGTCACGGCGCCTCCTGAGCTTGACCTCCCTCTCCTTGACGGCCGCCTCGCGAGCCTTCACGCCTTCTTCCTGCTCTTGGCGAAGGCGGGCCTCTTTCGCGAGCTGGCCCCGCAGGCCTTGCAGCTCGTCCTCCAGCGCCTTGCAGCGACCATAGACGTCGACCACCTCCCCCAGGGCTGCGTCATGAGCAGCCTTCGCCTCAAGGACAGCCTGCCTCTCCTCATCGCAAGCCGTCGAGGCCTGGACCAGCGCCGCCCGGATCGAAGCGTCGGAGCAAATCCATCCTGAAGCCAGCTCCAAGCACCCGACCACCAAGCGAGGGTTGGCGCCAAGAAGATCCTGCCGCAGCTGGTCCAGCTCAGCAGCAGCATGGTTCAGAACGGCAGGAGGAGTCGGAGAGACAGCAGTCAGTGGAGTAGGAGGAGAAGGCGGCAGCGCGACCACAGCATCATGAGGCGGAGCCTGCTGCGCCCCAATGGCTGTAGTGGCGGCAGCAGGCAAAGGCACCTCGGGAGTCACTTGGGCCATGGGGGCTGAGCTCGCCCCAGCCGGCTCAGCCAGGCCTCGCGAGGACGACCGGGCAGGAGAATCCCGTGCGTCGCGGTCATCTTCCTTCGCGGGCAGAGGCGCTGCTACGGATGGAACCTCAGGAGCTCCCTTCTGCTTCTTTGCTGCGGGCGCCAGCCTGTCCAAGAGATGTGGACGTCAAGCCTCAGCAGCAGAACAAGAAATAAATACAAGAATCAAGCGCTTACGGGTCGTCGCCAGTGAGCTCAGGCAGCCTCCGGCCAAATTTGAAGCCTGAAAGCCAGCTGGAAGGGTCAACCTTGGGAAGCTCGGGAGCCGAAGGCACGTCTGCGGTCCGCCTCGGGGCCGGGGCAGACCCGCGGGAGATCAGCCCGGTCCTGTCCTTCTTCGGGATCGGGGGCAAGCTCCTGCCGCCCTGCTCGTCATCATCCTCGTCGTCATCGCTCGAAAAGAGGCGGAGAGCGTGGGACCTACGCCAGGGGAGGGGAGCCCTTGACTCTCCGTCAGTCGCCTCGGAGTCAGGCCCTTTTTCCCGCTCCCCTCCTTCCTCCTCTGCGCTGGAGTCGTCGGAGGACACGTCCACCGATTCCCCGGGAGTTTCCATGGGCACGGGCCCGTCCCCGTTGAAGACGGGCATGGACTCCACTACCTGCTCCCAGTCGTCGCAGAGGAACAAGGGCGTAGGAGCGCCCTCCAACCTCACCACATCGCCCCCGACCAGAGATTGGAGGACCGCGGCCAGATCTTCGTCGGCCAAGGCCGCGGAGCTCGGATGGGGCCTCCACATCGGAAGTGAGTACTGCCAAAGCGAAGCCAGCTGGTGCTCCAGGAATTCCCTCAGCAGCGACGCGCCGGTCAGCTTCGCCGCCGCCATGTTGGCCGGCCTCAGATCCGCGTCCATCTTCTCCAACACCAGCTTCGCGCGGGGGTCCGTGAGCTCCGCTCGACCCCAATCGCTGGAGCCCGTGGGTTGCTCCATGGGCAAGATCAACCGAGGGTGGATGCGCCCAGCATCTGCCAAGACCCACTTGCTCCTGAAGCCCTCAATCCTTTTCCCGGGGTTCGAAATGGCAATGGCGCCACCGTACGCGATGAAGCTCGCGCACGCGGAAGCAGGACCGCGAGAGGTCCGGAGGTAGAAGTAGTGGCGCAACAAGGCCACTGAGGGCTGCACCCCTACGTGAGCCTCGCAGTAATAGGCGAAGATTGCCAGGAGTAGGACGGAGTTGGGGTGGAGATGCAGAGCCTGTAACTTATAATGGCGGAGGACAAAGAAGAAGAACTCGGAGAAGGGAGGCACCAGGCCAGCAGCAATGGCGCTTACAAAGAACGGATAGAAGATGCTCCCTTGGCCCTCAGGGGTGGCGGAGCCGGGCCTTGAACACCTTCGCCCCGTCGATGCCCTGCGCCGCCGCCATCTGGCGCAACCGGGCGAGGCTCGCCTCCGACACGTTCGGCGAGTCCAGGGCAGACGAGTACCAAACTCCGGCCGGGGACTGACGAGGCGCCATGGCTTCCTAGGTCACGCGGTCGGAGTAGATCTGGAAATTTTGGAGGAAGGAAGGAGAGGCGCAAGAAAGGGGATCTGAGCAGCAACCGGAGAAAGCAAAAAAAAAAGCAAAGCCTAGGCAGATGCCGCTCCCTTATCAACTCGCGCGGTTGTTGAGGCGCCCACGTCCAGTCAACCGCCACGCGGCGCCCAAGGCCGCAGGCTGTTAGGCCCGCGGCGCTTCGCCCTTGCCCTTTTGCCTCCCTACACGGCCAAGTCCGGGAGCGCCTTGGGCCCGGGGGCTACTGTCGGTGTTCTGGGAATGGGGGTCCCCAGACTTGCCTGCCTGCGGCCTGCGGCGTGGCTCAAAAGGGGGCCCAGCGCGGCCCATCTTCATCAACACAGACCCAAGACCCTCGTGAGGGGCCAAGCCTCGCGGGGCGGACGACACAGAGCTTCCTCAGGCACGGCCTCATCAGGCTGGCTCGCGAGGAGGCGGAGAGATCAAGGCGGGGTACCTCATGAGGTGCCCGTGACGCAAGCCATGACGACCAAAGGCGCCAGGCGGGCGCCAGCCCGCGCAGTGTCCTCCTTTCCTCTTTGGTGCAAAGGGAGCAAGCGCAGGCGAGAGCATCAAGCAAAGGCACCCGTTTCAGTGCAACGAGACCAAGACCAGTCCAACGGCAGGGAGGAAGTCATTGTGGAGCCCAAGCCAGCGTCACCACCAGAGCCTTTGGTAGGCGAGGTCCAACTTTAGTCAGGATAAGTGTACCAGATGTTCCCCTTCAAAATGGCCAATTGTTGGCGCCCTTCCCGCTCAATATTTGGGAAGAGGCCCAGGGCCTTTGCCTATAAATAGGACTAGCCACCCCCAGGGTAGGGGGGATAGAGAATCGGCCAACCTAGAAACAAGCTGGGATCGAAATCAGAGAGAGAATCGAGAAGAGAGAGAGAGAGAAGGGTGACTGAACTCCTCCTAGCAGTTCATCCCCTCAGCCAAGAACAGACCCTCGCGAGGCTGTTCTTCCTTGTATTGCTCATCATCATCAGCCCAAGAGGCAATCCACCACACCACACACTGGAGTAGGGTATTACACCACAACGATGGCCCGAACCAGTATAAACCCTGTGTCTCTTGTGCTGTTCTTTCCATAGCTTAGATCTTAGCGAGGCGGAGGGGTGCAGGTAGGTAGAAGGCGAAATCTCCGCGCGCACCCCAGTGTTCGAACCTCAAGGGTCTGCCGGAACCCGAAATCCGACACAATTCTCTCGTTTATTGACTACGTTGACAATGGCATGGGACCCAGATGTCAGAAATCCACTAGGAGGAGCCATTTTTTTATTGGCTTGAAATAAGGAGGCACTTGCTTGCATACTGCCATGACCTTGGTGGGTCCCTGTTGTCATCCTCTCCATGTACAATCATCTCCTGATTGTGTACGCGTCAGCTTGCTAGGCCCACAAGTCAGCCTCTAAACCCGTGGAGGACAAATACAACCCATTTAAAAAAATAACAGCCCATTCTATACGTTCAAACGGAAAGTTCAACATTCAGAGCAAAGGAACAGGTCTGATCCACATATAGAGTACTGACTTTCCACGTTGACAACTATCATAGCCAAGTTAACTATCTACTCCCACTAATACTCTAGTAGCGTACAAGTACTAACTTACTCTTAGCTAACTAGACGATGCCGACCGCCATCTGTGGTACACGCTAAACGCCGGCACTAGCGTCGTGCGCCTCGCCTCGGACTTTAAGAGGTGTGATAGGGCATGTTGCTCGCACGCGTTGGCCCTTTCCATGCCGGCGTGGTCCACCGAAGCTTCGGCTTCCAAGCGGGAAACCCACTTGACGAGCTGGTAGTAAAAATCGGCATCGCGAATGTGTGCATGCCCGACAGCCTCCAGGGCTATTTGCCGGGTGCCGGCCTCCATGTAGTCGGCCCAGTTGCGGGCGCTCTGCTCGCGACTCAGAGCGTTGGTGCGCTGCTGCTCCATGTCCCGCTGGCGGCGCAAATCGGCGATACGCTGCTCCTCCGCCAGGCGGTCGCGCTCCTCATGCTCCTCCGCCATGCGGTCGTGCTCCAACAACTCCTCGATCTTCGCATTGCCATCTAAAGACAAATAGAATGCCTCCTCCCTCCGTCTGCCTTCCGGTGAAAACCCGAACACTAGTTCTGGCGGTGACCGCCTCCGGTGTTGCCTACCGCGGACGGGCGGGGGCATGGCGGACGTGTCGAGCGACGTCGGGCCGGTGGGGGGTTATGCGGATATGGCGAGTTGTGTCACGGTGGCACTGGAGAAGGCTGGGAAGCAGTACTTATAGGCAGAAGGTAGCGCGACGGTCATCGGAATTCAATGCATAATGGCTTAGCGCGCCAGCTTGCTGTGGAAAACTAGAGAAACTAAAATTATGACTATGCCGTCCCGTCCCGTCTGGGTCGCACGCCGGCATGGCGGTCAAACGAGTGCACTCGAATCATCTCCCTCCTTGTCAATAATGATTCCACGGATTTAAAAAGCCCGCAACAATTAAAGCGTATCTTTCTCGCATCAGTTAGCTGCCTTCATTATGGCCGGCTGCATGCAGGCACTCAGAATCACTCGCAGGCAGTACGCGAAGCAGCATGCAACGAGTCGCAACCGAGGGCACGCATGCAACCACTTAAATCGCTGGAATTAATTAGGCTTAAACTTCTGCATGCCATTAATTATTGCCATGCCTTGGTCTTGTTGCTTTGCTCACGGCATTAATTAGGCTTAAACTTCTTCAGAGGTAGGCATTTTTATCCGTGTAGGATCAATAGTGTAGGTTGTCAGTTTCTTCAAAGATAGGCATTTTTATTCAAAAAACTATCACTTTGCATCTTGCGTCGCAAATAAAACTGCCAGGAGCGCATTTGTAGGATAGCTAGTGATCGATCAGTAACTTGTAAACACTAAGCGAACAGAAATAAGTAACTATTAATGCATCTCAATGATTCACAGATCATATACAAATATGTAGCTCCAAAAGCAAAGATCAGCCACTTTAGATCTTGCTTCGCAACTAAAACTAACTAGTACGATTCCATACATAAGATCAACATGTTAATGCATCTCAATGATTCACAGATCATATACAAACATGTAGCTCCAAAAGCAAAGATCTAGAAAAAACATCTTTTCTTCCTACTAACATGGATGCTTCTCTTGGCCAACATTCAGTACATACTGCAAGACAAATTTGTTTGTGAAGTCTACAATTCCTCTTGCAAACGTAAGTGGTTTCACCAATAGCTGGAACCATGAGAATGAACCACACATGATGGAGGAACATCCACTGCAATATGATTTGGTCTTCTCTCGATCACACCGCGAGACTATTTTCGGAATACAAACTTTAACTTAGGCAAAATGATGCCCATTGTATAATCAGACCAAAGCAATGAAGCACCTAGTGTTGGCCAATAAATAGTACAATACTACTTTTCTGCAGTCCATGAAGTGACTATCCAATCTTTCTGTGTCTATTTTCAAATGGCACTGCATGCAGTGACTATACTATTCTCTTGTGTAGTTCAACCAAAATTGTGGACACTTTGTTTATTTGCCAAATAGCAATGGGCAGACATCTCTGTCTGCACAAATATCAAGCAGCTAGTAAACATATACCACACCTTGTATTTTTGGTTTAAACATGTCTCTTCCGCTTAGCATCTGTATGTTCTGCACTGGACAATCTGATGCAGTTATATTTTGCCCTGGACAATTTCATACTGAATTGATTTGCTGGTTCAGAGCAGAAATATAGCGCCTATTCTTCATCAGACCAAGGATATCCATGTTCGCAGTGATGGAAGAGGTGAAATCGATACAACCGAAATTGAGCATCCAATCATTGAATCCTATCCTGCACCTCCAATGTAGGTCCACCCTGCCAATAAATTCACATGCAAACCACTAGTATTACTATCTAATGACAGTACAAAAGGAGTAGCAAGATAGTAGCAAACCATGTACCGTCGTAATGAACAGCTCATAGTGCCACCAATTGGATATAAAGGTTTGAAAAAAACATGCTCCTAATGTTGAACCAGTTGGACTTTTTATGCAGTTCCACTAAAATCAAGCATCCCTGTTTGCATAGATATTGAAAGTGTGATTACTCTAAAAGTGGCACTAGTTGAAGCATAGACTCACAAATATAAGCATTCCAATTTCTTAATGGGAAAAGGTAGCAAGACTGTTTCTAACCACCGGTTTGAAGGAATAAATAAAGCAACACCGGCTGATGTCAGGAAGGCATACATAGTTTTTTCTGAAAAACTGAGCCATTCCTGACCTTTCCTCTTCTTTTAAGCAAATTTTGTGCAGTTCTACTAAAATAAAATGCCATCACCGCCTTGACAATTCAGTGACACTGTACAAAAGGAAATGACTTAACATTACATCATGATGTCAGGTATGTAGTCGACAGGCATTAGAGACAAACATACAGACCTGCTCCGACAAACATACAGGTCTGTATGTTTCAGCATTCGGACAGTGGGTGCACCAGTACGATGTACCTCCACGGACGCAGAGTGGTGAGGGAGGTATGGTTGCCCAGAGCAACAAATATCCAGGCAGCATATGTGGATTACGTCCCATTTTTGTTCTCTTTAGCCACCTTTTTCCTATGTGAGGACAACAAACCGATCGACCTGGTCATTCTCTATTGCGTTGTCATGCCTTTCTACCCTTCTTCAACCAACAGACACGAGACTCGTTCCTTAGCTACTGATTTTCCCCTTTTCAACCTAGATGCAGGTTCGATGCCTACTCTCTTGGACAGTACAGTCTCCCTTACTTTCCTTATTCAACCCAGACATGGATTAGTCTGCATGAAGTAGGGTTTCCTTTAATAGTGCAAATTATGGTTTTTGTCTGCGTGGCCAGCAGAGTAGAGGATAGCAAATTGGGAAGATGGTGGAGTGGAAAAAGATCCACATGCAACGACGTGGCAGATGGGGCAATAGAACAAGGTTATGGTTCGAAAAGAGGTAGCATAGCCGAGGGTCGGCGGGAAGTGGCTTCGCTCATGGTCATCGTCCTCCGCACACACTACGGCAGCGAGCTTGGGGACGGAGGCCATCCCGCACGGGCGCTAGGTCTGAGAGGACGGCCATGTCGTCAGTGTGTGACCTCGCTCGTCGCCGACGAGTGCGTCAACGCTGCACGTCCTTTTCTTCCCCGGCGGATCTGTGACCACCGGTGAGGAGGGAGAGAGGGACCGTCTTTTTTAGATCTGGAGACAGGGTGGTAGTGTGAGAAGTAAGTGGGCAGCCCTTAGCAAGAAAGCGCTCAAGCTCCAGCCTATATATCTTTTTTATACTACTAGTAGTGAAGGTGGATTAATGGTAGAGTAGTTTATATTTTCTCTGCGTACAGTACCAGTTAGTCATGCTTCAAAACTGATTGGCACGCCATTAAAAATATAAAGGTCGATAGCTAATGCGGCACCTCGGGCCAACGCGGCCAGATCGCATTTTGCACGAGAAATTACACACCATGTTTCGTTGACATGTGGTCCCGTTCCAACATATCAGTGATACGACGGTGAGTAGTAGGAGTATTTCCGAACGGACGTGTAGGTCGGGGTGCCTCTTCGTGAACCGTGGCAAACTCGCAACCGTCCACCGACTCTTCGCCTTTCCCTCTCGATTTGGAACTGCTGTCGCATGCTCTTCCTCTCCCTCCTCCATTTTCCTTCAGCCCTTCACCCTTTCTTCTGCCATTGTTTGATCGTCTTCTCCATGGAGGGAACAGGCCAGAAACGACCCCGTTATTCTTGCCCCGATCTGAAAGATGACGTGGTGGAGGAACTCATTGGTCGGTGCGACGTCATTACCTCGGCTAGCATGGCAGGTTCGTTCAAGCCCATTCTCGACTCAACTAATAACATCATTACAAAGAACCCCAAGAGTCAAGGAGCAGTTTGATCTCCCCTATCTTCTTCGTCGTGACCCTGATGACTGGCGCCGGCACGACGGAGGCCTCGCCCTGTGACAGTTGATGCCGCTTGATAATGATACGTATGATGTTAAGATGCCATCGCTTGAGGGCAAGGCTTGGGCGGGCGCAAATGGAGATTGGGTTGTTTACATTGGGTCCAACTGCGAGTGGGAACTTGTGAATGTGTACACTCGTGACCGGGTTCCACTTCCAAAAATCTCAGCAGACTGCCCAGAGGTTGAGCACACTAGTATTGTATGCACATTCAAATACGATCATGGTGACTGTCTTCTACGGAAGATAGCAATTTGTCGAGTTCCCAACCGCTCTTGGAATTACAACAACTATCAATTTGTTGCTATCTTCGACAAGCTTGTTGCCGTCCTTCGTGGTTCGACTCGATGGATATTGCTCAAAAATCAGTTTCTGTACACCGATGAGTACTGTGATGCAATTCAATACGAGGGCCTTGTGTTTGCTGCCACCACCCGTGGCACTATTTTTGCATGGGATCCTCGTAGTTTCGGTACGTTTGTCTTCCACCATAATTATAATTGTTTCATCCACATGCATGCGGGTTAGCAAGTTTCCCTTTACTAATGAACCTTCTTCTTGTGTTTCCAAGGTCCTGTGAACATCCCACCATCTATACTTGAAAATGTTTATAACCAAGGGGGAGATGACGATGGTGATGATCACGAGCATGAGGACGAGCAGCGCCCGTATACTCTATGGCGCTTGGCAACTAATTCCGATGGATCACCTCTTCTTGTGTGTATACAACCCACTGATGATGTTACTGCTAAGGAAGCAGGTGTAGTCTCCCATGGTCGCACTCTCTGGACCTATTCCAACACCCGTTGCATGGTATTCGGGATGGATACTAGTGTGCTAGCGCCAACTCCTTCTCTCTGGTACAAAATTGATAGTCTTGGAGAAAACTCGCTCTTCCTTGGACAAAACTATCCGATGATGGTGAAAGACGATCCAACTCATGTTGACACAACGTTAACAGTACCATTTATGAGAAGCAACTGTGTCTATACCTTAGACATTTGGGTGGTTCCCTACCCTAGTACTGATATAGTAGGCCGCTTCAGCCTGGATGATCAGTCCTGCGTTGGTTTCCAGATCGACAATCGATGGCCCATCCCAGAGAATCACTTGTGGTTCAAAGCAAGCGTTTCCAACGCCGAGGAATGGTTGAGTTGAAGTTCATCTCATTGCTTGTTATTTGTTGTGTGGTGAAAACTTTAGTATTTATAATGTATCCTCGTTGTCTATGTGGGTTGATGACCTGCTGTATGTAATAAAATGGCATGCCTGTGATAAACTTACTAAATTTATGAATGGCTTTCAAGTCGCTTCTCTGAGTGAGTGGTGCGACGAGGCAAAAATATATTTTCCGAATACATTATTGTACGTGCACTGCAACAGGTTATCGGATGAGGCCAATCAACAATAGTAGTACACTATTTGTACTAACTTCACATGCTTCGCGCGTCGGGCCGGTGTTTTTACTGTAGCCATATGTTAATGTGTTCGTTGTACGTAACCAGCACCTCGAATCCTCGATACTAGTACTATATAGTAGGAGTAAGTAGTAGGAGTAGTAGGGCGGCATGGGCGAGAACAAGCATTCACGTCCAGGAGTACGGCACACGCCACCACCACGACATCCATCTGACACCATATTATTTCTTGGAGTCCGTGCTAGAGAAATCTCTTCAACCTCGTCGTTTCTCTAACTTCAGCCATCGCGCAGCGGGCAAGGTGGGGGTTTGCCGATAGTCGGTTTCCTTAACTACGGTCCCACTTGTAAGGCCAACTCCAACGCACGACCCCAAACGGACCTCCGTTTTGCACGAACTCCAACGATAATTTTGACTAGAAAAGCAAGACCAAAGAAAACAAGAACCACAAGAATACATTTTACTACTCCTGTAAGTTGGATTAGTGCCTTCTCGATGCATTCATTGTTGATCTGCGGAGGCTCGATCTTGCGTGCTTCTTTCTTCTTCGAGTGTAAAGAAGTAGACGTTGCTTCCTCGCATCTAGTCTCGTGTCTAGCCTCTATTCTAGTAGGAGTATCAACAAGTGCACTAATCTCATCTCTAGCCTCCGTGCTAGCTAAAAGTGATAAAACATCTACTAAATTGTGCTCTATCAATATATGGATGTACTCTTCTTCCCAATACAAAAACTTGCATCCATTATACTCCCTCTGTTGCACAATACATGCCTTCTATTTGTCAAAATATATATGTATCTAGACATGTTTTAGTATATAGGTACATCCATTTTTGGACAAATGGAAGTCAAGTATTTTGGAACAGAGGGAGTACACAATAAAAATTTTAAGTTAGCACAACTAGTCTAATCCGAGAGCACAACCGAAGATTTGGTCGGGTTCTTCCTCCTTTTGCCGACACGTGGGACATCCAACATCTAGGTCGTGTCATGAAAGAAAATAGAGTGGTAGTTGAAGCCACGAGATGTGCATCTTGGGTTAAACTATAAATAGAATCTTACTACTCTTGAGTAACTCCAAAAGCGGCCACCGAAGATCTTTATTGGATTTGTTTTTCATCACCAGCACGTCGAGGTGAAAGATGTGCAGGTTCAGTGGGTCCTCTTGTGTTTTCACTAACATGTGGGGCCGCATGTGAGCAAACAGACGATGGGCTCTGCGCGTCCGCTGGCTGGCTGAGAAGAGAGATAGAGGAGGGCTGAGCACGGGCTGTAGGAAATTTGTTCTATGTACCTCAATATAGGCTTGATATAGTGGGGTGGCATGGGCCATAACTAGCATTCACGTCTAGCAGTACGGCACACGCCACCCACATGAGTCCCATCCGACACCAATTTTCTTGGAGTCCGTGCTACAGCCATCTCTTCTCCCTCCTGTTTCTTAGCCATCGCGCGGTGGGTGGGGTGGGGGTTTGCGGATAGTCGGTTTGCTCAACTGCGGTCCCACTTGTAAGTGAAAATGCAACACCGCACGCATTCCCGCTTGAGCGGCGTGCCGGACCAACCATGTGGGGGTGCGACGCGAACACGACATGCTTTTCCTTTTGAACTCGTAACCTGTAAAATTTGGTTCTACTCCATGGTGTGACCGATAGATAGAAAATAGCGATTTTTCCTAGAGTAATGAGAAGTTTGGTTCTGGCGCCGTTCATGCATGGAGTACGTACGAAAATTATGAAGTTGATGCGAAATGTAAGATAATTACTGTAGTATCATATACTACTACATGGATTTGACAGAAAGATAAAAATACATATGGATCCATGAACGACATCCTCATGCCCTAGTGCGCCGGGTCACCAACCGACGTGTGAGGAGCAACGGCGTTGGCGGCGAGCTCAACGTGCTTCTGAACAGTGCCGTCCAAGATTGCCCTGCGGTCCAAGAAGGCCAGCGTCCTATCGTCCTCCTCTTGCATGTAGTAGTCCTTGTGGACGATTTGCGCGTAGACGTGGGTGATTATGTCGATGGTGTCTTGCTGCGCCAGGCGCTGGGCGACGAGCGCGACCTCGAGGTGGACATTCTCCGGCGCGACGGCGGGCACCTCGCAGGGCCACTAGTGCGTCGAAGAGGTTGTCACCATAGTGGCCGTTGAGGGTGGCGGGCATCGCAGAGCCTGGGCGCGTCGGCTGGAGGCTTATGTCAAAGTCGTCCGCAAGCTTCTTGACGACGGTGAACTTGTCGAGGAAACCGACGAGGACCTCGGCGAACAAGAAGACGAAGCTGTCGTCCAAGCGGCCCCTCGCCCTGGCGGCCTCAAGCAATACTACCTGGAGACGTTCCTCGGTGCCGGGCCGCAGGCCGGCGTCGTGGACCATCTGGCACAGCCGGCTGATGCTTGCGCTCATCGCCTCCATGGGTCTAGCTTAGCTTCTAGTCAACTGATCTTGCAATTCGAGTGATCACTCTTGCCCTTGGTTAGCGTGCGTAGGTGCGTAGGATTTCGTACTACTCCTCGGCCCTCTACTGCACCTGCCTTTGGCTATATGATAGGTGGGCCAGCCACCCCCTAGGCCCACGTGTCATTCACCCAAAGGCAGTTGCCGTAAGTCAATGAAGTTGCTTCCCCCTCCGTGCCGGTGTAGTATAGTCATCTCACTGAACCTCTAGTTGGGGCCAAACGAGAGAAGTTTGATGTTTGCTGGTTTATTGGTCCCCTTTGCATTTTGCGCCAAGTTTTGACCTTTGATTTAACTAATAAAATGTTAATGCATGTAAACAAAAATGTTGTGTAAGTCACCTTATGAAAACCAAATAATCCCAAAATACTTAGGCACGGTGCATTAACTCCCTCCTTGTTTCTTATTTCGTGACATATCAACCAATGAGAGATGTGGGCCGTGCATGCTTTCAATGACTTGAGACTACCAAACATGACATGCAGTGTTTATTTCATTGCATGTAATCCTATTAGTACTCTAGTTAGCAAAAAACATTAAGTTCTCTCGTCGATAGGAATAAAAGACCATGTATTTATTTACAGAGGGAGTAGTACATTTTTTGTGACATGCATTACTAGATATTGCTAGTCAAATACTAAAATCCAGCTGGACGTGGTGGTACTCCTAAATCCAGACAGTGGTGCTACTAGTACTAGTAGTAGTACTACCAATGTAGTAGTAGGAGTACTAGCACTGTACTACCCGTTGGTCAAATTATTATGTGCTGCTCCTCACAGTGAAGTGACAAGACCCTTCGCTGAAGATGACACCTGAGTATAGGCGCCGTGTTCGGCATACCATAGTCAGCCTCACCATCTGTAGTCACTATCATCATGGCTGTAGAGCTAGCCTACTTACAACTAGCCCTGTTCGACATAATGTCCCATGCGTAGATGCCCGTGCATTGCACGGAACACCAAGATTGGGGGTGGACGGCTCCGGCAGCGGCCATCGCGCCAGATTTTTCCACGGCCTTCTAGATGTGGTGGGGAGGAGATAAGGCTGATTGTGAGAGACAAGGAGTTGTTTGTAAATAGGCAACAAGTGCGGGCATCTTTTTGCAAAAATGGAGAAGCTTGGTTTGTATGCGTCAGATCTAGATCCGACGGCTATTGGTGAAAGATGGGAGGCACAACATCATCACCAACTCAGGACCTGTTTGATTCGCAGGATTTTGAAAACGCAGGAATAGGACACGGCAATATTACAAGTTTCAAACTGATATTACAAATGTTAGGAGTAATGCTGCACCTACGAAGAGGGAATTACTAGGAAGTTTACGTAAGAACTTTCGTTACTTTAGGTGGATGCAACATTATTGTACAAACTAAAATTCACCGCCCTGACAAGTCACTAATGGGCAAATAAGTTTTCGAGTCTCTGGCCACTTGATGTTTCAAAAACAAATTCAGCTTCTGCGGGGACTTTGTCATTTAGGCTTAGATGCTTGCGGTGATCAGAACGCCATTCATTGTTGCGCCAGAGAACGCCAAACCTCATTACCTTGAGCACACTTGCCTCCAGAACAAAGAACCTGGCCAATTTAATCTCATATGTGCTGCCTCGGTAGTCGATCAAATCAATTTTTGTAAGATGGAGATCAAGGCATTCGATGAGATTGTTATAGTGCAACACATTTTTCACTTTCGGGTCTTTTTTTATCTGCAAAAGAAGAGAACATATTAGAGTAGCTGGCTGCATAAAGATTGCCGTGTCATCAAGAGGTACCAATATCATTCGCTCATATGATAGGGTTGGCTGGCTAGTGATATGTTTTCACTCTCTCTCTCTCTCTCTCTCTCTCTCTCTCTTTCTGTTTCCTCTCATTTAACTAGGAGCACGTGAAGAGCTTGGGCATTTGTTGCCTTCCACTATGTGGCCGATGCCATATTTCGCAAAAGTATGCCACATAATACGCATCGATGTCAAATCAAAAGATTTTGGCACCACTCTCGCGATGTGTGAGAGTTGGCACCGCTGTGCACACAGACCTACATGTATAAACAAATCAAACAAACCAACTACACCAGCCTCTCACTCTCCCAAACAAGTGTTTTTTTATTGCCTCGGTCCTCTCTCTCTCCCATGTAGTGTTTTTTTCATTGCATGAGTTAATTTGGCACCAGAGCAAAGTAGGTGATCCAGATTGGGGCACCAGGTGAGCAATGGAGGGGCATCGATGCCAAATGCATCACAAGTGAATTTGGCACATGTTTTGGACTACATAGCCCACTTCTGTACTCCCTCCGTCCCAAAATTCTTGTCTTAAATTTGTCTAAATACGGATATATCTAGTTACATTTTAGTGTTAGATACATCCGTATCTAAACAAATGTAAGACAAGAATTTTGGGACGGAGGGAATACTACCTTGTATTTAGTATAAAATTTTGACCGTAGATTTACCTAAGAAAATGCCAATGCATGTCACTAAAAATTACACCATTTGAAATTATGTTCAAATACGAATCCAATGATATAGTTCTTAATGACATGCATTAACATTTTGTCAGTTAAATCTATGGTCAAATTTTGATACTACAAAATTGGAAGACTAAACCATGATGGAGGCAGTACTTGCTCTTAGGGTAATCATAGAGTTACTGGAGTAGTCTAAGTTACTTTCCACTATGACTAGCCTAGGCTACTATAGTAGTACATCATAAAAACTATGCAGATGATCACGTGAGAAAAAAAATACTAAAAACATTTCTTTCGGTGCAGTGCGTAGATGCAGTTTTGAACACTACACTTGTCATCGTAATTTGGGAAAATTACGAAAAAATTGAGCTACGTTGTGATTACCGTTTACTTATAGGAAAGAAGTTTCACCTCGATGAGTAGCTTCTCCATGCACGGAAAGCATGTAAGGAATCCAACAACTTGATCCAGATTGGGGCCGATAGATTTTAGTGCTAAGATCTTCACTTTGCGCATGGACTGGGTCAAGCTTGTGGGAATCATTTTCTGGAACACGGTCGTAAATACATCAAGAAGAAATTAAAAAATGTGAATTTCAAGAAGACGGAGAAGAAGATGAGTGTTGTACCTGAACGATTACGGGTCCAATAAAGAGTTCGGAGAATTTGCAAGACGAGTACACCAACGCTGTCAATTTCGGCGCGTCAATGACCCTGATTTTTGTTGGACCTTCTAGATCTAATACAAGCAATCTCTCAAGGAAAGGCGCATTCTCAATGACCATAACGTGGAACAGCTGGAGTGATCTCTTCCCAATTGATGTCTTGTTGCAGGGCCAGCAAGACACATAAATCCATCGAAGATTCGTCGAGGCGATGTGGAGGCTAATGAACCCGTGGATCTGCTCAAGATGAAGGTACTCGAGCGCAGTACAGCTGCAGAGCAGGTGCTCCATAGCCTTCTTCGAGATGACAACGTCGAAGAGGTCGAGCTGCTTGAGTTGAGGGAGAAGAAGGGCGGGCGCGACATTAATCTGGGGAAGATAGCAGGAGCTGAAGCTGGCGCAACGCAGTGTTGGCGTGAGGCGGAGCGCGGACGGCGGTAGAGAGCGACATCATCCAGCTTCAAAGCTGAGCTCCTCGAGCTGATCTAGGGCGGGGGATAAGAACCACTCGTCGAACTTGGGTTGGACCTTGCAGTTGGTACTGAACATGCGGATGTCAAGGCGTCTGGCTGGCCCAGGGTGCGATGAAAGGATCTTGGAGACTGCGGCCATGCGTTTGCAATCCCCGTTGCAGAGGCAGCTATCGACGGTGAGTTTGAGGGGGACGCAGCGCCAGAGGGGGCGCCACCGCCGGGACAGCAGGGCGGTCCGCACGGCAGATTTTGTGGGGAGGAGGCCGATGATGACGAGCAACATGTCGTCGGGGAGGCTGCTGATGAAGTCCTGGCTCGCCGGATGCGGTTTTGGCTCGAGCTGCCTCCGCTTGTTGCCTGCCTCGCCGTCCATCTCAACCGGCGGTGACGCCGGTGTACACGTGTGCTAGTGTGTGTTGTGTGCTGGATGTGCGCGAGTGCGTCCTTCTGTGCATGCCGCTGCGCAGTGGTGAATTGTGCGTGAGTGCGTCCTTCGCGCGCAAGAAGTTTGTCCTCAATGCACCCTCAATTTACTAGCATGCGGGGTGCTACCCCAAGTGGTTTCAACTTTTTTTACTTCACCGCGTGTCAGATGGGCCTCTAGTTTACTTATTTTCACCCACTGCCACATGGGCCAGCACACGAAGATACAGAACACGAGCTGACAAGGCAGCATGTGGATTGGTTGATCGGTCAACTAAACAATATACGGAGCTACACTCTGACAGAGTGAGTGTATAATCCGTCGGTATAGAGAGTTCGAGTGAGAGGGGAGGCCCGTGAGAGATAGAAGAGAGAGAGAGAAAGAGCTACTCCCTCCGTTCGATAATGTAGTTCCAACATTTTTTTAAGTCAAACTTTTGAAACTTTGACCAAGTTTATAAATAAATTACTTATATATACAATACCAAAGATAAATGATAGTATGAAGTAAGTACATGTTTTGATGAATCTAATGATCGTTCCAGATGTAAATGTTTTTCTCCACATATACCTGGTCAAACTTTTCTAAGGTTTGACTTTTCAAAACATCCATATTCTTATGGACGTGACAGAGTCCCTAACTAGAGAGAGAGAGAGTGAGTGAAAAAAGTGTGTGTGCGTGTGTGAAAGAGACATGGACAACACACGATAAAAGTAGAGAAAAAACATGCATGTCTTATGCAAACATATCACACATGCATCTTCGACAACGGAGGCAAGGTGAGGAGATAGTGTGTGGTTGTTTGGAACCGAGAGAGCAAGACCCCTAGCACGTGGCCAAGAGGGGTCTCACAAACAAGGGAGAGAGGTCGAGAGAGACATACAGAGAAAATGCAGACATGGGGAGGAGAGAGTGTATGTTTGTCATAGAGAGATCCCCTGGAGATCGTGATGGGACTACATGGGTGGGAGATCGAGTGACAAGGTGTGTGCGCGATAGAAGATGCCCCGAGAGATATCGAGATAGACGTATGGATGGAAGGAGACAATACGTGTGTTCCTGATGGCTAGTAAGAGATAATCATACTTAGGAGGGGGGAGTGCTTGCGCCTATGATGGAGTGAGGGATTATGGTACTTAGGGGGGTGCGTGTCACATGGAAAGAGAACAAGGGCGGAGAGTGTTGGATGGGTCTATATGTATAGCGCGAGCGAGACATGTGTATGTGTGAACCAGGGAGATATAAGGGCAGTTTGGCTTCCGTCCTGAGCATCTTTTGCCTGGCCTGGGGTTGTGGCTGGATTTCATGCACACTTGTTTGGTTGCTACCCAGTGAAAAAGAGAGCCCGCCTGGCCTGGGTTCCCTTGCACTTTAATTAGCATGGCTGAACTCCAGACACTGCAGGTAGCCTGGCCCAGGCGACCGATTTCGAACGCCTGGTCGTGTGGCCACGAGGCTAACAACAACGTGGATGGATATTAGCAGTAAATAATTGATGCATGGATTGATTGATGGGACGTTGATGCGTTGCCTGGCCCAGGCATGAACCAAACGCTTCAGCACCACACAAGCCTAGCCAGGCAGAAATATTTTACATCTCATGTCCACACTAGGCAGTACCGACCATCAAGGCATGAGGGTCAGGTCACGAACCAAACTGACCAATAAAGTTTGAGAGAGATTGAGGAGCCCCGATAAGGCTGAGTGGTGTGTCAGATAGCTGAGAGGGGAAAAGAGATATTCCATCTGCTCGATAATGCAGTGCATGTAAATTTTTTAGAAGTCAAACTTTGGAAACTTTGATCAGGTTTACGCAAATGTTATTTATATCTACAATACCAAAGATACATCATACAAAAGTACATCTCATGGTGAATCTAATGGTATATGTTTGCCGTACTAGATGTAATTCTTTTTCTCCACGTACATGGTCAAACTTTGTGATGTTTGACTTTTCAATAAATCTATATGATATGGACCAAGGAGAGTGCCTCAGTCGAGACAGATCAAGTGCGTGTGAAGGAGAATGAGTAAGTGTGCAAAAAGAGTATGTGTGTGAAAGAGAAAGTGACAACAAACGATAAATTAGAGAGAGTGTGTGTTTTTTTTCGTTTCTTATGCGAACATATCACGCATGCATCTCCGAGATGGAAACGCGAGGCAAGGAGATACACAAAGATAGCTAGTGTGTGATTGTTTGCAACGGAGAGAGACACCCCTATAGCACATGTCCAATAGAGGTCTGGCCAACAAGGAACAAATGTCAAGAGGGACACATGGATGGCATGGACGCATGGGGAGGGAGAGAGGGTGTGTTTGTGATAGAGAGATCTCGTCGAGATCGTGAGGGGACTATATGGGTGGGAGATCGAGGGAGTGCATGCGTGATAGAAAGATGCCCCGAGAGAAATCGAGATAGACCATGCACATGTTTGTGATGGAGACTAAGATTAGCTAGTCATATACATATAGGGGGGACTGCGTGTGCCTACAATTGAGTGAGAGACCATCATACTTGGCTAGCTGGGCATGAGATTGTGTGTGTGGGCATGTGAGATGGAGAGAGAACGAGGGGGAGAGATAGAGTTTTAGATGGGCCTATCGAGTGCGGTGAGATATGCATGTGTATGTGTGACCCAGGTGATGGAGAGTTTGAGAGAGGGGGGAAGAGCTCCGAGACAACATAGTGGTGCGTGAGAGAGTTACGGGCAAAGAGCCAAGGAATTTGTGTGCGTACGATGAGTGCACCCAAGATATCTAGCTTGGACTAGCTAGAGTATCATACATAGTGTGTGAGAGAGACCTATAGATGGTGTGTATATGCATGCGAACTAGAAAGACCCTCCCCACACACACACACACAGAGAGAGAGAGAGAGAAAGGGAGAGAGACCAACAAGGTTTTTATGTCAGATGTGTGCGACAGAATTGAAGATTGTTGGCGAGAGAGAGAGACAGAGAACAGGAGTCCGGGAGAGGGGGAGGTCGCGTTTTATGCATCAAAGACTGATATAAACCATGTTTCGATATAAACTTGCATTCAAATATTTAAATTGGAGAACATGTAGTCTACAATCCACACATGAACGGATATATGCGTATATCAAACAAGTTCATTAATTTGACATTCAACATGTTCATGGAGTACTATAATACTGTACAACATGCTACTCGATTGAGGTGTTCAATTTTGGATTTAGTTCACTATTTTGACCTACTGAACGAGCAATTTCATTGAATCGAGATATTTCATTTTGGGTTTGATTCGCGTTTTTGAGTGGGTTAACTATTTTTCATATAGTAAATCGCTAGCAACGAGCATGTAAAAACACATTACTCCCGAGCATCATCTCTCCATCTAAAAAAGAAGTGGCAAGCTAATATTTCAAAATTTGATCCGAATCGACTTGGTAAGGTAGACGTGGATGCTCGTTCTCCCAAAATTTGAACGAACCGTTAAACATCCTCTCTGCTCGGTGGAATTCGCCCGAGCAAATAAATGGGAGACGCGAAATTACCGTCCTATGTGGGACACACATCAATTGGCCCGTTGTACATCGAGGGTAGGTTCGTAACTTCATCCAAGTGCGCCTTCTCCTTGGCCGAAATGACATGTGCCGAATAATTCATAAACCATGGTCGGCAAAACACGCTCTCCTCGCCCGAAATAGCTCGCGCCCACTATTTCAATACACGCTCTCCTAGCCCGAAATCGCTCGCGCCCACTATAGTTCAAAACACGCCCTCCTCGCCCGAAATCGCTCCCGCCCACTATTTGGGGAGAAGCAAAGTTACTCTACTATCCCTGACCCTCAGTACACAGACCCAAGCCGAGAAGCCTATAGGTAAGGGTAGAATTGTAACTCCCCCTCACATTTCAGACAAATGCGTCCGTAAGACATGGTTCCACTCCCCTCCCAATCCCCCCCACCCGCCCCCATTCATACATCGTGGGTGCAAAATCACCTTCTCCCCGGGAAGCTCCCTTCTCCCGAGCTGCGAAACCTCATCCCCACCTCCATGGCGCCCCCACCGCACCAATTTCATAGCTGCCCTTCTCCCTAATGTCGGAGACACTGTCCATTTGCCGTCATGCACTGGGCCGTGTGCCTCTTACTCCGTGCTGCTGGTGGTGCCTCGACAACGGCCACGTGAACCGTACCGGAGCCGATTCACCCCGCCGTTGTTCCAACTTCGGATCCGTCCAGAGTCTTGGTGCTGCTTCCGCATAGCCGTCGACCGTCGCAACATCGCTCTTTCCCTATCGCCGGTCGCCACCGCAACCGCGCCGGCCTCACCGACTCGGCAGTTAGACCTGCCTACTTCACCATGACGCCAGATAGGTCACACCCTCATCTCAAATCTCTTTATTTAGGCATTAGTTGTCTGAATTTTTATTCTGGGCCAATCGATTCCCAATGGGAAGCGGCACCCCTCGAGGCGGCGGAGCTCCTAGGCTGCCGGTTGGCTGGTGTCTAATGTAAGGGTGTGGGGCCACAAGTTCACCGTGGAAGCAACGCTTAGATGGCTATCTTTTAGAGTTGCGTGGGTTGAAGGTACTGCCGCCGCTGGATCTGGATGACGGGGAGTCTTTGTGGATTGGCCCGGGGGCGGCGCAACCACGGCAGTGCAGTGGGGCGGGGAGCGGGGTTTTGGCCGGGGCCACGGACGGCGGAGGCAGGCTGCTCTGCCGTTGGTCGCTGGCTCTTCGGGGAAGATTCGAACAGTGTCATCCGGGAGGCACAAGACGGCCAGCCATCCGGCGTAGATCGGACAGTACCAAAATAAAATAAAATCGTGTGACCCCAATTTAGCCTTCAGTCAACAGACGTGTGACCACTCTCGTACCTTGCTGTTGATCTCTTAGTGTATTTCTTCGGATCAAAGAGATATGTCGTTCTTAACATTATGCGTTATCTGCATCTTCAGACACACCGTCTTCCGACTCACCGCAGCTGCTCCAACAAGGGAAGCATACACCAGAAGGGAGCTATAGTCCCCACTCAACAGTTCCCTGCATCGAATGCGCGTGCCTGACATGGATAGCCACAACAACTGCAGGGCCATCGACAAGTTAGCACATGATGCTCACTCCTATGGATGGCAGCCAGATAGGTTGTACCCTCATCTTACTTGTGTGCAACATTTATCGCTTTGTTATTCATCTAAGCATGGAAAATAGATCATCACATTTCACTGTATATTCATGCTGATATCTTACGGGTCTTGTTCAGGAGTTAACGTTGTTCCATAGTTCAGCTAAGATACTTGTTCTTTAGGTAACGCTGTTCCATAGTTATCATCCATCAGCCAATGCTATCCCACAGGCTGGTGATTATAGTATTATACCACTTCTAGTATTACCTATGTTGTTCTTTAATACTTTTGTGTGCCATCTAGTTAATCTTGAGTACAAACGATACATATTATGTAGCTTTCATCTGTGTTCTCCCTTTAGTTTATGAGACCTGTTGCTGCTAGTTAACCCCAGTCCTACTATTTGTGTCGTCTTCTACAGGCACTCATTACATAAGTCCAACTACTAGTTGTCTTCCATGCATGTCAGATATAATTGCACACACTGATATATCCACAAGAACCTCACGGAGCAATGTAAAGGCCAATAAACTTGATGTCAATGATACCCAATATGATGGAACATGTAAAGGTAGTTCTTTAAAAGACTTGCAGAAACATGATGAATCCTCTTCACCCCACAAGGTCCTTGCTCTAACTTGGCCTGTGATATGGGTACAACATGCATATAATGTCTTGGAGTGTATCTACTCTGTTGCAATGCCATGTGCTTAGCATGCTAATCATGCATGTAAATATGTCATGCCTTCCTGTTTTTCAGTACCTATTCCATTCATGATAACATGTTTTCAAATTCAAGTACTGTCATTCTACTCTATCACAATGCCATCTGCTTAATTTGGACATCATGCTTCTGAATATCTTATGCATTGTTATTCATTAGTATGTACTTCATCTGTCTACCATACCATGTTTTTTACATTGAAGTGCTGTTCTAGTGCTCTGTTGCAATGCCATCTTATTTTCCCAATCATACACGTGTATGTTGCCTTAGTTATTTCTGTACGTATTCCGCTAGCATACGGTTTTACATTCAACTAGTGTTTTTTGCTGTGTTGTCCTGTCATATCCCTAGCTCTTACACCATACTCCCTCCGTCCGGATTACATGTTGCCGAAATGGATAAAAAAGGATGTATCTAGAACTGAAATACGCCTAGACCCATCCATTTTTTCCGGATGGAGGGAATACATGTCAATATGTCATGCATTTCTATTCTTTAGTACCTATTCCATCTCTCTGTTGTCGCATGTTTTATAATTAAAGCACCATTCTTCTATACAAGGCATGCAAGGGGAAGACAACTATGTTAGAATCTGAAGGGTTACAAACAAGGCCTTTGCAAAAGATCCAAACGCCAGGAGAGAATAAAGCAACTCCAGTTTTTATAGATACTGCTCCAGCACAGAGAAACCCAACTCCTACTGATAATAAGCAGATTCCAGTGGCCAAAGAACTAGTCCGCTCTAGTCCAGCAAAAATATGTCAACTCAATTCTAAGAAGCGTGTGCGTATCCTTGCATCATGAAATTTTATAGTATGCTGATCATAATTTCTACATGTTTCTTACCCATCTCTCTTTTAGAAAATAAGCTTAACAGATAGAATAATTTTTGTAATGGTATCGTTTATGAGGAAAGATTCTTGCAGGAATTCTCTGTGCTCCAATGTAGATGTAAGTACTTGTTGTATATCACTATATTTTTACATGAGCATGTATTTTGTTAATCGGCGTGAATCCAACCTTTATCTGATCTAAATTTAGTTGTAGCAAAATGTATGATTAAAGGCCATAATGTTGATTTTTGCAAGGAAAACTGCCTGGTAGTTTTGCATCCTGAGCTGCATGAGTGTACTATCTCATATCAGTGGGTTTGAATACGTTGGTTTTGCAATGGGTTTTTCAGTGTTTTTTTTACTGTGTTGTCCCGTCGTATCCCTAGCTCTTACATCATACTCCCTTCGTCCGAATTAAATGTCGCAGAAATGGATAAAACTGGATGTATCTAAAACTGAAATACGCCTAGACCCATCCATTTTTTCCGGATGGAGGGAATACATGTCAATATGTCATGCCTTTCTATTCTTCAGTACCTATTCCATCTCTGCTGTAGCATGTTTTATAACTGAATCACCATTCTTCTATATAAAGCATACAAGGGGAAGACGGCTATGTTAGAATCTGAAGGGTTACAAACCAGGTCTTTGCAAAAGATCCAAACGCCAGGAGATAATAAACCAACTCCATTTTTCATAGATACTGCTCCAGCACAAAGAAACCCAACTCCCACTGATAATAAGTAGATTCTAGTGGCCAAAGAACTAGTCCGCTCTAGTCCAGCAAAAGAATGTCAACTCCATTCTAAGAAGCGTGTGCGTATCCTCGCATCATGAAATTGTATAGCATTCTGATCATATTTTCTACATTTTTCTTACGCATCTCTCTTTTAGAAAATAAGGTTAAACGATACAAGACTTCCTCCATTGGCATCGTATTCGAGGAAAATATCTTGCGGGAATTCTCTGTGCTCCAATGCTGATGTAAGTACCTGTTGTATATCACTATATTTTTATATCAGCATGTATTTTGTTAATCGGCGTGAATCTATCCTTTATCTGATCTAAAATTAGTTGTAGCAAAATGTTAAAGGTGCCAATGTTGATTTTTGTAAGGAAAACTTCCTGGTAGTTTTGCATACTGAGCTGCACGAATGTACTATCTCATATCACGCACATTACTAAATTGTAGTGATTCTCTGGTTGCCCATTCATTCATTGTGTCAATGTTGCTTTCGTATTACCTTACTTGGCTGATGATAGCTGTGCCATATTGTGTTAATTTGGTGTAGGCTAGTTGCCCAAACGTTCGTTGTGTCAATGTTGCTTTCCTATTATCTGACTTGGCCAATGATAGCAATGCTAGTGTGTTAATTTTGTGCAGGCTGCTGAAGATAAGATGACAAACTCTGAAAACAGCAAGGCAACCCCATTGTTTCTTTCCAGTAAATCTAGGCCAGATAATATGGCAATAACTCATGATTAATCTATTTGGTTCCTGTCCTAATTTATGTTATGATGCAGTGGTCGAGACACTCTCCACTATCAATAATACAAGCTTGCCAAAATCGCCATCTGAATCTGTTCAGTATCCTTTGTCTTGAATGCAACGGAATAAATGTATGTTTGTGAACCAATTAATGGCTGAAACAATGATGGAAATGGTGGATGAATCAGAGGTGCAGAGTCGTGCAACACAACAACTGATCAATGTTTTCAGAGACAGTGTAGCAAAGCAGCAAGAACTTGCCCACATGCTTATGGGCGTCATCTGTGCTGAGGTTCAGATTGTGACGTTGTAGATGGTTAGGTTCTGCTCATTTATTTGCACTGGCATCAATCTTTGATTGCCCAGTGGATGTAATTTCTTGTAATAAATGCTGGATGTGCAACGTTATTCCCCGTATGCCGTACCTTTGCTTTATCGGTTTTGGTCCTGTGCATAATTGCTCCTCGTAATGGGCTCAAATTATCTAATTTGGCCTAAAGACATGAACGAACTTTAGTGGGCCCATTAAGTTAATGGGCTGTTACTAGGCCGAAAGTTAATGGTCGGCCCTCTTACCTCCCGGGTCGTTAACAGGCCGTTACTAAGTTTGGGCTACATATGACCCAACTATACTGTAGGCCTTTAGCAGGCCGAAAGAGACAGCGGGCTTGTACTGGACCATGAAGAGCATGGTCCGCTAAGAGGCCGAAAGTCAGGTCGTATTGTAAATGGCCCAATTGTGTTGTGGGCCTTTAGCGGGCCGAAAGAGAAATCGGGCTGGTATTGGACCACGAAGGGCATGGGCCGTTAAAAGGCCAAAACTAAGGTCCAACTACAAATGGCCCAACTCATTTATGGTCCGTTAACAGGCCGAAAGGCACACAGGGCCGGGAATTGGCCCAACACTTAAATGGGTCGCTAAAAGGCCAAAGCTCAGGTCCGACTACAAATGGCCCAACTAATTTATGGGCTGCCAATAGGCTAAAAGTGACACCGGGCCAGAAATTGGCCCAACACTTAAATGGGCCGCTAAAAGGCCGAAACTCAGGTCCGACTACAAATGGCCCATCAAATTTATGGGTCGTCAATAGGATGAAAGACACACTGGGCCAGAAATTAGCCCAACATTTAAATGGGTCGCTAAAAGGCCGAAAGATGTACATCCTGAAAATTGGCCCATCCATTAAATGGGCCGTTAACAGGCCGAAATCTCATCGGGCCGATATTGAGCCCAAATATATAGCGGGTTGTTAACGGGCTCGAACTGACGATGGGCTGCAATGGTGACAAATCTTTAACGGGTCATTGACGGGCCGAATGGCACATCTCGTATGGGTCATGGGCTTAAATGGACCTGACACAAGTAGGCCTTATATGGGTCGGCCTGCTAATATTTACCGGGCCAGCCTTTTTCACCAGAATGGGCCACTGTTGGGCCGTGCCACGTGTCGACCTATCATAGGCGCCTCCTGTCCAATGAGTGGATGACATCTGTCCCAACAGTGAGGCAACACGTGTTTCCTTCGGCCAATCAGAATTTTACACGTGGAAATTTCCCATTGGCCAGGGCTGTTAACGGGTTATCGGATCCAAAATCCGACCCGATAGCTTAACGGCGTTCCGTTACGGTGGATGCCTCGTGTCGGTCACCCTTGACAAAAGCACTTCTGTGACGCGCGATTTATCGTCATGGAAGTGGACACTTCCGTGATGATAATTTTGGTAATGTCATGGAACACTTCTACGACAACACATGTATGACTATCTTGATTCTGTCATAAAATCGTCATGGATGTACATGCATGACAAAAAACGCGACCTTCTGTGACAAACACGTATCATCACAGAAGTGTATTTTTTTTGTAGTGACATCATTAGAGAATGATGTGATTGACTTGACCCATCCGTTAGCTTAACACGACGATCGTTACACTTTTATTGCTACTGCTTTCTTCATGACTTATACATGTTCCTCGGACTATGAGATTATGCAACTCCCGAATACCGGAGGAACCCCTTGTGTGCTATCAAACATCACAACATAACTGGGTGATTATAAAGATGCTCTACAGGTGTCTCCGATGCTGTTTGTTGAGTTGGCATAGATCAAGATTAGGATTTGTCACGCCAAGTATCGGAGAGGTATCTCTGGGCCCTCTCGGTAATGCACATCACTATAAGCCTTGCAAGCAATGTGACTAATGAGTTAGTTACGAGATGATGCATTATGGAATGAGTAAAGAGACTTGTCGGTAATGAGATTGAACTAGGTATTGAGATACCGACGATCGAATCTCGGGCAAGTAACATACCGATGACATAGGGAACAACGTATATCATTATGTGGTTTGACCGGTAAAGATCTTCGTAGAATATGTAGGGACCAATATGAGTATCCAGGTTCTGCTATTGGTTATTGACTAGAGATGAGTCTCGGTCATGTCTACATAGTTCTCGAACCCGAAGTGTTCGCACACTTAACGTTGTATGACGATTTGTATTATGAGTTATGTGATTTGATGACCGAAGTTTGTTTGGAGTGCCGGATGAGATCGGGGACATGACGAGGAGTCTTGAAATGGTTGGGATGTAAAGATCGATATATTGGAAGGCTATATTCGGACATCGGAAAGGTTCCGAGTGATTCGGGTATTTTTCGGAGTAACAGAGAGTTACGGGAATTCATATTGGGCCTTAATGGGCCATACGGGAAAGGAGAGAAAGGCCTCAAGGGTGGCCGTGCCCCTTCCCCATGGACTGGTCCGAATTGGACTAGGGAAAGGGCCCCCCTTCCTTCCTTCTCCTTCTCCCTTCCCTTTTTCCTATTCCATGTGGGAGGTGGAATCCTACTAGGACTAGGGAGTCCTAGTAGGACTCCACACTTTGGGCGCACCCTATGAGGGCTGGCCTCCTCCTCCATCCATCCTCTATATACATGTCCAGGGGGCACCCCATAGACGCAGAAGTTGATCATTGATCCCTTAGCCGTGTGCGGTGCCCCCCCTCCACCATAACCAACCTCGATCATATCATCGTAGTGCTTAGGCAAAGCCCTGCAACGGTAGCATCATCATCACCATCATCATGCCGTCGTGCTGACGAAGCTCTCCCTCGACACTCAGCTGGATCGAGAGTTCGTGGGACGTCACCGAGCTGAACGTGTGCAGATCGCGGAGGTGCCATACTTTCGTACTAGGATCGGTCGATCATGAAGATGTACGACTACATCAACCGTGTTGTCATAACGCCTCTGCTTATGGTCTACGAGGGTACATGGACAACACTCTTCCCCTCTCGTTGCTATGCATCACCATGATCTTGAGTGTGCATAGGATTTTTTTGAAATTACCGCGTTCACCAACAGTGGCATCCGAGCCAGGTCTATGCGTAGATGTTATATGCACGAGTAGAACACGAAGGAGTTGTGGGCGTGGGTATATACATATTGCTTGCCGTCACTAGTTGATTCTTGATTCAGTGGTATTGTTGGATGAAGCGGCTCAGACCGACATTACGCATACGCTTACGCGAGACTGGTTCTACTGACATGCTTCGCACACAAGTGGCTAGTGGGTGTCTGTTTCTCCAACTTTAGTTGAATCGGATTCAATGAACAGGGTTCTTTCTGAAGATCAAAAAGCAATCACTATGCCGCATTGTGGTTTTTGATGCGTAGGGAAGAACGGTTCTTGCTCAGCCCGTAGCAGCCACGTAAAACTTGCAACAACAAAGTAGATGACGTCTAACTTGTTTTTGGAGGGCTTGTTGTGATGTGATATGGTCAAGACGCGATGAGATATAAGTATTTGTATGAGATGATCATGTTTTTGTTGAAGTTATCCGCAGCTGGCAGAAGCCTTATGGTTGTCTCTTTATTGCATAAGATGCAAGCGCCAAATAATTGCTTTACTTTATCCTATGCGATAGCAATAGTTGGCGAGATGACCATGTGATGACACGTTGATAGAGATCAAGATGATGGAGATCATGGTGTCATGCCGGTGACGATAGAGATCATGACGGTCCTTTGGAGATGGAGATCAAAGGCGCAAGATGATCATGGCCATATCATGTCACATATTTTGATTGCATGTGATGTTTATCCTTTATGCATCTTAATTTGCTTAGTTCGGTGGTAGCATTATAATATGATCTCTCACTAAATTTCAAGGTATAAGTGTTCTCCCTGAGTATGCACCATTGCGACAGTTCGTCGTGCTGAGACACCAAGTGATGATCGGGTGTGATAAGCTCTACGTTCACATACAATGGGTGCAAGCTAGTTTTGCACAGGCGGAATACTCAGGTTAAACTTGACAAGCCTAGCATATGCAGATATGGCCTTGGAACACTAGAGACCGAAAGGTCGAGCGTGAATCATATAGTAGATATGATCAACATAGTGACGTTCACCATTGAAAACTACTCCATCTCACGTGATGATCGGACATGGTTTAGTTGATTTGGATCACGTGATCATTTAGATGACTAGAGGGTTGTCTATCTAAGTGGGAGTTCTTAAGTAATATGATTAATTGAACTTTAATTTATCATAAACTTAGTCCTGATAGTATTTGCATAACTATGTTGTAGATCAATAGCTCGCGATCTAGCTCCCTGTTTATTTTTGATATGTTCCTAGAGAAAAACTATGTTGAAAGATGATAGTAGCAATAATGTGGACTAGGTCTGTGATCTGAGGATTATCCTCATTGCTGCACAGAAGAATTATGTCCTTGATGCATCGCTAGGTGACAGACCTATTGCAGGAGCGGATGCAGACATTATGAACGTTTGACAAGCTTGGTATGATGACTACTTGATAGTTTAGTGCACCATGCTTTACGGCTTAGAACCGGGACTTCAAAAATGTTTTGAATGCCACAGAGCATATAAGATGTTCTAAGAGTTGAAATTGGTATCTCATACTCATGCCCGTGTCAAGAGGTATGAGACATCTGACAGTACTTTGCCTACAAGATGGAGGAGAATAGCTCAATGAGTGAGCATGTGCTCAGAATGTCTGAGTACTACAATCACTTGAATCGAGTGGGAGTTAATCTTCCCGATAAGATAGTGATTGACAGAGTTCTCTAGTCACTATCACCAAGTTACTATAACTTCATGATGAACTATAATATGCAAGGGATAATGGAAACGGTTCCCAAAGCTCTTCGCGATGCTGAAATCGGCGAAGGTAGAAATCAAGAAAAAGCATCAAGTGTTGATGGTTGACAAGACCACTAGTTTCAAGTAAAAGGGCAAGGGAAAGAAAGGGAACTTCAAGAACAATGGCAAGCAAGTTGCCAGTCCCACGAAGAAGCCCAAAGCTAGACCCAAGCCTGAAACTGAGTGCTTCTACTGCAAAGGAAATGGTCACTTGAAGTGGAACTGCCCTAGATACTTGGCGGTTAAGAAGGATGCCAAAGTGAACAAAGGTATATTTGATATACATGTTATTGATGTGTACTTTACTAGTGTTTATAGCAAACCCCTCGGTATTTGATACTAGTTCAGTTGCTAAGAGTAGTAACTCGAAACGGGAGTTGCAAAATAAACAAAGACTAGTTGAGCACGAGGTGACGATGTGTGTTGGAAATGATTCCAAGGTTGATAAGATCACCATCGCACACTCACTTTACCTTCGGGATTAGTGTTGAACCTAAAATAAATATTCTTTGGAGTTTGCGTTGAGCATAATATGATTGGATCATGTTTATTGCAATATGGTTATTCATTTAAGTCAAAGAATAATTGTTATTCTATTTACATGAATAAAACCTTCTGTGGTCATACACCCAAGATGAATGGTTTATTGAATTTTGATCGTAGTGATACACATATTCATAATATTGAAGCCAAAACATGCAAAGTTAATAATGATAGTGCAATCTATTTGTGGCACTGCCGTTTAGGTCATATTGGTGTAAAGCGCATAAAGAAACTCCATGCTGATGGACTTTTGGAATCACTTGATTATGAATCACTTGATGCTTGCGAACCATGCCTCATGGGCAAGATAACTAAGACTCCGTTCTCCGGAACAATGGAGCGAGCAGCTGACTTATTGGAAATAATACATACTGATGTATGCAATCCGACAAGTGTTGAGGCTTGCGGTGGGTATCGTTGTTTTCTGACCATTCACAGATGATTTGAGCAGATATGGGTATATCTACTTGATGAAACATAAGTCTGAAACATTTGAAAAGTTAAAAGAATTTCAAAGTGAAGTGGAAAATCATCGTAACAAGAAAATAAAGTTTCTATGATCTGAATGCGGAGGCGAATATTTGAGTTACGAGTTTGGTATTCATTTGAAACAATGTGGAATAGTTTCGCAACTCACGCCACCTAGAACACCACAGCATAATGGTGTGTCCGAATGTTGTAATCATACTTTATTGGATATGGTGCGATCTATGATGTCTCTTACTGATTTACCACTATTGTTTTGGGGTTATGCATTTGAGACAGCTGCATTCACGTTAAATAGGGCACCATCTAAATCCGTTAAGATGACACCGTATGAACTATGGTTTGGCAAGAAACCAACGTTGTCATTTCTTAAAGTTTGGGGTTGCGATGCTTATGTGAAAAGGTTTCAAACTGATAAGCTCGAACACAAACTGGAGTAGTGTGTCTTCATAGGATACTTAAAAGAAACTGTTGGGTACACCTTCTATCACAGATCCGAAGGCAAGATATTTTGTTGCTAAGAATGGATCCTTTCTAGAGAAGGAGTTTCTCTCGAAAGAAGTGAGTGGGAGGAAAGTAGAACTTGATGAGGTAATTGTACCTTCTCCTGAATTGGAAGGTAGTTCATCATAGAAATCGGTTCCAGTGATTCCTACACCAATTAGTGAGGAAGCTAATGATGATGATCATGAAACTTCAGATCAAGTTACTATCGAACCTCGTAGGTCAACAAGAGTATGGTCCGCACCAGAGTGGTATGGTAATCCTGTTCTGGAAGTCATGTTACTAGACCATGACGAACCTACGAACTATGAGGAAGTGACGATGAGCCCAGATTCTGCAAAATGGCTTGAGGCCATGAAATCTGAGATGGGATCCATGTATGAGAACAAAGTATGGACTTTGATTGACTTGCCTGATGATCGGTGATTCATTGAGAATAAATGGATCTTCAAGAGGAAGACGGACGATGATAGTAGTGTTACTATCTACAAAGCTCGAATTGTCGCAAAATGTTTTCGACAAGATCAAGGTGTTGACTACGATGATATGTTCTCACTCATATCGATGCTTAAAAGTCTGTCTGAATCATGTTAGCAGTTGCCGCATTTTATGAAATCTGGCAAATGGATGTCAAAACTGCATTCCTTAGTGGATTTCTTGAAGAAGAGTTTTGTATGATGCAACCAAAAGGTTTTGTCAATCCTAAAGGTGCTAACAAAGTGAGCAAGCTCCAGTGATCCATCTATGGACTGGTGCAAGCATTTCGGAGTTGGAACATATGCTTTGATAAAGTGATCAAAGCATATGGTTTTATACAGACTGTATTTAGAAGAAAGTGAGTGGGAGCACTACAATATTTCTGATAACTATATGTGAATGACATATTGTTGATCGGAAATAATGTAGAATTTTCTGGAAAGCATAAAGGAGTATTTGAAAGGTGTTTTTCAAAGAAAGACCTTAGTGAAGCTACTTACATATTGAGCATCAAGATCTATAGAGATAGATCAAGACGCTTGATATATTTTCAATAAGTACATATCTTGACAAGATTTTGAAGTGGTTCAAAATAAAACAGTCAAAGAAGGAGTTCTTTCCTGTGTTGCAAGGTGTGAAGTTGAGTAAATACTCAAAACCCGACCACGGCAGAAAATAGAAAGAGAATGAAAAGTCATTCCTATGCCTCAGTCATAGGTTCTATAAAATATGCTATGCTGTGTACCAGACCTATTGTATACCTCATCATACGTTTGGCAAGAGGGTACAATAGTGATCCAGGAGTGGTTCACTCGACAACGGTAAAAAAATATCCTTAGTGGAATACGGAAATGTTTCTCGGTTATGGAGGTGACAAAGAGTTCGTCGTAAAGAGTTACGTCGATGCAAGATTTGACACCGATCTGGATGACTCTAAGTCTCGATACATATTAAAAGTGGGAGCAATTAGCTAGAGTAGCTCCGTGCAAAGCATTGTAGACATAGAAAATTTGCAAAATACATACGACTCTGAATGTGGCAGACCCATTGACTAAATTTCTCTCACGAGCAAAACATGATCACTCTTTGGGTGTTAATCACATAGTGATATGAACTAGATTATCGACTCTAGTAAACCCTTTGGGTGTTAGTCACATGGAGATGTGAACTAATCACATAAAGATGTGAACTATTTGTGTTAAATCACATGACAATGTGAACTAGATTATTGACTCTAGTGCAAGTGGGAGACTGAAGGAAATATGCCCTAGAGGCAATAATAAAGTTGTTATTAATATTTACTTATATCATGATAAATGTTTATTATTCATTCTAGAATTGTATTAGCCGGAAACTTAGTACATGTGTGAATACATAAACAAACAGAGTGTCACTAGTATGCCTCTACTTGACTAGCTCGTTAATCAAGGATGGTTAAGTTTCCTAGCCATGGACAAAGAGTTGTCATTTGATAAGCGGGATCACATCATTAGAGAATGATGTGATTGACTTGACCCATCCGTTAGCTTAGCACGATGATCATTACAGTTTCATTGCTACTGCTTTATTCATGACTTATACATGTTCCTCAGACTATGAGATTATGCAACTCCCGCATATCGGAAGAACACCTTGTGTGCTATCAAACGTCACAACGTAACTGGGTGATTATAAAGATGCTCTACAGGTGTCTCCGATGGTGTTTGTTGAGTTGGCATAGATCAAGATTAGGATTTGTCACTCTGAGTATCAGAGAGGTATCTCTAGGCTGTAGCGATCAGACCTCAAACGGTCCAATCTCTGTGCTCAGGTGTCATCCCTGGATCAGTAATGCTGACACCACACAATACTTGAAGGATTTATAACAGAGTAGCAATCACACGCTTATTACAACGAAAGACTCAAAAGAGAACTTATTACAATAAATATGGCTTAAGGCCATCTAATAACGATAACAGCGGAAGGCTTGGAAGATAAGTCAGTCCATCAACTCCAACGGCATCACTGAGTATAGAACCACGACCTAAAAACTCCTTAATCATCGTATGAAAAGTCTGCAACATTAACGTTGCATCCCGAAACGGGTCATCACATGGAATATGCTGGCAAAGTAACACATAGAGAGTAATGGAATGAAATAGGCTATTCTATATGCATATTTGGCTGGTGGAAAGCTCTATGGTTACAGTTTTGCGTAAAGCCAATTTTTCCCTACTACAAAGGAATAAATTTTATTTAACTATCATGGTAGTTGTTAAACATTGAGAATGGTTGACAGCATTCTCAATCCCAATTAAGCATCATCATTAACCCAACAAAATTAAATTTTAGAGTAACATGTTGAGATTCACATGATAATCCAGGTACTAGATACTCAAGATGTCCATAACCGGGGACACGGCTAATCATGATTAGTTTATACACTCTGTAGAGGTTTGCGCACTTTTCCCCACAAGACTCGATCGCCTCCGTTTGGTTTCTCGCACTGCATGGTGTTTGAGAAGACGGATGACCGAGACATAGTCTTTCAGAAGCGCTAGCACCTTACGATCGGGTAGACCGTTACACCTACTTTCCCCTACATCTGCTAGTCTACCACTGTAAGAGTTCGCACAACTTAATCAACTATGCTAGAGCCCATAATAGCTTGTGGCTGCACTCGGAAGTTTCTAGCATGAATAATCTCATGATCTCTTTGACCCTGGGTGGCGGTCCATAAAAAACAGGCAATCCTGGAATACCCAGGTGCCTCAATCCACCCAGATGTGTGTTTAAGTTGCCACCTTAAGTAAACCATTGATTAACAATCTCACATCTGTCATGAAATACTCTCAAACCCAATCCACGTCTACGAGCAATAGCATGGCAATAATAAGCACACGTAGAAGTAACTCCCAGGGGTTTGATAATAACAACTAATAGGTTCTACCTCAATCTACTTCCCAAACCCACAATTTAATTAGATCCTAATCATGCAATGTGTGAGGATTGATCTAATGCAATAAAACTGGGTAGAGGGAAAACATGATCAAAGTGTTACTTGCCTTGCTGATGATCCGGGAAACCTAGCGATTCAAAGTAGCAAGCGGCGCACTCCGGGTATTCTATTGCAAACAAACAAGCATGCAATAAGTACTCATCTAATGCACAGGTAAAACTCAAATAAGAGATCTAACCCGAAAGTTCAACTTAAGAACTCCGGTTGGCAAAAAGAATCAAATCGAACGAAGCAACGAAAGACAAACGGCAAAAGAAAAGGCTTCGTTTACTATTCTGGATCTAGGGCAACTTTTACAGTGGCAAAAACTTGTTTGATTTGGTTAAACGGAAAGAGGGTTTCGAGAAGAAACTCCACGCGCTTGAATCGCCTGATTCCGATAAACGAGCGAAAAGTTAGACTAAAACGAAAATTGGATCAGAAAGCGCGATCAGAAAAATCGCGGATCTAATGCGGGAAAACGAAAAACAACGAACGTTCGTTAAAACGAACGGACGGACGAACGCTCGCTAATTAAATAAACCGGAAAAACCGATCTATTTAAAAAACCAAAACTAAAAAAACAAACAAAACCGTCGGAAAAACCGAAAGGATTTTCGGGAAAAACCGGCGGCGGCGAGGTCTACCTCCGGCGACGGATCCGGCGGGCGGTGGCGGCGCTCCGGCGACGGCGGCGGTCGGCGGCGCGGGCGGCGCGAGGCGGCGGCGACGGGCTAGGCGGCGGCGCGGCTAGGGTTTGAGGGGGGGTCCGGCTGGGCCTCCCCGGCTTATAAAGCCGGACGGGCCTAGTGTCCGGGTCGGACACGGCCCGTTAGGTCGGTTGCGTTTTTTTATATAAATAGTTTCGCTCAGAAAAAAACAAAAGGAATACTAAATGGACTCCAAAAATCCAGAAATAAATTTTCCCCGGCTTCTAAAATCAAGCCGCACAGGATGAACATTTATTTGGGGCCTAAATGCAATTTTGAAAAACACGCATTTTTCCTAAATTCAAATAAAACAGCAAATAAAACCAAAATAAAATATTGTTTGATTTTTTATTAAATCCTCAATATTTCTTTATTTTGGGAAAGTCATTTTATTCCCTTTCTCATATTTTTGTAATAGAAATAATTGAAGATAAAATAAATAAAATCAAATGATCCTATTTTCAAAATTTGAGAAAACTGAAATATGAAAATAACGAAATCCCCAACTCTCTCCGAGGGTCCTCGAGTTGCGTGAAATTTCTAGGATCAACCAAAAAGCAATAAAAATGATATGCAATGATGATCTAGTGTATAACATTTTCCAAATTGAAAATTTGGGATGTTACAAATCTACCCCCCTTAAGATGAATCTCGCCCTCGAGATTCGGGTTGGCTAGAAAATCGGTGAGGGTGGTCCTTCAGCAAATCTTCCTCTCATTCCCAAGTGGCTTCATCCTCCGTGTGGTGGCTCCACTGAACCTTGCAAAACTTGATAACCTTGCTGCGGGTGACTGGACTGGCATACTCTAGAATCTTGACTGGTTTCTCCTCATAGGTCAAATCATTGTCCAACTGAATAGCTTCCAGCGGTACCGTATCTCTCAGCGGTATATCAGCCATCTCTGTGTGGCACTCCCTCAACTGGGATACATGGAACACATCGTGAACTCCCGACAATCCTTCGGGCAATTCCAACTTGTAGGCAACTTCTCCCATACGCTCCAAAACCTTGTATGGGCCTACAAAACGTGGCGCTAACTTTCCCTTAACTCCAAAGCGCTTAACTCCTCGAAGTGGTGATACTCGAAGATAAACTCGGTCTCTGACTTTGTAAACTGTCTCCTTGCGTTTAGAATCTGCATATCTCTTCTGCCTGGATTGAGCTACCTTGAGCCTATCGCGAATCAATTTCACTTTCTGTTCAGACTCCTTTATCAGATCCGGTCCAAACAACTGGCGGTCTCCAACTTCATCCCAAGACAATTGGGTCCTGCACCTCCTTCCGTACAAGGCTTCGAAAGGGGCCATCTTCAAACTGGTTTGATAGCTATTGTTGTAAGAGAAGTCTGCATACGGCAAATTCTCGTCCCAACTAGATCCGTAATCTAGCGCACTAGCTCTTAGCATATCCTCCAAAATCTGATTGACTCTCTCGGTCTGTCCATCTGTCTGCGGGTGGAAAGCTGTGCTAAACTCCAGTCTGGTACCTAAAGTTTCATGCAACTGATTCCAGAACTTTGAGGTAAATTGTGTTCCTCTATCTGATACTATGCTCCTTGGAACTCCATGCAGACAAACGATTCTAGTCAGGTATATCTTTGCCAACTTTGCACTGGTATAGGTAGTCTTCACTGGAATGAAATAAGCTACCTTTGTCAAACGATCGACTACAACCCATATCGAGTCATAGCCTGAACGTGTTCTGGGCAATCCTGTAATAAAATCCATGGCTAGCTTATCCCACTTCAATTCGGGTATCGGCAATGGCTGTAGCAATCCGGCTGGTTTCTGATGCTCTGCCTTTACTCTCTGACATACATCACAAACTGCTACATATTCTGCAATATCCTTCTTCATTCCGGTCCACCAGAAAATATCCTTCAAATCCAAATACATCTTGGTATTTCCTGGGTGAATTGAATACGGTGAATCATGGTCCTCTTGTAAAATTAACTACCTGATCTCCGAATCATTAGGCACATAAACACGGTCTTCAAACCATAAGGTATCGTGCTCATCCTCATGAAATCCCTTAGACTTTCCCTTGCTCATTTTCTCCTTTATGGAGGCAATCTCCTTGTCAGTCTTCTGGGCTTCTCTGATCTTATCCATCAAAGTAGACTGAATCTCCAAGGCTGCTACATAGCCTCTTGGAACTATTTCCAAACATAGCTCTCGAAGATTTTTGGCTAACTCCCTTGGTAAATCTCCCGTCATTAGGGTGTTGACCTGGCTCTTACGGCTCAACGCGTCAGCTACTACATTAGCCTTTCCGGGGTGATAATGCAATTTCATATCATAATCCTTGATAAGCTCCAACCATCTCCTTTGTCTGAGGTTCAACTCCTTCTGTGTGAAAATATACTTCAAACTCTTGTGATCCGTGTACACCTCGCAATGGTTTCCAATCAAAAAGTGTCTCCAAGTCATCAAAGCATGCACTACGGCTGCTAACTCCAAATCATGCGTAGCATAATTCAACTCATGGGGCTTAAGCTGTCGTGAGGCATATGAAACAACTCTCCCTTCCTGCATAAGCACTGCTCCAAGTCCTCGACGTGAAGCGTCACAATACACCTCATAATCCTTGGTCTGGTCTGGCAAAATCAACACTGGTGATGTAACCAAACGTTTCTTCAACTCCTGGAAACTAGCCTCACATTCCTCAGTCCATATGAACTTGGTATCCTTCTTCAACAACTCTGTCATAGGCTTCGCAATTTTTGAGAAATTCTCAATAAACCTCCGGTAGTATCCTGCGAGTCCAAGAAAACTCCGGATCTCTCCAACTGTTGTTGGCACTTCCCACTTGGTCACGGTATCAACTTTAGTGGGATCTACTGCTATACCTTCTCCGAATATAATGTATCCGAGAAATCCAACTTCCTTCAACCAAAACTCACATTTGCTGAACTTGGCATATAGTTGATGTTCTCTGAGCTTTCCAAGAACCAAACGCAAATGCTCCTTATGCTCCTCTTCATTCTTCGAGTAAACCAGGATATCATCAATGAACACTATGACGAACTTATCCAAGAACTCCATAAACACTTTGTTCATCATATTCATAAAATATGCAGGTGCATTAGTCAGCCCAAATGACATAACGGTATATTCATACAACCCATACCTGGTGGTAAAAGCTGTCTTAGGTATATCCTGTTCTCGAATCTTCAACTGGTGGTATCCTGATCGCAGATCGATCTTGGAAAATACCTTAGCTCCTTGCAATCGATCAAACAGATCATTGATCATCGGTAGTGGGTACTTGTTCTTGATGGTTACTTCATTCAAACCTCGATAATCAACAACCATCCTTAACGACCCATCCTTATTTTCCACCAGAAGTACTGGCGATCCCCAAGGCGAAGAACTTGGGCGAATATATCCTTTATCCAGTAACTCCTTAATCTGCTTCTTAATCTCCACCAAATCCTTTGCAGGCATCCTATATGCTCTCTTTGATATTGGCCCTGTGCCTGGCAAAAGCTCAATCAAAAACTCAATATCTCTATCTGGTGGCATGCCTGGCAACTCTTCCGAAAATACATCGAGGAAATCCTTTACTACTGGTACTTCCTCGTGCACAACTCCTGTTAAACAATTTACTTGAGTCCTCTTCGGCACATGCCGGGATACATACTTGATCCTTCTTCCTTCTGGGGTGGTAAGCAAGATCGACTTACTGGCGCAATCGATGTTTCCTCCATACATCGACAACCAATCCATACCCAAAATTACATCCAAACCTTGTGATTCCAATATTATCAAATCTGAGGGGAACACATGCCTACCTATACTTAATGGCACTTGAAAACATCCTTGACTAGCCATATACTCCGCTCCTGGTGAGCTTACTAACATAGGTGTTCTAAGTACTTTGGTGGGCAGGTTATACTTATCCACAAATCCCCTTGATATGTATGAATGCGATGCACCAGTATCAAAAAGAATGAGTGCAGTAAATGACTTAACCAAAAACTTACCGATTACTGCATCCGGCTGCTCTTCAACCTCCTCCACGTTAACGTGGTTCACCTGTCCCCTGTTGAAAGGGTTCGGCTTCTTCCCAGAGCTTCCATTGCCATATCCATTCTGTGATTCAGGACATTCGTTGGCATAATGTTCGGTCTTTTGGCACTTAAAACAAGTGACTTGGCCTAGGTCTCTCTTGGCTGGGGTCGATGGGTTGGTGCGGTTCTGGCCGTTGCTTCCTCCATTCCCATTACCATTCTTGGTGCCATTGTGATTATGCGAGCTACCTCCTCCATGGGTATGCTGAAAATGTCATCCCGGTCTAGGGGTAAAACATGGCTTCTGCTGAGCTCCTGAATTGTGCTTCCCTTGTCCATACTTCCTCTTGTGATTCTCAATCTGCTGCTACTTCCCTTCAATCATGAGAGCACGATCTACCAACTCCTGGTAGCTGTTGAAGGTGGCTACCATCAACTGCATGCTCAACTCATCATTCAGTCCTTCCAGAAACTTCTCCTGCTTAGCTGCATCCGTAGCAACGCCATTTGGGGCATAACATGCTAATTTACTAAAGTCCTCCACATAATGGCCAACTGTCCGTCCTCCTTGGCGCAAGTTGCAAAACTCTCGCTTCTTCATGGCCATAGCTCCTGCTGAAACATGGGCAGTTCGAAACGCCTGCTGAAACTGGTCCCACGTAATAGTGTCGACGGGAAAAGTGGCTGTGAAATTCTCCCACCATGATGCTGCGGGTCCTTCAAGCTGATGTGCGGCAAACTTCACCTTTTCCGCATCCGTGCATCCTGCTGTGGTCAACTCTCTAGCTGTCTTGCGGAGCCAATCATCTGCCACTATCGGCTCAGTGCTACTGGAAAACACTGGCGGATTCAGCCTAAGAAAACGGGCTAAGTGATCAACAGGTGGTGGTGGTGGGTTGTTGTCGTTGTTCCCCTGATTCTGATTCTGGACTAGCAACTGCATCAATGTGTTATGTTGCTGGATCAACTGGGTGAGCTCCGGTGGAAAGCTAAATCCGGGGTCAAGTCTCGGAGGCATCTGAGGGTTTAGAAAAGATGATATTTAAGAATAGAGGGGGTCTAAAGAGAAAACACTACCCATATGCACAGGAGGCAAAAGCAAACAATTCACTTCATTCATTCAATCAATCAAGGGCAAACAAACGATCTAACTATCGCAAAAGTGATCGGACTACTATATTTACATGGTGGACTACTACTACTGATGAGGTGGTCTACTAGAAATATTCTTCGCTTACAGACTCCATTATATCTGCTCCGGCTTCATCAACACAGTCATCATCGCTATCATTTTGATCCGAGTCGGTGTCGTCGATGATGATGTAGTCTTCCGGGCGAATCTCCTTGGGTTCTCCGTCTTCTTCTACTGGAGTAGGGCCTCCCATAAATATTCCAATCTTCTTGATCAGATCATCATTCTTCTCCACTAATACTTCGATTTCCTCTTCGTAATCTTCACGTGTAGCCTTGATTTCTTCCTCCAGTTCCTTGATTCTTGTCTTTGCCTTCTTCAGATCTATCATGTCGGCGCAGATCTGGTTCTCCTGACATCGAATGTGCTGGTTTAACTCTTGGATAAAAGTTGCGACTGATCTATCCTTCCTGGTGCTGATCATCTCCCAGTGCTCATCTCGGCGCCCACAAATCTGGTAGATAGTATCCTTGAGATCATTGCGGTAGACTTCTCCAATACGTCCCATGGCGATGTGAGCTGCCATGCTCTTTCCTAGACTCCAAGTTGGTGCATCAAAAGAAAACTCTATGGGCTCAGTGACTGGCATGAATGTCCTTCCTGGAACTTGAACTTGAGTCATCCAGCGCTCTTCTTCAGGTAGAGTGGCGTTGTAGGTTTCGGAGAATCTTGGTACTCCTATGTTCAGATATCTAGTGACTTCCTTCAAGTGACGTCCAAAGGGTGTATCTTCATCCGGTTGCGTGAACTTGTTCCTTGCATCCGCCATCCTAAAAGAGTAGAAAAGATGAGAAGTCAGAAAGAGAAGAGAAGAGAGAGTGAGTAGTGATCTAGGTCTTTAGCTTAGTGGTCGTGTCCTACAGTCAGCGTGTGCTCTGATACCATCTTGTAGCGACTAGACCTCAAACGGTCCAATCTCTGTGCTCAGGTGTCATCCCTGGATCAGTAATGCTGACACCACACAGTACTTGAAGGATTTATAACAAAGTAGCAATCACACACTTATTACAATGAAAGTCTCAAAAGAGAACTTATTACAATAAATATGGCTTAAGGCCATCTAATAACGATAACAGCGGAAGGCTTGGAAGATAAGTGAGTCCATCAACTCCAACGGCATCACTGAGTATAGAACCACGACCTAAAAACTCCTTAATCGTTGTCTGAAAAGTCTGCAACATTAACGTTGCAGCCCGACACGGGTCAGCACATGGAATATGCTGGCAAAGTAACACATAGAGAGTAATGGAATGAAATAGGCTATTCTATATGCATATTTGGCTGGTGGAAAGCTCTATGGTTACAGTTTTGCGTAAAGCCAATTTTTCCCTACTGCAAAGGAATAAATTTTATTTAACTATCATGGTAGTTGTTAAACATTGAGAATGGTTGACAGCATTCTCAATCCAAATTAAGCATCATCATTAACCCAACAAAATTAAATTTTAGAGTAACATGTTGAGATTCACATGATAATCCAGGTACGAGATACTCAAGATGTCCATAACCGGGGACACGACTAATCATGATTAGTTTATACACTTTGCAGAGGTTTGCGCACTTTTCTCCACAAGACTCAATCGCCTCCGTTTGGTTTCTCGCACAGCATGGTGTTTGAGAAGACGGATGACCGAGACATAGTATTTCAGAAGCGCTAGCACTTTACGATCGGGTAGACCGTTACACCTACTTTCCCCTACATCTGCTAGTCTACCACTGTAAGAGTTCGCACAGCTTAATCAACTATGCTAGAGCCCATAATAGCTTGTGGCTGCACTCCGAAGTTTCTAGCATGAATAATCTAATGATCTCTTTGAGCCTGGGTGGCGGTCCATAAAAAATAGGCAATCCTGGAATACCCAGGTGCCTCAATCCACCCAGATGTGTGTTTAAGTTGCCACCTTAAGTAAACCATTGATTAACAATCTCACATCTGTCATGAAATACTCTCAAACCCAATCCACGTCTACGAGCAATAGCATGGCAATAATAAGCACAAGTAGAAGTAACTCCCAGGGGTTTGATAATAACAGGTAATAGGTTCTACCTCAATCTACTTCCCAAACCCACAATATAAGTAGATCCTAATCATGCAATGTGTGAGGATTTATCTAATGCAATAAAACTGGGTAGAGGGAAAACATGATCAAAGTGTTACTTGCCTTGCTGAGGATCCGGGAAACCTAGCGATTCGAAGTAGCAAGCGGCGCACTCCGGGTATTCTATCGCAAACAAACAAGCATACAATAAGTACTCAACTAATGCACAGGTAAAACTCAAATAAGAGATCTAACCCGAAAGTTCAACTTAAGAACTCCGGTTGGCAAAAAGAATCAAATCGAAGTAAGCAACGAAAGACAAACGGCGAAATAAAAGGCTTCGTTTACTATTCTGGATCTAGGGAAATTTTTACAGTGGCAAAAACTTGTTTGAGTTGGTTAAACAGAAAGAGAGTTTCGAGACGAAACTCCGGGCGCTTGAATCGCCTAATTCCGATAAACAAGCGAAAAGTTAGACTAAAATGAAAATCGGATCAGAAATCGCGATCAGAAAAATCGCGGATCTAATCCGAGAAAACGAAAAACGACGAACGTTCGATAAAACGAACGAACGGACAAATGCTCACTAATTAAATACCGGAAAAATCGATCTATTTAAAAAACCGAAACTAAAAAAAACGAACAAAACCGTCGGAAAAACAGAACGGTTTTTCGGGAAAAACCGGCGGCGGCGAGGTCTACCTCCGGCGACGGATCCGGCGGGCGACGGCGGCGCTCCGGCGATGGCGGCGGTCGGCGGCACGGGCGACGTGGGGCGGCAGCGGCGGTCGGCGGCGCGGGCGGCGCGGGGCGGCGGCGGGCTAGGCGGCGACGCGGCTAGGGTTTGAGGGGGGGGGTCCGGCTGGGCCTCCCCGTCTTATAAAGCCGGACGGGCCTAGTGTCCGGGTTGGACATGGCCCGTTAGGTCGGTTGCATTTTTTTATAAATAGTTTCGCTCAGAAAATAAAACAAAAGGAATACTAAACGGACTCCAAAAATCCCGAAATAAATTTTCCCCGACTTCTAAAATCAAGTCGCACAGGATGAACATTTATTTGGGGCCTAAATGCAATTTTGAAAAACGCGCATTTTTCCTAAATTCAAATAAAATAGCAAATAAAACCAAAATAAAAAATCTTATTTGATTTTTTTATTAAATCCTCAATATTTCTTTATTTTGGGAAAGTCATTTTATTCCCTCTCTCATATTTTTGTAATAGAAATAATTGAAGATAAAATAAATAAAATCAAATGATCCTATTTTCAAAATTTGAGAAAACTCAAATATGAAAATAACGAAATCCCGAACTCTCTCCGAGGGTCCTCGAGTTGCGTGAAATTTCTAGGATCAACCAAAAAGCAATAAAAATGATATGCAATGATGATCTAGTGTATAACATTCCGAATTGAAAATTTGGGATGTTACATGGGCCCTCTTGGTAATGCACATCACTATAAGCCTTGCAAGCAATGTGACTAATGAGTTAGTTATGGGATGATGCATTATGGAACGAGTAAAGAGACTTGCCGGTAATGAGATTGAACTAGGTATTGAGATACCGGCGATCGAATCTCGGGCAAGTAACATACCGATGACATAGGGAACAACGTATATCATTATGCGGTTTGACTAATAAAGATCTTCGTAGAATATGTAGGAACCAATATGAGCATCCAGGTTCCGCTATTGGTTGTTGACTGGAGATGAGTCTCGGTAATGTCTACATAGTCCTCGAACCCGTAGGGTCCCCACGCTTAATGTTCTGTGACGATTTGTATTATGAGTTATGTGATTTGATGACTGAAATTTGTTCGGAGTCCCGGATGAGGTCGGGGACATGACGAGGAGTCTCGAAATGGTGGAGATGTAAATATCGATATATTGGGAGGCTATATTCGGACATCGGAAAGGTTCCGAGTGATTCGCGTATTTTTTAGAGTACCGGAGAGTTATGGGAATTCGTATTGGGCCTTAGTCCATACGGGAAAGGAGAGAAAGGCCTCAAGGGTTGTCGCGCCCCTTCCCCATGGACTGGTCCGAATTGGACTAGGGAAAGGGGGCGCCCCCTTCCTTCCTTCTCTTTCTCCCTTCCCTTTTTCCTATTCCATGTGGGAGGTGGAATCCTACTAGGACTAGGGAGTCCTAGTAGGACTCCACACTTTGGGCGCGCCCTATGAGGGCCGGCCTCCTCCTCCCTCCATCCTTTATATACATGACCAGGGGGCACCCCATAGACGCACAAGTTGATCATTGATCCCTTAGACGTGTGTGGTGCCCCCCTCCACCATAATCCACCTCGATCATATCATCGTAGTGCTTAGGCGAAGCCCTGCGATGGTAGCATCATCATCACCGTCATCACGCCATCGTGACGACAAAGTTCTCCCTCGACACTCTGCTGGATCGAGAGTTCGTGGGACGTCACCGAGCTAAACATGGGCAGATTGCTGAGGTGCCGTACTTTCGGTACTAGGATCGGTCGATCATGAAGACGTATGACTACATCAATCGCGTTGTCATAACGCTTCCATTTACGGTCTACGAGGGTACGTGGACAACACTCTTCCCCTCTTGTTGCTATGCGTCACCATGATCTTGCGTGTGCGTAGGATTTTTTTTGAAATTACTGCGTTCCCCAACAGCCCCCCAAGCCCAATCCGAATTGGGTGGTGGGGGGGGGGCGGTAGCCCCCTTTCCTTTCTCCTTCTCCCTCTTCCTTATTTTCCTAGTGGTACTAGGAAAAGGGGGAGTCCTACTCCTACTAGGAGGAGGACTCACCCCCCCCTTGGCGCGCCTAGAGGGCCGTCCGGCCTCCCCCTCCCTCCTTTATATACATGGAGAGGGGGCACCCTAGAACACATCAAAGTTGATTGTTTAGCCGTGTGCGGTGCCCCCCTCCACATAATTCCACCTTGGTCATATCATTGTAGTGCTTAGGCGAAGCCCTGTGTCGGTAACTTCATCATCACCGTCATCATGCCATCGTGCTGACGAAACTCTCCCTCGACCTTAGCTAGATCTAGAGTTCGTGGGACGTCACCGAGTTGAACGTCTGCAGATCGCAGAGGTGCCATACCTTCGGTGCTAGGATCGGTCGGATCGTGAAGACGTACGACTACATCAACCGCGTTGTCATAACGCTTCCACTTATGGTCTACGAGGGTACTTAGACTAACTCTATCCCCTCTCATTGTTGTGCATCACCTAGATGGATCTTGCGTGTGCGTAGGATTTTTTTGAAATTACTGCGTTCCCCAACAGTGGCATCCGAGCCAGGTCTATGCATAGATGTTATGTGCACGAGTAGAACACAAAGGAGTTGTGGGCGTGAGTATATACATATTGCTTGCCGTCACTAGTTGATTCTTGATTCAGCGGTATTGTTGGATGAAGCGGCTCAGACCGACATTACGCGTACGCTCACGCGAGGCTGGTTCTACCGACGTGACTCACACACAGGTGGCTAGTGGGCGTCAGTTTCTCCAACTTTAGTTGAATCGGATCCAATGGACATGGTTCTTTCTGAAGATCCAAAAGCAATCACTATACTATGTTGTGGTTTTTGATGCATAGGTAAGATCGGTCTTGCTCAGGCCATAGCAGCCACGTAAAACTTGCAACAACAAAGTAGAGGACGTCTAACTTGTTTTTGTAGGGCATGTTGTGATGTGATATGGTCAATACATGATGCTAAATTTTATTGTATGAGATGATCATGTTTTTGTAACGGAGTTATCGGCAACTGGCAGGAGCCATATGGTTGTCGCTTTATTGTATGAAATGCAATCGCCATGTAATTACTTTACTTTATCACTAAGCAGTAATGATAGTCGTAGAAGCAATAGTTGGCGAGATGACAATGATGCTTCGATGGAGATCAAGGTGTCAAGCCGGTGACGATGGTGATCATGACGGTGCTTTGGAGATGGAGATCAAAGGCACAAGATGATGATGACATATCATATCACTTATATTGATTGCATGTGATGATTATCCTTTATGCATCTTATTTTGCTTAGTTCAGCAATAGCATTATAAGATGATCTCTCACTAAATTTCAAGGTACAAGTGTTCTCCCTGAGTATGCACCGTTGCTACAGTTCGTCATGTCGAGACACCACGTGATGATCGGGTGTGACAAGCTCTACGTTCACATACAACAGGTGCAAGCCAGTTTTGCACACACGGAATACTCGGGTTAAACTTGACGAGTCTAGCATATGCAGATATGGCCTGGAACACTGAGACCGAAAGGTTGAGCATGAATCATATAGTAGATATGATCAACATAGTGATGTTCACCATTGAAAACTACTCCATCTCACGTGATGATCGGATATGGTTTAGTTGATATGGATCACGTGATCACTTAGATGATTAGAGGGATATCTATCTAAGTGGGAGTTCTTAAGTAATATGATTAATTGAACTTTAATTTATCATGAACTTAGTGCCTCCTAGTATTTTGCATGTCTATGTTGTTGTAGATAGATGGACCGTGTTGTTGTTCCATTGAATTTTAATGCGTTACTAGAGAAAGCTAAGTTGAAAGATGATGGTAGCAATTACACGGACTGGGTCCCTAACTTGAGGATTATCCTCGTTGCCACACAGAAGAATTATGTCCTAGAAGCACCGCTAGGTGACAAACCCGCTGAAGGATCAACACCAGATGTTATGAACGTCTGGCAGAGCAAAGCTGATGACTACTCGATAGTTTAGTGTGCCATGCTTTACGGCTTAGAACCAGGACTTCAACGACATTTTGAACGTCATGGAGCATATGAGATGTTCCAGGAGTTGAAGTTAATATTTCAAGCAAATGCCTGGACTGAGAGATATGAATTCTCCAATAAGTTCTACAGCTGCAAAATGAAGGAGAATATTTCTGTCAGTGAACATATACTCAGAATTTCTGGGTACCACAACCACTTGACTCAGCTGGGAGTTAATCTTCCTGATGATAGTGTCATTGACATAGTTCTTCAATCACTGCCACCAATCTACAAGAGCTTCATGATGAACTATAATATGCAAGGGATGGATAAGACAATTCCCGAGCTCTTCGCAATGCTAAAGGCTACGGAGGTAGAAATCAAGAAGGAGCATCAAGTGTTGATTGTCAACAAGACCACCAGTTTCAAGAAAAAGGGTAAAGGGAAGAAGGGGAAATTCAAGAAGAACGCCAAGCAAGTTGTTGCTCAAGTGAAGAAGCCCAAGTGTGGACCTAAGCCCGAGACTGAGTGCTTCTACTGCAAAGGGACTGGTCACTGGAAGCGGAACTGCCCCAAGTATTTGGCGGAGAAGAATGATGGCAAAATGAAAGGTATATTTGATATACATGTTATTGATGTGTACCTTACTAATGCTCACAGTAGAGCCTGGGTATTTGATACTAGTTTTGTTGCTAATATTTGCAACTCGAAACAAGGCCTACAGATTAAGCGAAGATTGGCTAATGACGAGGTGACGATGCGCGTGGGAAATGGTTCCAAAGTCGATGTGATCGCCATCGGCACGCTACCTCTACATCTACCTTCGGGATTAGTTTTAGACCTCAATAATTGTTATTTGGTGCCAGCATTGAGCATGAACATTATATCTGGATCTTGTTTGATGCGAGACGGTTATTCATTTAAATTAGAGAATAATTGTTGTTCTATTTATATGAGTAATATCTTTTATGGTCATGCACCCTTGATGAGTGGTCTATTTTTACTAAATCTTGATGGTACTGATACACATGTTCATAGTATTGAAGCCAGAAGATATAAGTTTAATAATGATAGTGCAACTTATTTGTGGCACTACCGTTTAGGTCATATTGGTGTAAAGCGCATGAAGAAACTCCATGCTGATGGGCTTTTGGAATCACTTGATGCTTGCGAACCATGCCTCATGGGCAATATGACTAGGACTCCGTTCTCAAGAACAATGGAGCGAGAAACAGACTTGTTGGAAATAATACATACTGATGTATGCGGTCCAATGAGTGTTGATGCTCGCGGCGGGTATCGTTATTTTCTTACCTTCACAGATGAATTGAGAAGATATGGGTATATCTACTTGATGAAACATAAGTCTAAAACATTTGAAAAGTTCAAAGAATTTCAGAGTGAAGTGGAAAATCATTGTAACAAGAAAATTAAGTTATATGATCTGATCGTGGAGGTGAATATCCGAGTTATGAGTTTGGTCTTCATTTGAAACAATGCGGAATAGTTTCGCAACTCACGTCACCTAGAACACCACAGCGTAATGGTGTGTACGAATGTCGTAACCGCACTTTATTAGATATGGTGCAATCTATGATGTCTCTTACTGATTTGTCGCTATCGTTTTGGGGTTATGCTTTAGAGACGGCTGCATTCACGTTAAATAGGGCACCATCGAAATCTGTTGAGACAACACCTTATGAACTGTGGTTTGGCAAGAAACCCAAGTTGTCGTTTCTTAAAATTTGGGGTTGCGATGCTTATGTGAAAAAGCTTCAACCTAATAAGCTCGAACCCAAATCAGAGAAATGTGTCTTCATAGGATACCCAAAGGAGACTGTTGGGTACACCTTCTATCACAGATTTGAAGGCAAGATATTAGTTGCTAAGAATGGGTCCTTTCTAAAGAAGGAGTTTCTCTCGAAAGAAGTGAGTGGGAGGAAAGTAGAACTTGACGAGGTAATTGTACCTACTCCCTTATTGGAAAGTAGTTCATCATAGAAATTAGTTCAAGTGATTCCTACACTAGTATGTTGTAACACCCCGGATATGACTTTCCCAATTTGTACTCCAACTCTTGCCGTTTCCGGCGTTAAGTTATTTTATTTTCTCGGGTTCGGGTTTTTGTCTCTGTGTGTTGTTGTCGTTGTCATGCATCTCATATCATGTCATCATGTGCATTGCATTTGCATACGTGTTCATCTCATGCATTCGAGCATTTTCCCCGTTGTCCGTTTTGCATTCCGGCGTTTCGTTCTCCTCCGGTGGTCATTTCTACCTTTCTTTCGTGTGTGGGGATTAAACATTTCCGTATTGGACTGAGACTTGCCAAGCGGACTTGGTTTACTACCGGTAGACCGCCTGTCAAGTTTCGTACCATTTGGACTTCGTTTGATGCTCTAACGGTTAACCGAGGGACCGAAAAGGCCTCGTGTGTGTTGCAGCCCAACACCCCTCCAATTTTGCTCAAAACCCACCAAGACACTCTTCATCATCTAGAGCGTTCGATCACGATCGCGTGGCCGAAAACCACACCTCATTTGGACTCTCCTAGCTCCCTCTACCTATAAATATGTGCACTCCTCCAAAAATTCGAGCGAAACCCTAGTCTCCCCCTTCCTCCGCGCGCCGGACACGTCCGCCGCCGTCCCCTCGCCCAATCACTGTGCGCCACGTCACCGGGCCGCGCCCCACTTCACCACCACCGCAGCCGAAGCCCGTAGGGCCCGCGGGAGGCCCTCCCGGCCCGGATCAGGCGCCGCCGCCCGTGAGGGACCCCACCGCCCAGTCGCTAGACCCCGCCGCCTTGCTCGCCTCCTCCGCCGCCCAGTTCGCCGGATGCCGCCACCCAGCTCGCCGACCGCCGCCTCGTCGTCCCCGGCGTCGCCCCGCGCCCGCCGGCGACCTCCTTCGCCGCCCCGCGCCGGGATTCGGCTGGATCCGGCGAGATCCACCCCGGATCCGCCATCTGCGGCGAGTCTCGCGCCGGCGAGCCTCGGTTTCCGTGCCCCGTTGACTTTTACCTCGAGGTTGTTTTTTGCACTAAGTCCCCGATTCCCAGATCCACATGCCCATGTTCATCATGTCGTAACTTTGCATCCGTAGCTCCGTTTTGGGCATATAGCATATCAAAATGTTCATCTCAGAGAGTACATCATTTCATTCCATTGCATCATTTTCATTTGAGTTCGTCTTGATGCTCGAAATGCTGTTAGAAGAGGGATACTTGAGTTAATTGTCAGATCTGCTACTCCATTTAGATATTTGTTATTTTTGCCATGATTATTGTGTGCATGATATGCCCATGAGTTCTACATATGTTTTGTTAAGGGTTTTTCCATCTTTCCAGAGGTGCAACCCATGTATTTTTTGTGATGTGTGTGGTGACTAGCACAAGCTTGCCAAGTGAGACACTTGGTAATGCTGATTTCAGGGACTTAGCATTTCCACTAAGTCCTTAAGCTGTTTATCTCTTGATGCCATATGTTCATGTTGTTTCCTAGTGATCTGTGCCCCTTTTGAGGATGATCAGTAAGGATGTTTTGTTAATCTTGTAGTGCTCTATCCATCCATGTCCTTGTTTGCAATTATGGAGCACCCTAGCTTGAGTCAATCGAGCTCTACTTTTGCTACTTCTTGAATCTGGGCAGATTGTCTACTTGTTAGCGATTTTGCCGAGGATGTTGTAGTTGATCCGTGCATGCTATGCTATTGTTCTTGCCATGTCTAGCTTGCATTTTGTGTATTCTTTATGGGTGTATGCTTAGATTATCATGACTTGCTCCGTAGTGAGTGCATCGAGCTCGTAAACATGCCTACTTGATATTTGTTTTCAGCATGCTCCAGTTTTCACTAAGTCTGTGATCTGATTATGTTTTTGCCATGTTCACATGCTTGCAATTGTATTTTCTGATCCCTTTTGACTCAAGGTCACCAAGGGACTTTTGTTAAGCTCTTTGAGTAGCTCCATGCCATGCTTTACTTTGCCATGTTCAAGTCCTATAGCATGTATTTTTGTTGCTCCGAAGAGTGCTATCTGATCTGAAATTCCAGACAAGTGTTAATCTCACTAAGTCTGAAATCTGTTTACCATATGCATTTTTGCCATGCTTGTTTGAACCTGTTAATGGATGAATTGGCCGTAGCTCAGTGTTAGACTTTTGTTAAGCATCTTGAATGCATCCCTACCATGTATTTTGCTGCCATGTTTGGGTGCTTTAGTATGTTCATTTCATTGCATTTAGATGGCTACTTGCTGTAAATCACAGAACATGGCCATATTTGAATCGCTTGCCATTTCCAAACCGTAACTCCGATTCCGGCGTTCTTTATATCGTTTTCAAGCGATTTCATCTCATATTTCCAGTGGCACACTTGGATTTCCAAGTTGAGGCCAGGTTCATGCATTCCTTGTCACATCTTGCATATGAATCCCGCATCGCATCCCACATAGCATACCATCCTTGCATCATATTGTTTGAGCTTTGCACATGGTTGACTGTGTTCTGTTTGCTTGTTTGTCTTGTTTGGGTAGAGCCGGGAGATGAGTTCGCTAACAAGGAGCCCGTTGAGTTTGCTTTTGAGGATCCAGTCAACTCTGACAACTTTGCAGGCAAGATGATCATACCCTCGAAATCACTACTATCTTTGCTTTGCTAGATGCTCGCTCTTTTGCTATGCCAATGCTACGATGCCTACCACTTGCTTTCAAGCCTCCCAAATTGCCATGTCAAACCTCTAACCCACCATGTCCTAGCAAACCATTGATTGGCTATGTTACCGCTTTGCTCATCCCCTCTTATAGCATTGCTAGTTGCAGGTGAAGATTTGAAGCCGTTCCTTGTAGGAACATTTATTTACTTGTTGGGATATCATTATATTATCTTGTTATCTCAATGCATCTATACACTTGGTAAAGGGTGGAAGGCTCGGCCTCTCGCCTAGTGTTTTGTTCCACTCTTGCCACCCTAGTTTCCATCATATCGGTGTTATGTTCCTGGATTTTGCGTTCCTTATGCGGTTGGGTTATAATGGGAACCCCTTGATAGTTCGTCTTGATTAAAGCTTTTCCAGCAATGCCCGACCTTGGTTTTACCATTTGCCACCTAGCCTCTTTTTCCCTTGAGTTTCCGGAGCCCGAGGGTCATCTTATTTAAACCCCCCCGGACCAGTGCTCCTTTGAGTGTTGGTCCAACTCGTCAGCCACCGATGGCTACCAGGGGCAACTCTGGGCTGGCCTACCGGAAGTTTAGACAATCTAAGTGTGCCCTGAGAAAGAGATATGTGCAGCTCCTATCGGGATTTGTCGGCACATTCGGGCGGTGTTGCTGGATTTGTTTTAACCTGTCGAAGTGTCTTGAAGAACCGAGGTACCGAGTCTGATCGGAACGTCTCAGGAGGAGGTCTATTCCTTCGTTGACCGTGAGAGCTTGTCATGGGCTAAGTTGGGACTCCCCTACAGGGATTTGAACTTTCGAAAGCCATGTCCGTGGTTATGGGCAGATGGGAATTTGTTAATGTCCGGTTGTAGATAACTTGAACCTTAACTTAATTAAAATGAATCAACTGAGTGTGTTACCGTGATGGCCACTTCTCGGCGGAGTCCGAGAAGTGGACACGGTGTTGGAGTAATGCTTGCGCAGGTTGTTCTCTAGTTTCTCGCTCGCGCTTTGCCTCCTCTTCTCGCTCTCTTTTGTGAACAGGATAGCCACCATATTTGCTAGTCACTTGCTGCAGCTCCACATATTTACCTTGCCTTACCTATAAGCTTAAATAGTCTTGATCGCGAGGGTGCGAGATTGCTGAGTCCCTGTGGCTCACAGATTACTGTTACACCAGATGCAGGGCCTGATGATTCCGCTCCAGGTGACGTGCTTGAGCTCAAGTGGGAGTTTGACGAGGACTCTCAACGATACTATGCTTCCTTTCCTGATGATCAGTAGTGGTACCCAGTTGGGGGTGATCGGGACCGTGTCGCATGTTGGGTTATCTTTTATTTTGGCGCCGTAGTCGGGCCATGAGTGTTTGGTTGATGTAATGTTATTTATGTACTTGATTGACGTGGCGAGTGTAAGCCAACTATGTTATCTCCCCTTTTATTTGTCTATATTACATGGGATGTTGTGAAGATTGCCTAACTTGCGACATATGCCTTCAATGCGATTATGCCTCTAAGTCGTGCCTCGACACGTGGGAGATATAGTCGCATCGAGGGTGTGACATAAGTGAGGAAGCTAATGATGATGATCATGAGACTTCTGATCAAGTTACTATCGAACCTCATAGGTCAACCAGAGTAAGATCCGCACCAGAGTGGTACGGTAATCCTGTTCTGGAAGTCATGCTACTAGACCATGACGAACCTACGAACTATGAGGAAGCGATGATGAGCCCAGTTTCCGCAAAATGGCTTGAGGCCATGAAATCTAAGATGGGATCCATGTATGAGAACAAAGTGTGGACTTTGGTTGACTTACCCGATGATCGGCAAGCCATAGAGAATAAATGGATCTTCAAGAAGAAGACTGAAGCTAACGGTAATTTTATTGTCTATAAAGCTCGACTTGTTGCAAAAGGTTTTCAAGAAGTTCAAGGAGTTGACTATGATGAGACCTTCTCACCCTTAGCGACGCTTAAGTCCATCCGAATCATGTTAGCAATTGCCGCATTTTATGATTATGAAATTTGGCAAATGGATGTCAAAAATGCATTCCTTAATGGATATCCTCTAGAAGAGTTGTATATGATGCAACCAGAAGGTTTTGTCGATCCAAAAGGTGCTAACAAAGTGTGCAAGCTCCAGCGATCCATTTATGGACTGGTGCAAGCCTCTCAGAGTTGGAATATACGCTTTGATAGTGTGATCAAAGCATATGGTTTTATACAGACTTTTGGAGAAGCCTGTATTTACAAGAAAGTGAGTGGGAGCTCTGTAGCATTTCTGATATTATATGTGGATGAAATATTGATGATCGGAAATGATACTGAATTTCTAAATAGCATAAAAGGATACTTGAATAATAGTTTTTCAATGAAAGACCTCGGTGAAGCTGCTTATATATTGGGCATCAAGATCTATAGAGATAGATCAAGACGCTTAATTGGACTTTCACAAAGCACATACCTTGATAAAGTTTTGAAGAAGTTCAAAATGGATCAAGCAAAGAAAGGGTTCTTGCGTGTGTTATAAGGTGTGATGTTGAGTCAGACTCAATGCCCGACCACTAGAGAAGATAGAGAGAAAATGAAAGGCATTCCCTATGCTTCAGGCATAGGTTCTATGCAATGTTGTGTACCAGACCTGATATGTGCCTTGCTATTAGTTTAGCATGGAGGTACCAAAGTAATCCAGGAGTGGATCACTGTACAACGGTCAAGAACATCCTGAAATACCTGAAAAGGACTAAGGATATGTTTCTCATTTATGGAGGTGACAAAGAGCTCGTCGTAAACGGTTACGTCGATGCAAGCTTTGACACTGATCCGGATGACTCTAAGTCACAAACCGGATACATATTTTTATTGAATGGTGGAGCTGTCAGTTGGTGCAGTTCCAAGCAGAGCTTCGTGGCGGGATCTACGTGTGAAGCGGAGTACATAGCTGCTTCGGAAGCAGCAAATGAAGGAGTTTGGATGAAGGAGTTCATATCTGATCTAAGTGTCATACCTAGTGCATCGAGTCCAATGAAAATCTTTTGTGATAATACTGGTGCAATTGCCTTGGCAAAGAAATCCAGGTTTCACAAGAGAACCGAGGACATCAAGAGACGCTTCAATTCCATCCACGATCAAGTCAAGGAGGGAGACATAGAGATTTTCAAGATACATATAGATCTGAATATTGCAGACCCGTTGACTAAGCCTCTCTCACGAGCAAAACATGATCAGCACCAAGACTCCATGGTTGTTAGAATCATTACAATGTAATCTAGATTATTGACTCTAGTGCAAGTGGGAGACTGAAGGAAATATGCCCTAGAGGCAATAATAAATTTGTTATTTATATTTCGTTATATCATGATAAAGGTTTATTATTCATGCTAGAATTGTATTAACCGAAAACTTAGTACATGTGTGAATACATAGACAAACAGAGTGTCAATAGTATGCCTCTACTTGACTAGCTCGTTAATTAAAGATGGTTAAGTTTCCTAGCCATGGACAAATAGTTGTTATTTGATGAATGGGATCACATCATTAGAAAATGATGTGATTGACTTGACCCATCCGTTAGCTTAGCACTTTGATCGTTTAGTTTACTGCTATTGCTTTCTCCGTAACTTATACATGTTCCTATGACTATGAGATTATGAAACTCCCGAATACCGGAGGAACACTTAGTGTGCTATCAAACATCACAACGTAACTGGGTGACTATAAAGATGCTCTACAGGTGTCTCTGATGGTGTTTGTTGAGTTGGCATAGATCGAGATTAGGATTTGTCACTCCGATTGTCGAAGAGGTATCTCTGGGCCCTCTGGGTAATGCACATCACTATAAGCCTTGCAAGCAATGTGACTAATGGGTTAGTTACGGGATGATGCATTACAGAACGAGTAAAAATGCTTGCCGGTAATGAGATTGAACTAGGTATTGAGATACCGACAATCGAAACTCGGGTAAGTAACATACCGATGACAAAAGGAACAACGTATGTTGTGTAGCGACCCGACCTCAGATGGTCAAGTCTCTGTGCATAAGTGTCATCCTTGGATCGGTAATGCTGACACACACAGTACTCGAAGGATTTATAACAGAGTAGCAATCACACACTTATTGCACCGATAGTCTCAAAAGAGAACTTATTACAATAATATGGCTTAAGGCCATCTAAATAAGATAACAACGGAAGGCTTGGAAGATAAAGTGAGTCCATCAACTCCAACGGCATAGCTGAGTGCACGACAAACGACCTAGCACACCTTATTCTTCATCTGGAAAGTCTGCAACATGATATGTTGTAGCCCGAAAATGGGTCAGCACATGGATATTTTCCTCGCCCTCGATTCTACCACGGTTTTTCTGTCATGGACGGCCCAAAGAATGTCATGCAACTGCATCTCCGGCCCGCCCAGGACGAAAAGCCTATTTTCTGTCATGATTTTTTGTCATAGAAGTAGGAGCCCACCACATCTATGATGATACCGGGGTTTGTCACAATTATCATCATAGAAGTGTCATGAGCATGACAGAAAAAAATTCTTCGACCCAAAATGTCACGGATGTGTCTTTTTTTGTAGTGTCTTCTCATTAATGGTATGTGTTAATACACGTTGACCAGCGGCTTCTTGCCCTTCGGCATGTTATTTGTTCGCCTGAGTAGCCTTCGACATCTCCTCCAACTGGTCTGTCGATCCTGCAGTTGTAAACAAAACAATGCATATTTAAAAATCATTGTTGGTGCAGAATCATATTTTCCGAATACTGTCGTGCGTACCTTGAGATGCCTCCTTGGATTTCTTCAAACTTCCCATTTCGGCGGTGACAACAGTTGGCTTGGTCCGACATTCTTCAAGCTCCTTGGACAGCGTGTTATTTTTTGCCGTGAGTACCTGATGATATAACGACCCTTAAATCAGTTGGGCCAACTGCTTCAAGTCTCGGGGGCTACTGGCATATGATTATTGAATCTACTCAAAGTTTTTTACCCGCATATCCTTTGAAAGCTGGTGGGTGGCTCCGACAAGTCCATCCCGAGCAGCCTAGGTATATGCATTCGCTGAGCTAAGGGCATTGAACGCCTCTTCGGTGAAACTTGGGTGGTGCATGGCCTCTTTCCGCTGCCGATGATTCATTGCGCTCTCCACTTCGGAATTGGTGACAGGTACATTATCTGAATCCTCCTGGAAATGACAATCCGGCACTGTGCCAGTATCAACCCTAGACCTTGTGGCAGGGTCCGGGGCCGGATGGGTTGACGCATGGCCGGCAAGGTCCCCAGATATAGTCTGGCATATGTTGTTCCTAAAAATATGGCCCAGAGGAAAACATCACGATTCGGTCTATTCGCAAAAACTATACCTCTTTGGTGAAGGTGAGGGCCCGATATTATCACCGTTCGCCTTTCTTTTTAAAGACCCGCCCTGCGCGGGCGTCGCCTTCTTAGAGGACGCCTCTAATATAGCTCAGCGAGACGAGCGCCGCCCCTTCGGAGCGTGAGATAATGCGGTGGTTGAGGTGCAATGGGAAATCTCTTTTGGAGAAGACGTCCCCTGGGTACTTACATGGGAGGAGGGGAGAAGGCCGGGGTAATTGGCTATAATAGCCACTTCCGTGCCGTCGTAGCTCGCCTGATAAAAGACCCCCCTTAAGTTCTATAAATATATCCAGATCCTCTTCAAATCCGGGATCCAGGTCTCGAACATGGTCCTCTGGTTGTGGAGCGGGGTTGTAGATCCCCTCGACAACCTTTCTCCACTCCTATAAAAACTAGTCGGATTAAATCCGACTAGCATAACCCAGGAAAGAAATTGAGTAAGGGCCAATAATCAAAGAAAAACTCAACCAGTCGATGGGGTTATACATGGAAAAACCTTCTCAACATTTCAAGTGAGTGAAGTCTTCCTTCTCCCCTTTATAAAGGTCAGCTAAGATGGTGTCCAGGGCGGCAAAATTATCCGGACCCTTGCGTAGACAATGGGAGGCATCATCCTCCCCATTGTAATTCCACATAGGAAGACCCCTAGATTGGAGTGGCTGAATGCACCGTGTTATTGAAATTGCCATTACCTCGATTATAGACAGCCTCGAGTTGGCAAGCACTCTGATCTTGCTTGCTAGACTCTTGACCCCCGCACTGTCTTCTTCCTCGAGGCTCCGGGGACGCCAGCTGGTCCGCTTCTTTAAAGGAGCATCGGACAATTCGGGAAGGCCACGCCGGATTCGGTCCGGAAGAACGACGTCTTCAATATAAAACCACTCCGAGGGCCACTCTACGGATGCCTTCTTCGGAGTGCCGGACAGATATCCTGTCCCGGCTATGCGACATACTTCGGCGCCGCCCACATCGAATATAGACCCCTTTTGGGAGCGGGGGACGAGGCAGATTTTTCTTCCATAGCTCGAAATGAGACTCACAGCCTAGGAACAGCTCGCAAAGAGCAATGAAGCCCGCGATATGCAGGATAGAGTCTGGCGTCAGATTGTGCAGTTGGAGGCCGTAATACTCCAGGAGACCTCTGAGGAAAGGGTGGATAGGGAATCATACGCCTCTCAAAAGGAAGGAGACAAAGCACACCCGCTCCTCTTTAGAAGGATTGGGGAAATTCTCCGCCAAGGCTTCACTATTGAGGGAAGTTAATCCAGCCCGAATGGAGACTAAATCCGTGGGAGGACGATATCCCCGCGTTTGGAGTTCATTCAGATGGGCACAGGACACCGAGCAGCTTTCCCAGTCACCTTTTTGAGGGCCGTGGGGACGTGAGGAAGAGCTAGGAACGTCGGCCATGTTTGGACGATTTCCTATGGCGAGTTCTAAGGATTTCTGCGTGGTGTGGAATGACGTCTGAGATCTAATCTCCTTAAATAGACTCCTTCCCCGCGTGGTCAAGGGGTTATTTGTAAAAAAAACACCTAGACCGTTTGCATTCGTTTGACACATGGAAGCCGAGGCGATGGTAGTAAAGAATCAATAGAATATGATATTTAATGAGGATCCGAACTATCGTCGATCCGAAGTATAATTAAGAACCCACCTTGCAAAGCCGAAGACATAAAGGCGGATACTACATCGTCAATGAAGGCAAGTTCGAGGGCTACTGAGGGAGTCCTGGATTAAGGGGTCCTTGGATGGTCGGGCTATGTGACGTGGGCCCGACTGATGGGCTGTGAAGATACATGATAGAAGGCCTTCCCCATGTGTCTGGATGGGACTCTCCTTTGCGTGGGTGGCAAGCTTGGCATTCGGCTGTGTAGTTTCCTTTATCTATAAACCGACTCTGTACTACCCTAGCCCCCTCCGGTGTCTATATAAACCGGAGGGTTTAGTCCATAGAGGCAATCACAAACCATACATGCTAGGCATCTAGGGTTTAGCCATTACGATCTCGAGGTAGATCAACTCTTGTAACCCCTATACTCATCATAGTCAATCAAGCAGGAAGTAGGGTATTACCTCCATTAAGAGGGCCCAAACCTGGGTAAACATCATGTGCCCTGCCTCCTGTTACCTTCAATCCTCAAACGCACAGTTCGGGACCCCCTACCCGAGATCTGCCGATTTTGACACCGACAGCCACCATCACACCGTCGTGCTGCCGGAGGACTCAAGCTACTACTTCACCATCGCTCGCTGGATCGAGGAGGTCAAGGTGTCATCAATTCGTACGTGTGTTGAACCCAGAGGAGTCATCCGTTTGGCACTTGGATCGGGAGTTGGTGGGACAGATCATGATTGGATTGCGAAGACGTTCGACTACATCAACCGCGTTTCTTAACGCTTCCACTTAGCGAACTATAAGGGTATGTAGATGCAATCTCTCCTCTCATAGATGTTCATCTCCTAGATTGATCTTGGTGAGCGTAGGATTTTTTTTGTTTCCCATGCAATGTTCCCCAACAATCATATCACAGAAGGGCATTTATGACAATTCATGTCAGGTTGCCCTGGCTATAAATAGCCGCCCCCCACAACCACTTGTTGGTTGGCTGCTCAGAGAGAACTTGACACCTGTCATTTGAGAGCAACTCATCCTCTCATGACTTTGAGAGAATCCTAAGTGAGGAAAAACCCAGAGCCAAAGTGATTGAGCATCACTGAAGAGATTGATCTGTGTGACCCAATGGCTTTTACCTTTTAAGTTGTCATTATTCACTACAAAAAAATACACTTCCGTGATGATACGTGTTTGTCACAGTATGTCACATTTTCTATCAAGCATGTACATCCATGACAAATTTATGACAGAATCAAGATAGTCATACACGTGCTGTCGTAGAAGTGTTCCATGACAATACCAAAATTATCATCATGGAAGTGTCCACTTCCATGATGATAAATCGCGCGTCACAGAAGTGCTTTCGTCAAGGGTGACTGACACATGGCATCCACCATAACGGAACGTCATTAAGCTATCAGGTCCGGTTTTGGATCCGATAACCCGTTAACAGCCCCGACCAATGAGGATTTTCCACGTGTAAAATCATCATTGGCTGGAGGAAACACGTGTCGGCTCACCGTTGGGACATATGTCATCCACTCATTGGACCCAAAGCACCTATGATACATCGACACGTGGCACGGCCCAACAGAGGCCCATTCCTGTGAAAAGGCTGGCCCATTTGACTTGGTCAAAAGGTGGCGGGTCGGCCCACGGCAAGCCTGTTAACGGCTTGTTCGCATATAGCCCATTTATAGCCCGCTAACCCAGCGCCCGTTTACGGCCTATCCGAATTAGGCCTAGTGGCGTCATCTGGGCCATCCAATATAATTCTATCCCGTTTTAACTTCCGGCCCATGTATGGCCCATGACGTCTTTTGGCCCATATGAGGCCCTTAGTAACCCTCGGCCCATTAACGGCCTATGGTAAAACTAGCCCGTAATGAACAGTGTATCACTTTATACCCATTAACGGCCCATTATTACGTTGGGCTTTTTCCAGCCCATGTTATCTTTCGGCCTTCTCAGGGCCCATTTATTCTTGGGCTCTTTTCCAGCATTCATTTACTTTCGGCCCGTTACTATCATTTTCTGCTTGTGGGCCAAATACAGCCCGTGGTTATAGTCGGTCCGTTTGTGGCCCGTTAATACATTGGGCCGTTTTCATAGCGTCATCAAATACGACCTATTAACGACGGCCCGTTATGGTCGGCCCATGAACGGACGATTTCAACTCTAGCCCATTTACGGCCATAATGTGGTCTGTTATTGGCCCATGTTTGGCCAACCGATCATACGGCCCATAGAAGGCCCATTGATGATACGGCCTGTAGAAGGCCCATTGTGTCTACGCCCCGTAGAAGGCCCATTGTTTCTACGGCCCTTAGAAGGCCTATTGTTTCTACGGCCCGTAGGAGGCCCATGTTAACTACAGTAAATATGTAGCCCATTGTTAATGTGGCCTAGTTTTAAAAAATAGGTTATTGCAGCCACTAGGAAACCACGGAAAAAGAACTGGACTGACTACAAGAAAACAAATAAACAAGACAACGGAAATAAATAAGCAAGCAACTTACGCTAGGCTATCATGGCTATTACACATATTACATCCACTGGGCATCAAAGTTCGCCACAAGTGCAAATATAGGGAACAAAGCAGCATATAAACGCCACAGCAAAACAAGTACAGAACTGAAACCACTTCAGAAGAGCTCAAGAAACAATATCCTGGGTACCCATAATGCTGGCAAGATGCTTAGCAAGCTTATTAACTTTCTCTTGTTTGGCGCTTAAATCCTCCAGCACTTGTTGTTGCACCAGAAAGTATGCATCTGAATTCTGCAGGGACTTCCTCAGTCCTTCGGCTTCCTGTCGCATAACATCTGATCGATGTCTTTCAACTTGAAGTTGAGACTCAAGAAGCCGAACTGATTCAGGCAGCGAGTTCGAAGAGCTGGTGCCAGCAGTAGTAGCCAGTAACTCGAACACTACATCAAGACAGGACTTTGGGGTTGTCTCAGTGTCTTCAATATAGTTTTATCAGCTTTCTTGGAGAACAACAGGGATGTCTCACTATCTTGAACCTGATCTGCATTACTTCCTTTACCATTGCATAACGGGGTACTCTTCTCCAATATTTTATCCGCGTTCTAAAGGAGAAACAAACAAACACATCACAGGTTTACAATGTAGTATATGAAACTCATTTTGGTAAACCAGTTCAGTAGTAAGGTGGATAGGATAACAGCATGAAACAAACATATATCTATGTAGTATGGTCACTGTATGATCTATATCATTCTAGTTTATGTTGCCAAATCAAGATAGATACAGTTCGAATCATATCTATTTAAGACAAAGCAGCATAGACAGAATATAAGTGTGGGAAACTACACAGCAATAACAACACTTGTAATGTGCATGGCATGAGAACATAATTGTTTATTCAATTGAAACTGAAATCAACATAGAGCAAGTTACAACAGCAAACACGTTAAAGAAACATGTTTAAAACATACATGGTGCGCCATTGGAGTTTCAGTTGCATCCTTCAAATTTGAAATTAGTTGGTATGAGTAAATACAGTGATGCAAGAGCAAAGTAGTATGAACCATAGTTACGGAACCTGACCTGAGAACAATTCTTCTTCTTTTGCTTTAAGCGTTGACTTGGGGTTCGGAATGGTGGTCCTCGTGCTTTGGGCACTGCAGTTGCCTTGCTGACTGCTCGTGTTTGGGTGCTCTGTGGTGGAGATGGCGCTGTGTCAATAAGAACTGGGTTACTATCTGCTGGGGTTGGGGTTAGAAGGGGTGTAGCTGGTTCTTTGTCCAACTGGGTAGGGGTACAATCTGCGTGAATCTGGTTATGTGTGGTGGGGCTGGTTCTTGGGAAAGTACAACCATGGTTCTATCTCCATCGACAGGTAGCACGATCTTTTTTGAAGACCGTGTTTTTACTCCCACAGATACTGCCATCACCCCCTCCAATTGAAATGACTGATAAACAAGAAAAGTAATTGAATGTACAGACAATGTAAGATAGACAGGTGCAATGGATAGTAGGGAAGAAAATAGGGCATGAAATAATTCACATTTATGTTGTCTAACCAAACAGAATAGCAGGACATAATTTCATATATATGATGGCTAATTAAACAGGATAGCGTGACACAATTTCGCATGTATGATGGCTAACTAAACAGGATAGAATGACATACTTCAAAATATGATGACTATGTAAACAGGATGACATGATATAACTATACGATGTGTCTATTAAAGTGGTTTGCATGCCATAAATCACAAACATGTCGTTGATGGAAACATGCTGGCATGATATAATTCACGGATAGAATGACACAATTCAAAATATGATGACTATGTGAACAGGATGAGATGATATAACTATATTATGTCTTTAGAAAATGGGTTGGCATGCCATAATTCAGATACATGTTGTCTATGTAAACATCATGGCATGATATAATTCAAATATATGATTTATATACTAAGGAAGTGAGCAGAGGGCAATCGCATATATGATGTGTCAACTAAGGAGATGGCATTCAATATCTTGTATATGATGTAAAAACTAAGCATTGCAATACAACATATGCATGATATGAGTAATATAACCCTGCCGAGTTTGAGCATACACCTCAGGGGGATAATAGGACTGGTCATCTGCCTCTGAATCCTCCTTTGAAGAGCTATCTGTAACCAGCAACATATCTGCTTGACGAGGTAGCATTGTCTGCTCTGAAGACCTTGTTTTCACTCCAGATTTCTCCATCACCAATTCAAATGGCTGATGCGCAGGAAGAACAGTTGAATATACAAACATTGTCGACAAAAGCAATGAGAAATACAAAAAAGGATGGCATGATATAATTCACATATATGACGCTTGGCTAAGCAGCATGGCATTACATAATTCACATAATTCACATATATGGTAATTAGACACTAAACAGGTGGCATTCACACAAATCATGTCTAAACTAAGCAAATGACATGGCAATGCGAGATACCATATGCACGATATGAGCAACATAACCCTGCCAAGTTAGAGCATGCACCTCCGGGGGGGGGGGAATAGGACTGGCCATCTGTCTCTGAATCCTCCTCTGAGGGGCTATCTACAACCAGCAAGACATGCGCTTCGTCAGATAGCATTGTCTGCTCTGAAGACCTTGTTTCCACTCCAGATTTTTCCATGACCGTGCCGAATGGCTGATGCATAGGAAGAGTAATTGAATGTACTAAAATTATTGACAAATTTAACACATAATAAAAAAATTATGCCATGATATAATTCACATATAAGATGACTGGCTAACCAGGGTGGCATTGCAAAATTCACATATATGATGCCTGGCTAAACAAGATGGCATTGCATGATTCACATATATGATAAAGAAACTAAATAGATAGCATTGACACAAAGCATGTCTAAACTAACCAGATGACATCTTTGATGTATACAGTAAGCAATGCAAAGCACCATATGCATGATATTACCAACACCAGCATGCCAAGTTAGAGCGAAGACCTCATGGGGTAAATAGGAGTGGTCTTCTACTTTTGAATCCCCCTCAAAACAGTTATCTTCCTCTTGATTACGATCCGAAATGGGTGGAGGGGGGCTGCCTTTGCGCCCACCATGGAGCGACGTCTGCATCAAATTTTATTGCCACGCAAGGCTCGTCTATTTTGCTCTACATGTTCAGTTCCATTGTGTACAATAACTGACATGCATAGGAATAAAACATAGTGAGATTATGTAAGAAGTGCATGCACAAATCCAGAGTGAAGGTAGCAAACTGTGGATAGACCCAAAACCAATGATAGCAGGCAGATAGTAGCTTTAGTCCAAAAATACAGATAATGTCTCCTTTGATGTTTGTTTGCACCCAACATGAAACTCATAGTAGACACCCGAGATTAACCAGACAGTAGACATATAGTACTGATTGCTACCCCAATTTGTACCCCACAACCATTTAAAAACTCAAGTTTCAGCATAAGTTTGGACCTGAGTCGGAGTCTAATAGGTGAACACGACGATAAAGTAGCATGTCATCATATTAAGCGATGCATAACGTAAGCAGACACGGAAGAGTGCGACCTCTCTTGCGCACCCGTGTAGTCCTCAAGGTCATCTGCTCAGTTGATGATGGTAATGCAGTTGTCGTGGCTGCCGGTGGCGGGGAAGAAGATCTGATGCGGCAAAAGACAGTCTGGAGAGTGGATCCCTGCTGTGGTGAACCCTTCCGTCGTTGGAGTAGCTAAGATGGGGTGGAACACATCACCGCAGGAGCAGGACAAACCACACAAGGTTTTCTTTGACACATATATGTAACAGAAGTAATTGTGTAAGGGCTTGTTTGAATTTGAGGATTCTAACAATGCAGGGATAGGAAATAGATAGGAATAGGATAGGAATGCACGTGCAAAACAGAGAATTTAAAAACACAAGATTTCTGCCAGTCTGGGTGTTTGGTTCACAAGAATTGGAAGATCACAGGATGCAAAGAAGCATGGTGAGATTAAGTCAAACCACAAGAAGTGTACAACCTCTTTGGCGGAGCCATGTCGATCTCAGCGTGATCGGGTTGGCCGGTGAGGATGCTCCGGCTGACTTGGCTATCGAAGGAGGGGAAGAAGATCTTAGGCGTCTGGAGATGGAGCCCGAGGTACTGCTCCGTTGTGATGGAAGATTTTGTCGTTGGAGCAGCTCCGGTGAGTTGTACGACGCCGTGGATGAAGCAGGACAAGAGAGACAATGTTAACCTGAGTGGAATTCTAATAGCATCTCCAATAGATGACGTAAAATACATAACCACAAAGTGCTAGATGTATACATCAGCCGCTCATCTCTGAACTTAACTATCGAAACTGAATTTAACTGTTGAAACTGAACTTAACTGTCGAAACTGAATTTTACTGTCGAAACCGAATTTTACTGTCGAAACTAAATGCACTAGAGGTGAGGCTACAAGTCAGTCGACTGACTTTTTCATCTCTGGTCAGTCGATTTTTCAGCCGTTGGATACGAAATCAAGGGCCTGCAGTTCATCTTCAACCTCCACCCCCTGAGCCGCCAGCCACCACCGGCCAAATAGCCGCCCCCCGTCGCCCGCGGCCGGCGGTGCGCTGCCCCGCCCGCCCCGAAAACACTCCCCACCGCCGGTCCGCCGCCGCCCCAGCCATCCCTGTAGGCCCCCCGTGTCGAGCTTTTTCTCCGGCAATCCCCACGCCACCGCCCCACCACCGCCGGCGACCACCGCCCCCACCCTAAACCCTAAGATAGATAGTGGGGTACATCTCCGGCAAGCCCACCTCCCCACTGTGGCTGGTTCTTCCTTAACTCCGGCAAGCCCCCCACCCCCTGAAAATTGACTGACCCAAAAGTCGATTCAGTCGACTGAAGTGTAGCTAAATCGGAGCAGCAAGAGCAAGAGCAGACCAAGCAGGGGACCGAGAGCAAGAGCAGAGCAGCAGCGCGAGCGAGAGCAAAAGCAGTAGCAGCTCCTATTGATGTGGACGTCGCCGCGGAGGGAGCGACGCCGTGGAGGAAGTGGCCGGCGACGCCGCCGTGGATGGAGCCGCGCCGTGTCGGCTCGGGACTGAGCGCCGGCAGCACCGTGAGATCGAATCAAGAAGAAAATGCGGCGATTAGGGTACAACCTCTTTGGTGGCGTCGATTAGGCCGCAGCTCCATCTGAGGAAACAGTGACGATGATGCTCTTCTGGTGGTGTAGGTGAAGACGACGGTGTGGGAATGGAGGTGGCGCGAAAGACGAGGGGAACGTCGGGGCAGCTCCTTGGAGGTGGAGGACGGGGTGGCTGAACCGGCGGGACGACCAGATCGACGATGGATCCTCATCTGGTACGGTGGATGAGTGACGTCGAGGTGTTGCTGTGGACGACGTCGTCGGGGAAGAGGCTCCGGCTGGGTGGCTGATACGTCTCCAACGTATCTATAATTTTTGATTGCTCCATGCAATTATATTTTCTATTTTGTATGTTAATGGGCTTTATTTTACACTTTTATATCATTTTTGGGACTAACCTACTAATCGGAGGCCCAACCCAAATTGCTATTTTTTTACCTATTTTAGGGTTTCGAAGAAAATGAATATCAAACGGGGTCCAAACGGAATGAAATCTTCGGGAACTTGATTTTCTCAACAAACGTGATCCAGGAGACTTGGAGTGGGCGTCAAGAAACAACGGAGGAGGCCACGAGGCAGGGGGCGCGCCTACCCCCCTGGACGCGCCCTCCACCCTTGTGCTCCCCGTTGCTCCACCGACGTACTTCTTCCTCCTATATAAGTCCACGTACCCCCAAACATCGAGGAGCACCATGAAAACCTAATTCCACCGCCGCAACCTTCTATACCCGAGAGATCCCATCTTGGGGCCTTTTCCGGAGCTCTATCGGAAGGGGCATTGATCACAGAGGGCCTCTACATCAACTCCATGGCCTCTCCGGTGATGTGTGAGTAGTTTACTTCAGGCCTAAGGGTCCATAGTTATTAGCTAGATGGCTTCTTCTCTCTCTTTGGATCTCAATACAAAGTTCTCCTCGATCTTCTTGGAGATCTATTCGATGTAATCTTCTTTTGCGGTGTGTTTGTCGAGATCCGATGAATTGTGGGTTTATGACCCAGATTATCTATGAACAGTATTTGATTCTCCTCTGAATTCTATGTATGATTGGTTTATCTTTGCAAGTCTCTTCGAATTATCAGTTTGGTTTGGCCTACTAGATTGATCTTTCTTGCAATGGGAGAAGTGCTTAGCTTTGGGTTCAATCTTGCGGTGTTCGATCCCAGCGACAGAAAGGGAACCGACACGTATTGTATTGTTGCCATCGAGGATAAAAATATGGGGTTTATATCATATTTCATGAGTTTATCCCTCTACGTCATGTCATCTTCCTTAAAGCATTACTCTGTTCTTATGAACTTAATACTCTAGATGCATGCTGGATAGCGGTCGATGTGTGGAGTAATAGTAGTAGATGCAGAATCGCTTCGGTCTACTTGTCTCGGACGTGATGCCTATATACATGATCATACCTAGATATTCTCATAACTATGTTCAATTCTATCAATTGATCGACAGTAATTCGTTTACCCACCGTAATACTTATGCTCTTGAGAGAAGCCACTAGTGAAACCTATGGCCCACGGGTCTATCTTCCATCATATTAATCTTCCAATACTTAGTTATTTCCTTTGCCGTTTATTTTACTTTGCATCTTTATTTCTCTTTATCATAAAAATACCAAAAATATTATCTTATCATATCTATCAGGTCTCACTCTCGTAAGTGACCGTGAAGGGATTGACAACCCCTTTATCGCGTTGGTTGCGAGGTTCTTATTTGTTTGTGTAGGTGCGTGGGACTCGAGCGTGATCTCCTACTGGATTGATACCTTGGTTCTCAAAAACTTAGAGAAATATTTACGCTACTTTACTGCATCACCCTGTCCTCTTCAAGGGAAAACCAACGCAGTGCTCAAGTGGTAGGAAGAAGGATTTCTGGCACCGTTGTCGGGGAGATTCGCGCCAAGTCAAGTCAAGCACAAGTCAAGACATACCAAGTACCCATCAGAAACTCGTATCCCCCGCATTACATTATTTGCCATTTTCCTCTCATTTTTCTCTCCCCCACTTCACCCTTGCTATTTTATTCGCCCTCTTTTCCTCTCTCACTCTCTTTCCGTTCCCCTTCTCTTTTTCTATTTGCCTTTTTGCCCGTTTCCTGTTTGCTTGTGTGTTGGATTGGTTGCTTGTCGCGATGGCTCAAGATAATACTAAATTGTGTGACTTTGCCAATACCAACAATAATGATTTTATTAGCACTCCGATTGCTCCTCTTACTGATGCTGAATCTTGTGAAATTAATACTGCTTTGTTGAATCTTGTCATGAAAGATCCGTTTTCTGGCCTTCCTAGTGAAGATGCCACTACCCATCTAGACAACTTTGTTGATTTGTGTGATATGCAAAAGGAAAAAGATGTGGACAATGATATTGTTAAATTGAAGCTATTTCCTTTCTCCCTTAGAGATCGTGCAAAAGCTTGGTTTTCGTCTTTGCCTAAAAATAGTATTGATTCATGGAATAAGTGCAAAGATGCTTTTATCTCTAAGTATTTTCCTCCTGCTAAGATCATCTCTCTTAGAAACGATATTATGAACTTTAAGCAACTTGATCATGAACATGTTGCACAATCTTAGGAGAGGATGAAATCAATGATACGTAATTGCCCATCACATGGTTTGAATTTATGGATGATTATACATAATTTTTATGCCGGATTGAATTTTGCTTCTAGAAATCTTTTAGATTCGGCCGCGGGAGGCACTTTTATGTAAATCACTTTAGGAGAAGCAACCAAACTCCTAGATAATATTATGATTAATTATTCTCGATGGCACATTGAAAGATCTACTAGTAAAAAAGTGCATGCAATTGAAGAGATCAATGTTTTGAGTGGAAAGATGGATGAACTTATGAAATTGTTTGCTAATAAGAGTGCTCCCAGTGATCCTAATGATATTCCGTTGTCAACTTTGATTGAGAATAATAATGAATCTATGGATGTGAATTTTGTTGGTAGGAACAATTTTGGTAACAACGCGTATAGAGGTAATTTTAATCCTAGGCCATTTCCTAGCAATTCCTCTAATAATTATGGAAATTCCTACAACAATTCTTATGGAAATTATAAAAGATTCCCTCTGATTTTGAATCTAGTATTAAAAAATTTATTACTTCGCAAAAGAGTTTCAATGCTTTGATTGAAGAAAAATTGCTTAAGATTGATGAGTTGGCTAGGAACGTTGATAGAATTTCTCTTGATGTTGATTCTTTGAAAATTAGATCTATTCCACCTAATCATGATATCAACGAGTCTCTCAAAGCCATGAGAATTTCCATTGATGAGTGCAAAGAAAGAACAACTAGGATGCGTGCTAAGAAAGATTGCTTTGTGAAAGCGTATTCCTCTAGTTTTCATGATAATAAGGATGAAGATCTAGAATTAATTGATGTTTCCCCTATTCAATTTTTGTTTTGCAATATGAATCTTGATAATAATGGGATTGAAGATGAGCCACCTTTACCTAGAAGGCGTTCCAAAAATTCAGAGTCTTTAGATCTTGATGCAAAAACTGTTAAAAGTGGGATTGAAGAGATTAAAACATTAAATATCGATGAACCCACTATTTTGGATTTCAAGGAATTTAATTATGATAATTGCTCTTTGATAGATTGTATTTCCTTGTTTCAATCCGTGCTAAATTCTCCTCATGCTTATAGTCAAAATAACGCTTATACTAAACATATCGTTGATGCTTTGATGCAATCTTATGAAGAAAAACTTGAGTTGGAAGTTTCTATCACTAGAAAACTTTATGATGAGTGGGAACATACAATAAAAATTAAAATTAAAGATCATGAGTGCTATGCTTTGTGTGATTTGGGTGCTAGTGTTTCCACGATTCCAAAAACTTCGTGTGATTTGTTAGGTTTTCGTGATTTTGATGATTGTTCTTTAAACTTGCACCCTGCGGATTCCACTATTAAGAAACCTATGGGAAGAATTAATGATGTTCTTATTGTTGCAAATAGGAACTATGTGCCCGTAGATTTCATTGTTCTTGACATAGATTGCAATCCTTCATGTCCTGTTATTCTTGGTAGACCTTTCCTTAAAACGATTGGTGCAATTATTGATATGAAGGAAGGGAATATTAAATTCCAATTTCCATTAAGGAAAGGCATGGAACATTTCCCTAGAAATAAAATTAAATTACCATATGAATCTATTATGAGAGCCACTTATGGATTTCCTACCAAAGAGGCAATACCTAGATCTATCCTTGCATTTATGCCTAGCTTGGGGCGTTAATCGATAGCGCCTGTTGGGAGGCAACCCAATTTTATTTTTATTCCTTGATTTTTGCTCCTGTTTAGTAATAAATAATTTATCTAGACTCTTTTTTTATTGTGTTTTTCGTGTTTAATTAGTGTTTGTGCCAAGTAGAACCGTTGGGAAGACTTGGGGAAAGTCTTTTTGATCTTGCTGTAAAAAACAGAAACATTAGCGCTCACGAGAATTGCTGCCATTTTTATTTCGATAGTGCTATTTAGTTAATTATTTTTGAATATGATTAATAGATAAAATCCTCATGGCCATAAATTTATTTTAGAATTTTTTGGGTTCCAGAAGTTCACGTTAGCTACAGATTACTACAGACTGTTCTGTTTTTGACAGATTCTGTTTTTCGTGTGTTGTTTGCTTATTTTGATGAATCTATGGCTAGTAAAAGAGTTTATAAACCATAGAGAAGTTGGAATACATTAGGTTTAACACCAATATAAATCAAGAATGAGTTCATTACAGTACCTTGAAGTGGTGTTTTCTTTTCTTTCGCTAACGGAGCTCACAAGATTTTCTATTTTGAGTTTTGTGCTGTGAAGTTTTCAAGTTTTGGGTAAAGATTTGATGGATTATGGAACAAGGAATGGAAAGAGCCTAAGCTTGGGGATGCCCGTGGCACCCCAAGGTAAAATTCAAGGACACCAAAAATCCTAAGCTTGGGGATGCCCCTGAAGGCATCCCCTCTTTCGTCTTCGTCTATCGGTAACTTTACTTGGAGCTATATTTTTATTCACCACATGATATGTGTTTTGCTTGGAGCGTCTTGTATGATTTGAGTCTTTGCCTTTTAGTTTACCACAATCATCCTTTCTGTATACACCTTTTGAGAGAGACTCACATGATTGGGAATTTATTAGAATATTCTATGTGCTTCACTTATATCTTTTGAGCTATATAGTTTTTGCTCCAGTGCTTCACTTATATCTTTTAGAGCACGGCGGTGGTTTTATTTTATAGAAATAATTGTTCTCTCATGCTTCACTTATATTATTTTGAGAGTCCTTTCGAACAACATGGCAATAATAAAAACTTCCATACAAGTGCATTGAATACTATGAGAAGTTTGATACTTGATAATTGTTTTGAGATATGGAGATGGTGATATTAGAGTCATGCTAGTTGAGTAATTGTGAATTTGAAAAATACTTGTGTTAAAGTTTGTGATTCGCGTAGCATGCACGTATGGTGAACTGTTATGTGATGAGGTCGGAGCATGATTTATTTATTGATTGTCTTCCTTATGTGTGGCGGTCGGGGACAAGCGATGGTCTTTTCCTACCAATCTATCCCCCTATGAGCATGCGCGTAATACTTTGCTTTGATAACTTGTAGATTTTTGCAATAAGTATGTGCTACCTCTTGAGCACTTTGTTGGTTTTTCCCCAAAGAGGAAGGGTTGATGCAGCAGAGTAGCGTAAGTATTTCCCTTAGTTTTTGAGAACCAAGGTATCAATCGAGTAGGAGGCTACGAGCGAGTCCCTCGTACTTGCACGAAACAAATAAATCCTCGCAACCAACGCGATAAGGGGTTGTCAATCCCTACACGACCACTTACGAGAGTGAGATCTGATAGATATGATAAGATAATATTTTTTGGTATTTTTATCATAAAGATGCAAAGTAAAATAAAAGCAAAGTAAATAACTAAGTATTGGAAGATTAATATGATGAAGATAGACCCGGGGGCCATAGGTTTCACTAGTGGCTTCTCTCAAGAGCATAAATATTCTATGGTGGGTGAACAAATTACTATTGAGCAATTGACAGAACTGAGCATAGTTATGAGAATATCTAGGCATGATCATGTATATAGGCATCACGTCCGAGACAAGTAGACCGACTCCTGCCTGCATCTACCACTATTACTCCACTCATCGACCGCTATCCAGCATGCATCTAGAGTATTAAGTTAATGAAAACAGAGTAACACCTTAAGCAAGATGACATGATGTAGAGGGATAAACTCATGCAATATGATGAAAACCCATCTTGTTATCCTCGATGGCAACAATACAATACGTGCCTTGCTGCCCCAACTGTCACTAGGAAAGGACACCGCAAGATTGAACCCAAAGCTAAGCACTTCTCCCATTGCAAGAAAGATCAATCTAGTAGGCCAAACCAAACTGATAATTCGAAGAGACTTGCAAACATAACCAATCATACATAAAAGAATTCAGAGAAGATTCAAATATTGTTCATAGATAGACTTGATCATAAACCCACAATTCATCGGCTTCAACAAACACACCGCAAAAAGAAGATTACATCGAATAGATCTCCACAAGAGAGGGGGACAAGATTCAAGATAAAAGTTCATATTGACATAAAAATAATAATACTTCAAGCATACTAACTGAGCAATTATGTCCTCTCAAAATAACATGGCCAAAGAAAGTTCATCCCTACAAAATCATATAGTTTAGTCATGCTCCATTTTCGTCACACAAGAATGCTCTCATCATGCACAACCCCGATGACAAGCCAAGCAATTGTTTCATACTTTAGTAATCTCAAACCTATAAACTTTCACGCAATACATGAGCACGAGCCATGGATATAGCACTATGGGTGGAATAGAATATGATGGTGGGGGTTATGTGGAGAAGACAAAAAAGGAGATAGTCTCACATCAACGAGGCTAATCAGCAGGCTATGGAGATGCCCACCGATTGATGTTAATGCAAGGAGTAGGGATTGCCATGCAACGGATGCACTAGAGCTATAAATGTATGAAAGCTCAACAAAAGAAACTAAGTGGGTGTGCATCCAACTTGCTTGCTCACGAAGACCTAGGGCACTTTAGGAGGCCCATTGTTGGAATATACAAGCCAAGTTCTATAATGAAAATTTCCCACTAGTATATGAAAGTGATAAAACAAAAGACTCTCTATCATGAAGGTTATGGTGCTACTTTAAAGCACAAGTGTGGCAAAGGATAGTAACATTGTCCTTTCTCTCTTTTTCTCTCATTTTTTTATTTGGGCCTTTCTTTTTTTATTGCCTTCCTTTTTTTCCTCACTTGGGAGAATTCTCTAGAAAATGATGATCATCACACTTCTATTTATTTACAACTCAATGATTACAACTCGATGCTAGAACAAAAGATAACTGTAGAATGCCTCCGGCGGTGTACCAGGATATGCAATGAACCAAGAGTGACATGTATGAAAGAATTATGAACGGTGGCTTTTGTTATCCTCGATGGCTACAATACAATACGTGCCTTGCTACCCCTACTGTCACTAGAAGGGACACCGCAAGATTGAACCCAAAGCTAAGCACTTCTCCCATTGCAAGAAAGACCAATCTAGTAGGCCAAACCAAACTGATAATTCGAAGAGACTTGCAAAGATAACCAATCATACATAAAAGAATTCAGAGAAGATTCAAATATTGTTCATAGATAGACTTGATCATAAACCCACAATTCATCGGTCTCAACAAACACACCACAAAAAGAATATTACATCGAATAGATCTCCACAAGAGAGGGGGAGAACATTGTATTGAGATCCAAAAAGAGAGAATAAGCCATCTAGCTAATAACTATGGACCCAAAGGTCTGAGGTAAACTACTCACACTTCATCAGAGGGGCTATGGTGATGATGTAGAAGCCCTCCTTGATCGATGCCCCCTCCGACGGAGCTCCGTAACAGGCCCCAAGATGGGATCTCGTGGATACAGAAAGTTGCGGCAGTGGAATTAGGGTTTTGGCTCCATATCTGATCGTTTGGGGGTACGTAGGTATATATAGGAGGAAGGAGTACGTCGGTGGAGCAACAGGGGGCCCACAAGGGTGGAAGGCACGCCTAGGGGGGGGGGGGTAGGCGTGCCCCCTACCTCGTGGCCTCCTCTTTTGTTTCTTGATGTAGGGTCCAAGTCTCCTGGGTCTTGTTCGTTGAGAAAATCACGTTCCCGAAGGTTTCATTCCGTTTGGACTCCGTTTGATATTCCTTTTCTTCGAAACCCTAAAATAGGCAAAAAAACAACAATTCTGGGTTGGGCCTCCGGTTAGTAGGTTAGTCCCAAAAATAATATAAAAGTGGATAATAAAGCCCAATAATGTCCAAAATAGTAGATAATATAGCATGGAGCAATAAAAAATTATAGATACGTTGGAGACGTATCAAGCATCCCCAAGCTTAATTCCTGCTCGTCCTCGAGTAGGTAAATGATAAAAACAAAATTTTTGATGCGGAGTGCTACTTGGCGTAATTTTAATGTAATTCTTCTTAATTGTGGTATGAATATTCAGGTCCGAAAGATTCAAGACAAAAGTTCATATTGACATAAAAATAATAATACTTCAAGCATACTAACTAAGCAATTATGTCTTCTCAAAATAACATGGCCAAAGAAAGTTCATCCCTACAAAATCATATAGTTTAGTCATGCTCCATTTTCGACACACAAGAATGCTCTCATCATGCACAACCCCGATGACAAGCCAAGCAATTGTTTCATACCTTAGCAATCTCAAACCTATAAATTTTCACGCAATATATGAGCGCAAGCCATGGACATAGCACTATGGGTGGAATAGAATATGATGAGGGGGTTATGTCGAGAATACAAAAAAGGAGAAAGTCTCACATCAACGAGGCTAATCAATGGGCTATGGAGATGCCCACCGATTGATGTTAATGCAAGGAGTAGGGATTGCCATGCAACGGATGCACTAGAGCTATAAATGTATGAAAGCTCAACAAAAGAAACTAAGTGGGTGTGCATCCAACTTGCTTGCTCACGAAGACCTAGGGCACTTGAGGAGGCCCATTGTTGGAATATACAAGCCAAGTTCTATAATGAAAAATTCCCACTAGTATATGAAAGTGACAAAACAAAAGACTCTCTATCATGAAGATTATGGTGCTACTTTGAAGCACAAGTGTGGAAAAGGATATAGCATTGTCCCTTCTTTATATATATATTTATTTGTTTGTTTATTTATTTGGCCTTTCTTTTTTTTCTTTTTTTGGCCTTTCTTTTTTTATTTGGGACAATGCCCTATGAATGATGATCATCACACTTCTATTTATTTACAACTCAATGATTACAACTCGATACTTAGAACAAGATATGACTCTATATGAATGCCTCCGGCGGTGTACCGGGATATGCAATGAAGCAAGAGTGACATGTATGAAAGAATTATGAACGGTGGCTTTGCCACAAATACTATGTCAACTACATGATCATGTTAAGCAATATGACAATGATGAATGTGTCATGATGAACGGAATGGTGGAACGTTGCATGGCAATATATCTTGGAATGGCTATGGAAATGCCATAATAGGTAGGTATGGTGGTTGTTTTGAGGAAGATATAAGGAGGTTTATGTGTGAAAGAGCGTATCACATCATGGGGTTTGGATGCACCGGCAAAGTTTGCACCAACTCTCAATGTGAGAAAGGGCAATGCACGGTACCGAAGAGGCTAGCAATGATGGAAGGGTGAGAGTGCGTATAATCCATGGACTCAACATTAGTCATAAAGAACTCACATACTTATTGCAAAAATCTACAAGTCATCAAAAAACAAAGCACTACGCGCATGCTCCTAGGGGGATAGATTGGTAGGAAAACACCATCGCTCGTCCTCGATCGTCACTCATAAGGAAGACAATCAAATAACACCTCATGTTTCAAATTTGTTACACAACGTTTACCATACGTGAATGCTACGGGACTTGCAAACATCAACACAAGCATTTCTCAAATTCAAAACTACTCAACTAGCACGACTTTGATATTATTACCTCCATATCTCAAAACAATCATCAAGCATCAAACATCTCTTAGTATTCAAAACACTCATAAGAAAAAAATTATTCATCTTGAACACCTAGCATATTAGGATTATTTAAGAAAATTACCATGCTATTTAAGACTCTCAAAATAATCTAAGCAAAGCATGAGAGATCAATAGTTTCTATAAAACAAATCCACCACCGTGCTCTAAAAGATGTAAGTGAAGTACTAGAGCAAAACTATATAACTCAAATGATATAAGTGAAGCACATAGAGTATTCCAAATCATGTATGGCTCTCTCAAAAGGTGTGTACAGCAAGGATGATTGTGGTAAACTAAAAATCAAAGACTCAAATCATACAAGACGCTCCAAGCAAAACACATATCATGTGGTGAATAAAAATATAGCTCCAAGTAAAGTTACCGATAGAAGTAGACGAAAAGAGGGGATGCCTTCCGAGGCATCCCCAAGCTTTGGCTTTTAGATGTCCTTATATTATCTTTGGGGTGCCATGGGCATCCCCAATCTTAGTCTCTTGCCACTCCTTGTTCCATAATCCATCAAATCTTTACCCAAAACTTGAAAACTTCACAACACAAAACTCAAAGTAGAAAATCTCGTGAGCTCCGTTAGCGAAAGAAAACAAAAGACCACTTCAAGGTACTGTAATTAACTCATTATTTATTTATATTGGTGTCAAACCTACTGTATTCCAACTTCTCTATGGTTTATAAACTATTTTACTAGCCATAGATTCATCAGAATAAGCAAACAACACACGAAAAACAGAATCTGTAAAAAACAGAACAGTCTGTAGTAATCTATAGCTAGCGCAAGATCTGTAACCCCAAAAATTCTAAAATAAATTTCTTGACTTGAGTAATTTATCTATTAATCATATTCAAAAATAATTAACTAAATAGCATCTTCCAAATAAAAATGGCAGCAGTTCTCGTGAGCGCTAAAGTTTCTGTTTTTTACAGCAAGATATCAAGACTTCCCCCAAGTCTTCCCAACGGTTCTACTTGGCACAAACACTAATTAAATACAAAAAGACACAACCTAAACAGAGGTTAGATAAATTATTTATTACTAAACAGGAGCAAAAATCAAGGAATAAAAAATTTTGGATTGCCTCCCAACAAGCGCTATCGTTTAACGCCCCTAGCTATGCATAAAAAGCAAGGCTAGATCTAGGTATTGCCATCTTTGGTTTTCAACTTTTTAGCGGAATCAAGCTCGAATCCAGGAGGTTCTTTATGTTTCCCTTCATATTCTGAAATTTTTAGATCTAACGAATCCAACCGCTTATTGCAAAGGGTAATCAACATGTTCATGTGGTGGAGATTCCCGCTAACGCTTTTAATAGGTTCAAGAGACTTTTGTAAAATCTTGGTTACTTCGCAAATTTTCTCAAAAACTTGCTTTTCCTCTTGGGTATGATGAGGCCCCTTTTGTTGAGGTAGAGTTCCTACTATACCTTCTATAATTTCATGCACAATACTGGGATCAAGTTCAATAAAATTGCCTTTGGCAACGCAATCCAAAAGTTGTCTATGAGACATATTTAATCCAACATAGAAGTTGCGAATCAAAATTCTAAAATTCACCTCTAGGGTAAAATTACGATAAGATTCCATCATTCTAAACCAAGCATCTTTTAAATTTTCTCCTTGCCTTTGTTTGAAGTGAAGAACCTCAAATTTAGGAGACAAAGGAGCAGATAAGGGACTAGCCATAACGACAGGCAAATGGGAAAGAGAGGGAGGATAGAGAGAGAGACGGTGAATAAAACAGCAAGGGTGAAGGGGGGGAGAGGAAAACGAGAGGCAAATGGCAAATAATGTAATGTGGGAGATAAGGATTGTGATGGTACTTGGTATATTGACTTTTGCGTAGACTCCCCGACAACGATGCCAGAAATCCTTCTTGCTACCTCTTGAGCACTACGTTGGTTTTTCCCCGAAGAGGAAGGGATGATGCAGCAGAGTAGCTTAAGTATTTCCCTCAGTTTTTGAGAACCAAGGTATCAATCTAGTAGGAGGCTACGCGTGAGTCCCTCGTACCTACACAAAACAAATAAATCCTCGCAACCAACGCGATAAGGGGTTGTCAATCCCTACACGGCCACTTACGATAGCGAGGTCTGATAGATATGATAAGATAATTTTTTTTGGTATTTTTATGATAAAGATGCAAAGTAAAATAAAAGCAAAGTAAATAACTAAGTATTGGAAGATTAATATGATGAAGATAGACCCGGCGGCCATAGGTTTCACTAGTGGCTTCTCTCAAGAGCATAAATATTCTACGGTGGGTGAACAAATTACTGTTGAGCAATTGACAGAATTGAGCATAGTTATGAGAATATCTAGGCATGATCATGTATATAGGCATCACGTCCGAGACAAGTAGACCGACTCCTGCCTGCATCTACTACTATTACTCCACTCATCGACCGCTATCCAGCATGCATCTAGAGTATTAAGTTAATGAAAACAGAGTAATGCCTTAAGCAAGATGACATGATGTAGAGGGATAAACTCATGCAATATGATGAAAACCCCATCTTGTTATCCTCGATGGCAACAATACAATACGTGCCTTGCTGCCCCTACTGTCACTAGGAAAGGACACCACAAGATTGAACCCAAAGCTAAGCACTTCTTCCATTGCACGAAAGATCAATCTAGTAGGCGAAACCAAATTGATAATTCGAAGAGACTTGCAAAGATAACCAATCATACATAAAAGAATTCAGATAAGATACAAATATTGTTCATAGGTAGACTTGATCATAAACCCACAATTCATCGGTCTCAACAAACACACTGCAAAAATAAGATTACATCGAATAGATCTCCACAAGAGAGGGGGAGAACATTGTATTGAGATCCAAAAAGAGAGAAGAAGCCATCTAGCTAATAACTATGGACCCGTAGGTCTGAGGTGAACTACTCACACTTCATCGGAGGGGCTATGGTGATGACGTAGAAGCCCTCCGTGATCGGGGGCCCCTCCGGCGGAGCTCCGGAACAGGCCCCAAGATGGGATCTCGTGGATACAGAAAGCTGCGGCGGTGGAATTAGGGTTTTGGCTCCGTATCTGATCGTTTGGGGGTACGTAGGTATATATAGGAGGAAGGAGTACGTCGATGGAGCAACAGGGGGCCCACGAGGGTGGAGGGCGCGCTTGGGGGGGGGGGGTAGGCGCGCCCCCTACCTCGTGGCCTCCTCCTTCGTTTCTTGACGTAGGGTCCAAGTCACCTGGACCATGTTCAGTGAGAAAATCACGTTCCCGAAGGTTTTATTCCGTTTGGACTCTGTTTGATATTCCTTTTCTTCGAAACCCTAAAATAGGCAAAAAAAACAGCAATTCTGGGCTGGGCCTCTGGCTAATAGGTTAGTCCCAAAAATAATATAAAAGTGGAAAATAAAGCCCAATAATGTCCAAAACAGTAGATAATATAGCATGGAGCAATCAAAAATTATAGATACGTTGGAGATGTATCAGTATGTGAGTTCTTTATGACTAATATTGAGTCCATGGATTATACGCACTCTCTAGTATCGCGCAAGTTTCACCGGTACCATAAACCCACCATATACCTTCCTTAAAAGAGCCTCCATACCTACCTATTATGGCATTTCCATAGCCATTCCGAGATATATTGCCATGCAACTTTCCATCGTTCTGTTATTATGACACGCTTCATCATTGTCATATTGCTTGCATGATCATGTAGTTGACATCATATTTGTGGCAAAGACACCGTTCATAATTTTCATACATGTCACTCATGCATCATTGCACATCCCGGTACACTGCCAGAGGCATTCACATAGAGTCATGTCTTGTTAATAATTTTTGAGTTGTAAGTAAATAAAGTGTGATGATCATCATTATTAGAGCATTGTCCCACTGAGGAAAGGATGATGGAGACAATGATTCCCCCACAAGTCGGGATGAGACTCCGGACGAAAAAAAGGCCAAAAAGGAAAAAAGAAAGAAGGCCCAAAGAAAAAAAAATGAGAGAAAAAGGGAGAAGGGACAATGCTACTATCCTTTTTCCACACTTGTGCTTCAAAGTAGCACCATGATCTTCACGATAGAGAGTCTCCTATGATATCACTTTCATATACTAGTGGGAATTTTTTATTATAGAACTTGGCTTGTACTCCCTCCGTTTTTCTTCTGTTTGCGTATAAGAGGAATCCCGGATACCAAGGACAGCTGCTAGAGTAAAATTCTGGACTATTTTGCCCCTGACTTAGCACACGCTGCATGGAGGAGTATAAATGTTGCATGTAGTCGAGTCCCGCGCCTTCTAATGCGTTGTGGCTGCTGATTGGCTGCCGTTTCATTTCTCCTTGTTCTCTCCCCCGCATGCACATCTCTTGAATCATGAAGCATCGCTTCCCTGCACCCGTAGAGCGCCATTTTTCTGGTTCAACGAAAACGGAAATTTTAGCTGTGCGCCAATTTCCATTCCCTCCAAAACTGTCTTGGCGCCATGGAATTTCAGCTATAGCGCCATGGACCTTTGAAACCGAGAGTAGCATGCTTATAAATTCGTCCACGCCATGGAAGAACTCTGCACTTTTCTCCTCTGTTTCTCACCCCCCGGTTCCCTTCTCTGAGTATCCGATGGCTAATCTGGACCTCAACGTGCCCATAAACTGGGATGAGGTCGACGAGCAGTACGATGGCGATGCGGCTGACCTGCAGTATGTGTACGTCTTCGAAGAGGGCGATGATGGTAAGCTTCGTTTTGTACCAGTCCGTCCGCCCTTTTGATCGCAATGATCGGTGTCCCATTGTTTCATAGAGCACGATGGTGCGCATGACGGCGGTGCCCCTGGTGGAAACGAGAGTGGTGGCAGTGGCAGCGCCCCATGCAATGATGCGGACGATGTCGTCATCGACGACGGCTCCCCTGGCGGAAGCGGGAGTGGCGGGGCTGCGGAAGGGAGCAGCAGTGGTTGCAGTGGCAGCACCAGCGCCGTTGACGGGAGCGGAGGCCGTGGTTGCGGGATTGGCACACGCGGCCAAAGTCGGTTAGGGCTGACCGGCCATGGACGAGGCAATGCCATCCGCGGCCCAGCAGTTCTTGGCAATGCCGGCAGAGGCGAAGCATATGTGGCCATGACCGGACCTGGCAGGGCTGGACGCGGCGACGCAGTACGAGGTCGCGCTCATGGAAGGTTGGGGCTCACCGGACGTGGTCGAGCTCTTCCTGGACCTGTGCCTTGGAACAGGGTGGGACGAGGACATGGAAGAGTCGAGCACGTACGTGGACACCGGCGACTTGGCATGGCAGGGCGCGGTTGAGGGCGTGGAGTTATTGACCTGAACCGCATCGCCGGTGAGGACAATGAAGATGCACATGTCATGGGTGGTGACGCTGGCCATGATGGACATGACAGTGGTGGAGAGGAGGGGCATGGCACGGATAACCCCGGACATGGTGAGTAACTCCCTGACAAGTTCAATTTCTTCCCTTCAAAATGTGTTCGCTAGTTCATGCACTCGTAGCTTGTGGTATAGTGGATAAAGTTCATGGACTAATTGTCTTGTTAGATTCATGGAGTAATTCATTAGTTATTAAAAGAAGTTCATGACATCGTTTAATTCATAGAATTCATTAGTTAATTCAATTCTGTAGATAATCATGGTGACGCTAGCGATGATGGCCACGGCAACGCCAACGCCGGCCATGCCGACGCCGGACATGATGGCCATGACACTGGCGGCCATGCCAACGCCGGGAATGATGGTAAGTGGTCTTGAAAAATGTTCAATTAGTCCATGAAAAATGTTCAATTAGTCCATCAACAAGTTTCCGTCAACCTATGTAGATGAGGGCAATGGAGGTGCGGAAGATGTCGAGCATGACGGCTCCGGCAATGACGTTCATGGTGAGTTCTTTACAAAGTTCAATTCGGCATAATGCAATTGGGTTTAAAAAGCTCAACTAGTCATGAAAAGAATATGTTTTCCTAGCCACTAACATCTTTAGGTTCACTATTGCGGGCACAGATGCGAACAACGCGCGTGGAGTACAACCACAGGAATGGAGTGATGAAGCTAAGCTAACTGTCTATGGCATGTTGTTGCAGAGGACTACGTTGGGGATTTTGAGGCGAGGAGTAACAAAGGAAGTTTCCCGTTTGTCCGGTATGCCCCAGAGGACCGTACAAGATGTGTGGAACAAGGGAAAGTTATATGGTGGCATGCTTGGAGTTGTAAACAAGAAGCCTAAAAATTGTGGCCGCAAAAGGATAAATATTGACCCGGAGGCCATCAAAGCTGTTGAGAAGAGAAAGAGAAACTGCCTCAGAGATCTTGCAAATGAGTTGAATGTGTCGACGACCACGCTTTGGAAGCGGTTGAAAGAGGGGAGGCTTAGGCGTCATACCAATGCCATCAAGGGGACTCTCACCGATGAAAACAAGAGGAAGAGGGTTGAGTGGTGCCTCTCGCAGTTGGAGGAAGATAGCTTGCCGGAAGAACCGAGCTTCAACGGGATGTACAATGTCATTCACATAGATGAGAAGTGGTTCTATCGCACCAAGAAAACACTCAAGCTTTACTTGGCAGAAGGTGAGGAGGAGCCGGAATATTTTACACAAAACAAGAACTATATAGAGAGGGTTATGTTTCTCGCAGCTGTAGCGCGTCCTCGGTTTGATGTGGATGACACCATGACATTTGATGGAAAAATTGGAATATGGCCCTTCACTTTTGAGGAGCCGGCTAAGAGGGATAGTCAAAACCGTCTAGCTGGGACAATCGTGACGAAGGTTATCCCCAAGGTGACAGGGGATGTTAGTAGAGACTTTTTGGTGAACAAGGTTCTCCCGGCCATCAAGGCTAAGTGGCCTCCATCTGAACGTGGGCGCCCTATATTCATCCAGCAGGATAATGCAAGAACTTACGTGAATGTTGATGATCCAGTTTTCCTTGCTGCAGCACGGGCAGACGGGTTTGACATTGTAAGTGCATCTAGTGCCACCCCTAGTTGGTTTTGGAGTATTGACGCCAAACCTAGTTGAGGGACTAATGTGTTTGTGAGAATTGTAGGATAACACAGGTAGAAGTCCCTCATTGATTCGGTTTCACTACCAGAGATGACCCCTAAAACTTTATGAAGACATTGAAGTCAAAGGTGGTATATGAAGATATTCACATTAAAGAATATGACAAGAGAAGACACGATATGAAGCCTATGGAGCTCGAAGACTTAGATCTTTTGTAGTTCTTTTTCTTTTGTGTTGAGTCATAGGAACCACCGTACTATTAAGTGGGGTCCAAGAGAACCAGTTAGAATGACTAAAGTGATTCCTAAACCAAAAACCTATGTCTTGGAGTGAAGACTATGAGAGCGAATCTTGTCCAGAGTCGGACAAGTCAGCTTTGCTTGTAGCCCAAGTAAAGTTGTCGTGTGAGTTTGAAATCTGACTGTTGGGACACGTGTCAGTTCCTTAGTGACCCAGGGTCATTTCGGACAAATCAGGTCGGGTTGCCAAGTGGCTATAAATAGCCCACCCCCTACAACCATAAACGGTTGGCTGCTCAGATTGAGAGTACGGCTTTTGTCGTTTGAGATCAACCCACCTCGAAGCCTTTGAGAGAGAATTCCCTGCGAGGATAAAGCCCTAACCACCAGAGCCAGAGAGAATTGGGCATCACTTAAGTCTTCTTGTCTGTGTGATCTGAAGACTTATTACACTTGAGGACTGTGCATCCTCCAGACGGTTAGGCGTCGCGTTCTGAGGATCCAAGAGACATTGTGGATTGCCAGTGAACGAAGTCTGTGAAGGTTTGGGAGTCTACCTTGAAGACTTACCAGAGTGATTGGGCGAGGACTATGTGACCTTAGCTCAAGGAGAATATGGTGAGGACTTGGTGTCCTAAGCTGCGTGTTCAGGACTGGGTGTCCGGGACCGTGTGTCCTAAGGTTTAAATGCCTAGCCGCTCCAACCAGATGTACAGTTGTCACAGCAACTGGAACTGGTCCAACAAATCATTGTCTTCAACGAGTCACTGGTTTCATCTTCACTTCACTTTACTTACTGTTACTCCTTGTGAAGTCATTGTATGTTTGCTCTATCATTTGTCTTCACTGAGTGACTGTGTGTTCTGTTTGGCTTCACAATATCTACCTACCCGATCCTTACTACCTAGCAGCTATTAGTCTTTGTGCTTTCACTTCATTGAATACTTGACTATGGTTTGCCTAGTGTAGTCTACCTTCCGATGCATGATAATAGGTTTAATCTTATCGTTTGTTTTCAAAACTCCCATGTTCTGAAGACTTTCATAAAAATCGCCTATTCACCCCCCTCTAGTCGATATAACGCACTTTCAGACATTCGTTTGGTGTGTCAGCCACCGAACTCGCCTGATCTTAACATATTGGATCTAGGTTTCTTTGCTGCCTTACAGTCATTGTTTCAAAAGTTGTTTCCAGGTTAAATCAAGGACATAGTCAAGAAGGTATGCGAGGCATTTGAGTAGTACCCAGCAGAGAGGTGCAACAGAATATTCCTCACACTCCAATCCTGCATGTGTGAGGTTTTGAAGGACAAAGGAGGCCAGCACTATAAGGTGCCGCACATGAGGAAGCAAGTCCTTCAGGATCTTGGTATTCTACCGGTGAAGTTGCCTTGTGCTCGATCCATTGTGGAGTCAGCGAGGGCGTTCTTGCGAGAGTAGTGCATGGTGTGTTGTTCATGTAAACATCCCATGTAATCCATATTTTGAGTTATCGAGCCATTGTGGAGGCAGAGAGGGCGTTCTTGCTTGAGTAGTGCATGGTGTAATCCATCTTTTGAGTGAGATTAATGGAACCATATTTTGCTTCTGTTTGATGTAACCAGATCAAGTAATCATGTCCTCACTGTAGTCCTAGTTGAACAATCTCCATGATCATGCAAAGTTCAAACAAAAAACATCACATTGGTTCAACAGAAAACATCACATTACTTGATAAAATCCAAACATAAATCCATACTACATCCGGCAAAAAAATGCTCATACATGAGCATGCTCCATATGATAGCAAAGTTCAACAGAAAACAACACATTACTTGATCAAATTCAAACACAAATCCATACTACATCCGACAACAAAATGCTCATACATGACCATGCTCCATACTGTTCAAAAGTTCTACAAAAAGCACCACACATTGGTAGATCAAATCTAACATGATTTCATTATGCTTCTGGCAGACAAATACTCGTGATTTCACGCCTAATACCTTCAGCTCCTTCTGTCACCGAGAATTCCACCGGTGGTGGCAAACTGTCTTCCTCCGAGTCAGGAACATACAAACGAGATGGGTCGATGTGGCCGTCCTGGTCGCCCTCCGTGCCCGCCAGCAACTCAAAGGATAGATCACGAACCTTTTTACCGTCATCGCCACCGCCGTACTTCGCCCGCTTGTTGCCGCTATCGCCGCCGTACTTCGCTCGCTTGTTGCCGCTCTCGCCACCGTACTTCGCTCCCTTGTTGCCGTTGTCGCCACCGTCGGCGAGCGCACACATCACGTCGGCGAGCGCATGCAACGTCCCGGCGAGCGACTGCACAGTATCAGCCAGCGAGTGGACAATACCTGCGAGAGCTTGGAAGCCCCCGTGCGCCACACGGTCGCCATTGTCCGCCTGCACGTTCTGGCCATCCTCCGGGATGGCATGGCCGACATCATGGTTGTCCTCCGCGAGCGCCTGCAGGTGGCCATCGCCTGCCTCGTCGTGGCCCTCCTCTGGGCGCGCATGGCCGACGCCACGGGCTTGGACGGCGCCGTCGCCTTCCTCCTCTTGGCCGGCGTTGTCGACCACGAGCGCATGGCCATGTCCGTCGCCGTCCGCACCTATGGTTTCTATGATGTAGATTACTTCATCTTCTTCGATTGGTTGGCTCTCTCCCCACAAGCACGGGTTGAATCCATCGTTGGCCATGGGAACGAGCAGACTGGGAGAGTGGAGGGGGCGATTTGTGGAGGGGAGCATAGGGAGACGAGAAGGCGAAGCGGAAGAGAGGGCTGCGCCTAGTTAATGCAGCGGCGGCGTGGGAAGACGAACGAGAGGGGTAGTATTGGAAAGATTGGGAGAAAAAAGCCTAGGCGCAGACTAAAAGCAAAAAAATAGCAAAAAGTTATACGCAAACAAAAGAAAAACGGAGGGAGTATATTCCAATGATGGGCTTCCTCAAATTTCCCTAGGTCTTCATGAGCAAGCAAGTTGGATGCACACCCACTTAGTTTCTTTTGTTGAGCTTTCATACACTTATAGCCCTGGTGCATCCATTGCATGGCAATCCCTACTCACTCACATTGATATCTATTAATGGGCATCTCCATAGCCTGTTGATACGCCTAGTTGATGTGAGACTATCTTCTCCTTTTTGTCTTCTCCACAACCACCATTCTATTCCACCATATAGTGCTATATCCATGGCTCACGCTCATGTATTGCATGAAGATTGAAAAAGTTTGAGAACATCAAAAGTATGAAACAATTGCTTGGCTTGTCATCGGGGTTGTGCATGATTTAAATATTTTGTGTGGTGAAGATAGAGCATAGCCAGACTATATGATTTTGTAGGGATAACTTTCCTTGGCCATGTTATTTTGAGAAGACATGATTGCTTAGTTGGTATGCTTGAAGTATCATTATTTTTATGTCAATATTAAACATTTATCTTGAATCTTATGGATCTGAACATTCACGCCACAATAAACAAAAATTACATTGAGAAATATGTTAGAAAGCATTCCACATCAAAAATTCTTCTTTTATCATTTACCTACTCGAGGGCGAGCAGGAATTATGCTTGGGGATGCTTGATACGTCTCCAACGCATCTATAATTTTTTATTGCTCCATGCTATTATATTATCTATTTTGGATGTTAATGGGCTTTATTTTACACTTTTATATCATTTTTCGGACTAACCTACTAGTTGGAGGCCCAGCCCAAATTGCTGTTTTTTTTGCCTATTTTAGGGTTTCGAAAAAGGAATATCAAACGGAGTCCAAATGGAATGAAACCTTCGGGAACATGATTTTCTCAACAAACATGATCCAGGAGACTTGGAGTGGACGTCAAGAAACAACAGAGGAGGCCACGAGGCAGGGGGCCTGCCTACTGTTGGAAATATGCCCTAGAGGCAATAATAAAAGGATTATTATTATATTTCCTTGTTCATGATAATTGTCTTTTATTCATGCTATAATTGTGTTATCCGGAAATCGTAATACATGTGTGAATACATAGACACCAACATGTCCCTAGTAAGCCTCTAGTTGACTAGCTCGTTGATCAATAGATAGTCATGGTTTCCTGACTATGGACATTGGATGTCATTGATAACGAGATCACATCATTAGGAGAATGATGTGATGGACAAGACCCAATCCTAAACATAACACAAGATCGTATAGTTCGTTTGCTAGAGTTTTTCCAATGTCAAGTATCTTTTCCTTAGACCATGAGATCGTGTAACTCCCGGATACCGTAGGAGTGCTTTGGGTGTACTAAACGTCACAACGTAACTGGGTGACTATAAAGGTATACTACGGGTATCTCCGAAAGTGTCTGTTGGGTTGACACGGATCAAGACTAGGATTTGTCGCTCCGTATAACGGAGAGGTATCTCTGGGCCCACTCGGTAATGCATCATCATAATGAGCTCAAAGTGACCAAGTGTCTGGTCACGGGATCATGCATTACGGTATGAGTGAAGTGACTTGCCGGTAACGAGATTGAACGAGGTATTGGGATACCGACGATCGAATCTCGGGTAAGTAACGTACCGATTGACAAAGGGAATTGTATACAGGGTTGCTTGAATCCTCGACATCGTGGTTCATCCGATGAGATCATCGAGGAGCATGTGGGAGCCAACATGGGTATCCAGATCCCGCTGTTGTTTATTGACTGGAGAGCCATCTCGGTCATGTCTACATGTCTCCCGAACCCGTAGGGTCTACACACTTAAGGTTCGGTGACGCTAGGGTTGTAGAGATATGAATATGCAGTAACCCAAAAGTTGTTCGGAGTCCCGGATGAGATCCCGTACGTCACGAGGAGTTCCGGAATGGTCCGGAGGTGAAGAATTATATATAGGAAGTGCAGTTTCGGCCATCGGGAGAGTTTCGGGGGTCACCGGTATTGTACCGGGACCACCGGATGGGTCCCGGGGGTCCACCGGGTGGGACCACCCATCCCGGAGGGGCCCATGGGCTGAAGTGGGGAGGGGAACCAGCCCATAGTGGGCTGGTGCACCCCCCTTGGCCCACCCCCTGCGCCTAGGGTTGGAAACCCTAGGGTGGGGGCGCCCCACTTGCCTTGGGGGCCACTCCACCCTTGGCCGCCGCCCCCCCTAGGAGATCCCATCTCCTAGGGCCGGCGCCCCCCTTGGGGAGCCTATATAAAGGGGAGGGAGGGAAGGGCAACCGCACCCTTGACTCTTGGCGCCTCCCTCTCCCCTGCTACACCTCTCCCTCTCGCAGAAGAACAGCGAAGCCCTGCTGCGGTGACTGCTGCATCCACCACCACGCCGTCGTGCTGCTGGATCTTCATCAACCTCTCCTCCCCCTTGCTGGATCAAGAAGGAGGAGACGTCACGCTGACCGTACGTGTGTTGAACGCGGAGGTGCCGTCCGTTCGGCACTAGGATCTCCGGTGATTTGGATCACGTCGAGTACGACTTCCTCATCCCCGTTCTTTGAACGCTTCCGCGCGTGATCTACAAAGGTATGTAGATGCAATCCGATCACTCATTGCTAGATGAACTCATAGATGGATCTTGGGTGAAACCGTAGGAAATTTTTGTTTTCTGCAACGTTCCCCAACAGTGGCATCATGAGCTAGGTCTATGCGTAGTTCTCTTTGCACGAGTAGAACACAATTTGTTGTGGGCGTAGATGTTGTCAACTTTCTTGCCGCTACTAGTCTTATTTTGCTTCAGCAGTATTGTGGGATGAAGCGGCCCGGACCAACCTTACACGTACGCTTACGTGAGACCGGTTCCACCGACTGACATGCACTAGTTGCATAAGGTGGCTGGCGGGTGTCTGTCTCTCCCACTTTAGTTGGAGCGGATTCGATGAAAAGGGTCCTTATGAAGGGTAAATAGAAGTTGACAAATCACGTTGTGGCTTTCACGTAGGTAAGAAAACGTTCTTGCTAGAACCCTATTGCAGCCACGTAAAACTTGCAACAACAATTAGAGGACGTCTAACTTGTTTTTGCAGCAAGTGTTTTGTGATGTGATATGGCCAAAGTTGTGATGAATGATGAATGATATATATGTGATGTATGAGATGTTCATGCTATTGTAATAGGAATCACGACTTGCATGTCGATGAGTATGACAACCGGCAGGAGCCATAGGAGTTGTCTTTATTTTTTGTATGACCTGCGTGTCATTGAGAAACGCCATGTAAATTACTTTACTTTATTGCTAAACGTGTTAGCCATAGTAGTAGAAGTAATAGTTGGCGAGCAACTTCATGGAGACACGATGATGGAGATCATGATGATGGAGATCATGGTGTCATGCCGGTGACAAGATGATCATGGAGCCCCAAGATGGAGATCAAAGGAGCTATGTGATATTGGCCATATCATGTCACTATTATTATTTGATTGCATGTGATGTTTATCATGTTTTTGCATCTTGTTTACTTAGAACGACGGTAGTAAATAAGATGATCCCTCATAATAATTTCAAGAAAGAGTTCCCCCTAACTATGCACCGTTGCGACAGTTCGTTGTTTCGAGGCACCATGTGATGATTGGGTGTGATAGATTCCAACATTCACATACAACGGGTGTAAGACAGATTTACACATGCAAACACTTAGGTTGACTTGACGAGCCTAGCATGTACAGACATGGCCTCGGAACACACAAGACCGAAAGGTCGAGCATGAGTCGTATAGAAGATACGATCAACATGAAGATGTTCACCGATGTTGGCTAGTCCGTCTCACGTGATGATCGGACACGGCCTAGTTAACTCGGATCATGTTATACTTAGATGACTGGAGGGATGTCTATCTGAGTGGGAGTTCATTGAATAATTTGATTTAGATGAACTTAATTATCATGAACTTAGTCTAAAATCTTTACAACATGTATTGTAGATCAAATGGCCAACACTGTCCTCAACTTCAACGCGTTCCTAGAGAAAACCAAGCTGAAAGACGATGGCAACAACTATACGGACTGGGTCCGGAACCTGAGGATCATCCTCATAGCTGAAAGATTATGTCCTACAAGCACCGCTAGGTGAAGCACCTGTTCTCCCTGCAGAACAAGACATTATGAACGCTTGGCAGACACGTAACGATGATTACTCCCTCGTTCAGTGCGGCATGCTTTACTGCTTAGAACCGGGGCTCCAAAAGCGTTTTGAGAGACACAGAGCATATGAGATGTTCGAAGAGCTGAAAATGGTTTTTCAAGCTCATGCCCGGGTCGAGAGATATGAAGTCTCCGACAAGTTCTTCAGCTGTAAGATGGAGGAAAATAGTTCTGTCAGTGAGCACATACTCACTATGTCAGGGTTACATAACCGCTTGACTCAGCTGGGAGTTAATCTCCCAGATGACGCGGTCATTGACAGAATCCTTCAGTCGCTTCCACCGAGCTACAAGAGCTTTGTGATGAACTTCAATATGCAGGGGATGGAAAAGACCATTCCTGAAGTATTTGCAATGCTGAAATCAGCAGAGGTGGAAGTCAAAAAGGAACATCAAGTGTTGATGGTGAATAAAACCACTAAGTTCAAAAAGGGCAAGGGTAAGAAGAACTTCAAGAAGGACCGCAAGGGAGTTGCCGCGCCCGGTAAGCAAGCTGCCGGGAAGAAGCCAAAGAATGGACCCAAGCCCGAGACTGAGTGCTTTTATTGCAAGGAAAGTGGTCACTGGAAGCGGAACTGCCCCAAATACTTAGCGGACAAGAAGGCCGGGAAAACGAAAGGTATATGTGATATACATGTAATTGATGTGTACCTTACCAGTACTCGTAGTAGCTCCTGGGTATTTGATACATGTGTAGTTGCTCACATTTGTAACTCAAAACAGGAGCTGCGGAATAAGCGGAGACTGGCGAAGGACGAGGTGACGATGCGCATCGGGAATGGTTCCAAGGTCGATGTGATCGCAGTCGGCACGCTACCTCTACATTTACCTACGGGATTAGTTTTGAACCTCAATAATTGTTATTTAGTGCCAAGTTTCGGCATGAACATTGTATCAGGATCTCGTTTAATACTAGATGGTACTCATTTAAATCTGAGAATAATGGTTGTTCTATTTATATGAGAGATATGTTTTATGGTCATGCTTCGATGGTGAATGGTTTATTCTTAATGAATCTCGAGCGTAATGCTACACATATTCATAGTGTGAGTACTAAAAGATGTAAGGTTGATAATGATAGTCCCACATACTTGTGGCACTGCCGCTTTGATCACATAGGTGTCAAACGCATGAAGAAACTCCATGCAAATGGACTTTTAGAGTCTCTTGATTACGAATCATTTGACATGTGCGAACCATGCCTCATGGGTAAAATGACCAAGACTCCGTTCTCAAGAACAATGGAGCGAGCAACCAACTTATTGGAAATCATACATACTGATGTGTGCGGTCCAATGAGTGTTGAGGCTCGCGGTGGCTATCGTTATGTTCTCACCCTCACTGATGACTTGAGTAGATATGGGTATGTCTATTTAATGAAACACAAGTCTGAGACCTTTGAAAAGTTCAAGGAATTTCAGAGTGAGGTTGAGAATCAACGTGACAGAAAAATCAAGTTCTTGCGATCAGATCATGGAGGAGAATACTTGAGTCACGAATTTGGCACACACTTAAGAAAATGGGGAATAGTTTCACAACTGACGCCGCCTGGAACACCTCAGCGTAATGGTGTGTCCGAACGTCGTAATGTCACTCTATTAGATATGGTGCGATCTATGATGTCTCTTACCGATTTACCGCTATCATTTTGGGGCTATGCTTTAGAGACTGCCGCATTCACTTTAAATAGGGCTTCGTCGAAATCCGTTGAGACGACACCGTATGAATTATGGTTTGGGAAGAAACCTAAGCTGTCGTTTCTAAAAGTTTGGGGATGCGATGCTTATGTCAAGAAACTTCAACCTGAAAAGCTCGAATCCAAGTCGGAAAAATGCGTCTTCATAGGATACCCTAAAGAAACTATTGGGTATACCTTCTACCTCCGATCCAAAGGCAAGATCTTTGTTGCCAAGAATGGATCCTTTCTAGAGAAAGAGTTTCTCTCGAAAGAAGTAAGTGGGAGGAAAGTAGAACTTGATGAAGTATTACCTCTTGAACCGGAAAGTGGTGCAACTCAAGAAAATGTTCCTAAGGTGCCTGCACCGACTAGAGAGGAAGTTAATGATGATGATCATGAAACTTCAGATCAAGTTGATACTGAACTTCGTAGGTCCACAAGGACACGTTCCGCACCAGAGTGGTACGGCAACCCTGTCTTGGAAATCATGTTGTTAGACAAAGGTGAACCTTCGAACTATGAAGAAGTGATGGCGGGCCCAGATTCCAACAAATGGCTTGAAGCCATGCAATCCAAGATAGGATCCATGTATGAAAACAAAGTATGGACTTTGACAGACTTGCCTGATGATCGGCGAGCGATAAAAAACAAATGGATCTTTAAGAAGAAGACGGATGTGGATGGTAATGTTACCATCTATAAAGCTTGACTTGTCGCTAAGGGTTATCGGCAACTTCAAGGGGTTGACTACGATGAGACTTTCTCTCCCGTAGCGAAGCTGAAGTCCGTCCGAATTATGTTAGCAATTGCCGCATACTATGATTATGAGATATGGCAAATGGACGTCAAAGCGGCATTCCTTAATGGTTTCCTTAAGGAAGAATTGTATATGATGCAGCCGGAAGGTTTTGTCGACCCTAAGAATGCTAACAAGGTATGCAAGCTCCAGCGATCCATTTATGGGCTGGTGCAAGCATCTTGGAGTTGGAATATTCGCTTTGATGAGATGATCAAAGCATTTGGGTTTATGCAGACTTATGGAGAAGCCTGCGTTTACAAGAAAGTGAGTGGGAGCTCTGTAGCATTTCTCATATTATATGTAGATGACATACTTTTGATGGGAAATGATATAGAACTTTTGGAAAGCATTAAGGCCTACTTGCATAAGAGTTTTTCAATGAAGGACCTTGGAGAAGCTACTTATATATTAGGCATCAAGATCTATAGAGATAGATCAAGACGCCTCATAGGTCTTTCACAAAGCACATACCTTGATAAGATATTGAAGAAGTTCAATATGGATCAGTCTAAGACGGGGTTCTTGCCTGTGCTGCAAGTTGTGAAATTGAGCTCAGCTCAATGTCCGACCACGGCAGAAGATATAGAAGAGATGAGTGTCATCCCCTATGCCTCAGCCATAGGGTCTATTATGTATGCCATGCTGTGTACCAGACCTGATGTAAACCTTGCCGTAAGTTTGGTAGGTAGGTACCAAAGTAATCCCAGCAAGGAACACTGGACAGCGGTCAAGAATATCCTGAAGTACCTGAAAAGGACTAAGGAAATGTTTCTCGTTTATGGAGGTGACGAAGAGCTCATCGTAAAGGGTTACGTCGACGCTAGCTTCAACACGGATCTGGATGACTCTAAGTCACAAACCGGATACGTGTATATTTTGAATGGTGGGGCAGTAAGCTGGTGCAGTTGCAAGCAGAGCGTCGTGGCGGGATCTACATGTGAAGCGGAGTACATGGCAGCCTCGGAGGCAGCGCATGAAGCAATTTGGGTGAAGGAGTTCATCACCGACCTAGGAGTCATACCCAATGCGTCGGGGCCGATCAAACTCTTCTGTGACAACACTGGAGCTATTGCACTTTCCAAGGAGCCCAGGTTTCACAAGAAGACCAGGCACATCAAGCGTCTCTTCAACTCCATTCGTGAAAATGTTCAAGATGGAGACATAGATATTTGTAAAGTACACACAGACCTGAATGTAGCAGATCCGTTGACTAAACCTCTCCCTAGAGCAAAACATGATCAACACCAGAATTCCATGGGTGTTCGATTCATCACAATGTAACTAGAATATTGACTCTAGTGCAAGTGGGAGACTGTTGGAAATATGCCCTAGAGGCAATAATAAAAGGATTATTATTATATTTCCTTGTTCATGATAATTGTCTTTTATTCATGCTATAATTGTGTTATCCGGAAATCGTAATACATGTGTGAATACATAGACACCAACATGTCCCTAGTAAGCCTCTAGTTGACTAGCTTGTTGATCAATAGATAGTCATGGTTTCCTGACTATGGACATTGGATGTCATTGATAACGAGATCACATCATTAGGAGAATGATGTGATGGACAAGACCCAATCCTAAACATAGCACAAGATCGTATAGTTCGTTTGCTAGAGTTTTTCCAATGTCAAGTATCTTTTCCTTAGACCATGAGATCGTGTAACTCCCGGATACCGTAGGAGTGCTTTGGGTGTACTAAACGTCACAACGTAACTGGGTGACTATAAAGGTATACTACGGGTATCTCTGAAAGTGTCTGTTGGGTTGACACGGATCAAGTCTGGGATTTGTCGCTCCGTATAACGGAGAGGTATCTCTGGGCCCACTCGGTAATGCATCATCATAATGAGCTCAAAGTGACCAAGTGTCTGGTCACGGGATCATGCATTACGGTACGATTAAAGTGACTTGCCGGTAACGATATTGAACGAGGTATTGGGATACCGACAATCGAATCTCGGGTAAGTAACGTACCGATTGACAAAGGGAATTGTATATGGGGTTGCTTGAATCCTCGACAACGTGGTTCATCTGATGAGATCATCGAGGAGCATGTGGGAGCCAACATGGGTATCCAGATCCCGCTGTTGGTTATTGACCGGAGAGCCATCTCGGTCATGTCTACATGTCTCCCGAACCCGTAGGGTCTACACACTTAAGGTTCGATGACGCTAGGGTTGTAGAGATATGAATATGCAGTAACCCGAAAGTTGTTCGGAGTCCCGGATGAGATCCCGGACGTCACGAGGAGTTCCGGAATGGTCCAGAGGTGAATAATTATATATAGGAAGTGCAGTTTTGGCTATCGGGAGAGTTTCGGGGGTCACCGGTATTGTACCGGGACCACCAGATGGGTCCCAGGGGTCCACCGGGTGGGACCACCCATCCCGGAGGGCCCCATGGGCTGAAGTGGGGAGGGGAACCAGCCCATAGTGGGCTGGTGCGCCCCCCTTGGCCCACCCCCTGCGCCTAGGGTTGGAAACCCTAGGGTGGGGGGCGCCCCACTTGCCTTGGGGGCCACTCCACCCTTGGCCGGCGCCCCCCCTAGGAGATCCCATCTCCTAGGGCCAGCGCCCCCCCTTGGGGAGCCTATATAAAGGGGCGAGGGAGGGGCAGCCGCACCCTTGACTCTTGGCGCCTCCCTCTCCCCTGCTACACCTCTCCCTCTCGCAGAAGAACGGCGAAGCCCTGCTGCGGTGACTGCTGCATCCACCACCACGCCGTCGTGCTGCTGGATCTTCATCAACCTCTCCTCCCCCTTGCTAGATCAAGAAGGAGATGTCACGCTGACCGTACGTGTGTTGAACATAGAGGTGCCGTCCGTTCGGTGCTAGGATCTCCGGTGATTTGGATCACGTCGAGTACGACTTCCTCATCCCCGTTCTTTGAACGCTTCCGCGTGTGATCTACAAAGGTATGTAGATGCAATCCGATCCCTCGTTGCTAGATGAACTCATAGATGGATCTTGGTGAAACCGTAGGAAATTTTTTGTTTTCTGCAACGTTCCCCAACACCTACCCCCCTAGGCGTGCTCTCCACCCTCGTGGGCCCCCTGTTGCTCCACCGACATACTTCTTCCTCCTATATAAGTCCACGTACCCCCCAAACATCCAGGAGAACCATGAAAATCTAATTCCACCGCTGCAACCTTCTTTACCCGAGAGATCCCATCTCGGGGCCTTTTCTGGAGCTCTACCGGAAGGGGCATTGATCACGGAGGGCCTCTACATCAACTCCATGGCCTCTCCGGTGATGTGTGAGTAGTTTACTTCTGACCTACGGATCCATAGTCATTATCTAGATGGCTTCTTCTCTCTCTTTAGATATCAATAAAAAGTTCTCCTCGATCTTCTTGGAGATCTATTTGATGTAATCTTCTTTTGCGGTGTGTTTGTCGAGATCTGATGAATTGTGGGTTTATGATCCAGATTATTTATGAACAATATTTGATTCCCCTCTGAATTCTTTTATGTATGATTGGTTTATCTTTGCAAGTCTCTTTGAATTATCAGTTTGGTTTGGCCTACTAGATTGATCTTTCTTGCAATGGGAGAAGTGCTTAGCTTTGGGTTCAATCTTGCGGTGTTCGATCCCAGTGACAGAAATGGAACCGACACGTATTGTATTGTTGCCATCGAGGATAAAAAGATGGGGTTTATATCATATTGCATGAGTTTATCCCTCTACATCATGTCATCTTCCTTAAAGCATTACTATGTTCTTATGAACTTAATACTCTAGATGCATGCTGGATAGCAGTCGATGTGTGGAGTAATAGTAGTAGATGCAGAATCGTTTCGGTCTACTTGTCTTGGACATGATGCCTATATACATGATCATACCTAGATATTCTCATAACTATGCTCAATTCTAACAATTGCTCGACAGTAATTCGTTTACCCACCGTAATACTTATGCTCTTGAGAGAAGCCACTAGTGAAACCTATGGCCCCCGGGTCTATCTTCCATCATATTAATCTTCCAATACTTAGTTATTTCCTTTGCCGTTTATTTTACTTTGCATCTTTATTTCTCTTTATCATAAAAATACCAAAAATATTATCTTATCATATCTATCAGATCTCACTCTCGTAAGTGACCGTGAAGGGATTGACAACCCCTTTATCGCGTTGGTTGCGAGGTTCTTATTTGTTTGTGTAGGTGTGTGGAACTTGAGCATGATCTCCTACTGGATTGATACCTTGGTTCTCAAAAACTGAGGGAAATACTTACGCTACTTTACTGCATCACCCTTTCCTCTTCAAGGGAAAACCAACGCGGTGCTCAAGAGGTAGCAGTGGCGGACGGAGGAGGGTGTGGGGCTTCGCGGGTTTTGCCGGCCTCGGTGTATGAATGGGTGGGTGGATGGGATGGGAGTGGGGAACCATGGCTTAGGGACGCACTTGTCCGAAATGTGGGGTAAGTTACGAAAGTACCCCCACAGATTTGAGGTGGTTCTTTCGGTTCAGGGGTATCATGGGCATTTCGCGTGTCGGGATTTCACAGGATGTGGGAGTTTTCGCGCGCGTTGTAATTTTGGAATAGCAAGGCGCGGAGTTGTCGGAGCACAACGAGACAAAGATATATCTTAAATATTTCGGGCTAACAAGGCGCGGGTTGAAATTTCCAAACAAGTCTAACATGTACTGTACCAAATCAATTCGCAATAAAAATGTCATTCAAAAACTTTGAATTCATGTTATGTTCAATTAAAATATTTCGCTACTGTATAATGCATGCAACCTAGTACTCAAATGAATGTTTTAGTGCATTCCAAACGTATATACTACCGCTTCAATATGAACTAAATTTGAATTTGTTTCTCTATTTGAATAAGATCTACAATAATGATTGTTGTGAAGTCAAAGCATTTGAATTCGTTTCTCTGTTTTAATAAGATCTACAATCATCATTATTGTCAAGTTAAATCATCGTTTGTGTATTATCTTCACAGCACACCACATGATTAGTCTCGAGTTACATATGAACTATGTGTACTATATGAACTCGAACTCGATTTTTTGAATCCACTTTATGTTGATTTCAAATCATAGTAGATTTCAAGCTCTAGCTAGATCTTCACAAACTAAACCATGTCTCATATGTATAATGCGTTTATCACATTATGTATGGTGCCCCGCCCCCTATGCCTACAAGTATTTAGATGTGAGTTGCAAACACCACACATTACCACAAATTCAAATAAAATGTGAGAATGTTCGATATATAGTATTTTTTAGATTGTTCGATATTTAGTTGTAAGCTGCAAACGCCACACATTATCACAAATTAAAATAAAATGTGAGATTGTTTGATGTATAGTATGGTTTAGATTGTTCGACATTTAGTTATGAGTTGCAAACGCCATGCATTATCACATTATGGTATAACATGTGCAAAACCACAACACGCGTATCACCCGCTATATTCATGCATGCATATGTTTAAAACACTATGATCTCCTATTCAAATATATGAATCCACTTTCATATCAAATTATGATCTTTGTTAGTCTCTTACACCCACACAATCCTCTAACCTTTGTAGCTACCACTAACTTTCTCTCGTGCATGCACACGCCCTCCTCGCGCTCGCCCTCCCTCAGCATTCTATCCATCGCGCACATTCATTTTTTTCTTTAGGTCGTTCTCCCACAGTCTCCACAACTCCTTTCCGACACACACCGACCGATAAACCTCTCCAGCGATGTCTTCCTACAACATACACATGCACCTTCAATCTCCTCCTTTATGTGTCCTTGCCTTGTGTCTCTCTTACGGTCCCACCCGCGTGTAGACTCTCGCCCCTCTTTTCATCGATCTCACAACCGCACACTCCTCCCCCTATCTAGCTAGTAGCTGGGCCTCTCGCACCACCTCCTAGCTCCATTCTCTCTGTCTATCCGTCTCGCCGGGCCTTATTTGACTCTAACAAATGGACGCACACCGACCAATCTCCCGCTATACATATAGCTAGCTAGGTCCTTATAACTCGTTTTTCCCACGCGTCGATAGATCTACCTCATTAGTTATGTCTCTCCCCTCCTTCGACAAACAACAATTGATCTACCGATCTAGTTAGGTTTGCTTACCAAACACATGGTTCCCCTTCATCATCCATGGATGTGTCCCGACAGATCTATCATGCACAGGCACACACAGAAACACATCCCCACTCTTATTGATAATATTGCAGTTCCACCCTCAGTTTGTCTAGTAGGCCTCTCCCACCATCTTCGAGAAGCAGCTCCATCACCCATGCAGCACTCTACCTCTCCCCCTCCCTCTCTCTCTCCTCTCTCTCTCTCTGTCCCATCCTATTTCCCGTCCTTCAGTTATGTATGGATGTCGATCGATCATCCTCAAGACGTAGTTGGGTCTCTCCTTCTCAGCACATATACGAGTCATTCTACCTCTATAGTTAGGCCTCTGCCTACCCCTCCCCCCACCCCTCCCACACACATAGACTGATACATCGAGCGCTCTAGTCATGTCTCTATGCCACACAAAAACTTGACCTGTGCCCTCTGACATTCCGGTAGCTAGGTCAGTCGCCCTATATCTTTGACTTGCACACACACACAATTTCGATGGCTCTCTTCATCGATCTCGCACCCACCCACTTGATCCTCTCTTTGACTCTATCGATATCTATGACCCCTCCCTCTCTTCTCGTGGATCGCCTGACCCTCTATATATGATATGGGTAGGCCTCCATTTCACACACATTGCATGCAAAAATTTGTTTGAGATGTCATTGACACATATTCCCACAAATACATTCACGAAATCAACCTCCCCCAAACAAAAAAACACTCACGAACGCACAAGCCATTTGTCTAGGTTTGTATCTCTCACACACACCCACATAGGTGGGGGACGTGCACGAAGAGAAGAGGTGCACACACGATGCATGTACTCCCATCTCTTTCCCAACCACACCCACGCGGGTACACGGTGGAGCTCATTTCTGTACGAAAAGGCAGCCCACGTGGTAATTTGACATGTGTACTGGTTGTCCACTAAAAGGAGGGAGGATCGTCTACCACGGGTGAACAAACAAATTGTGACTTGACGCGTTATGTTAAAAATGAGGCAAACCATGTGGGGCCTACCTTAGAGCCAAGGCTCTATACACTGGAGTACTTTTGATGTGTCCCGTCAACTCATAGAACAAGGAGAAGCTTGCTTGTATGCCGTCTCCCCCGCCCTCAGGCGCGGTGGCTCGCAGGATGAGGTGAAGCTTGCTTACTACACCTTACGCCCGCTCCCTCACCCACGCGCGCGGTGGCTCGCAGGACGAGGAGAAAATTTTACTAGTACTCCCTCCGTTTACTCCTCGTCCCTACCTAGGTTAGAGAGATTATCATATTGTTTGGAATATATGTCCTTTAGTAGATTTCAATATGAACTACTAGTACATACTCCAAACACTGATGTATATAGACGTATTTTAGAGTGTAGATTCACTCATTTTTCTCCGTATGTAGTCCATATTGAAACGGACGTAATAGTACGCACTCTCCCTCGCCCCTCGACCCTCGCCACATGGTGGACGTGCAACAATTCATTCGGTCTCATATAGCCAGAACGATATATACTGCAGTACCAATATTGCTCGACTTCCCGAAGAGGCGAAGAGCCAATCGCAAGGTTAATAGTTTGGAGATGCCAACCGCAAGGTTTATAGGAGAACGAGTAGTAGGTGCCGCGTAATTTATAAATAAAGTTTTTTTTCTTCAGTGGCACGTACGCAATATAAATAGGTTCATATGGAGAGAAAAGGAAACCGCTCCACTATATACATAGGCAGGATGAGACTACACGGTTGCTTGCTGGGGTTGCTCTCTTTAGTTTTCACACTCTCTCGCACAAAACCACTGTGTCCACATCTCTAACATCCCAGCGGATCACGTCCGCCGGGGGAAGGGGTGGATGCTTAGTGTAGACGCGGTCGCCGTCGCCGACGGTGAAAACCCACTGTCGGCACGTCCCGATCAGGGGTCCCCGCCATTCTCTCTCACAAAGCCGGTGAGGTTGCCTTTGTCCATTGCTCGCTGCCGCGACATGGGTAGTTGCCTCCTCCCACCGCCCTCCTCTAGGTTGAGCTACGTCCCGACATCCCTCAGGTACAACTCCCTTTACAGCCGGCTTGCACCCTGCTCCAGCTGCCCACATCACTCCATGTGGATATTTCTCTACTTCTTTGCCCCGCACATACCTCTACTAGGTTCTACGTACTGTATTTGTGATGAGCTTATGTCTCATCAACTAGTCCCAGTAATCTTACTATAATCACGCTTCTTCAATTTCTTTGCCACAGGGATGCTCATCTCGATTTTGATGAAACCGCACAAAATGATCTGATGGTCAAAGGGTTGCAAACTTCATTTCTTAGGAAGTGCCGACGTTGCCAGCAAATTAAAGCATGGTTAGGGTTTACGGTTCAAGGGCTAGGGACTGCATGGATCGTTTTTTTCTTTAAGTGTCTCTATTTCAATGGCTAGGGACTGCATGAGTAGTAGTAGTATTGTACTCCTTATGCCCGCTCCCTCGCCCACGCACCCGGTGGCTCGCAAGACGAGGAGAAAATTTTACTACTCCCTCCGTTTACTCCTTGTCCCTACTACCTTGGTTAGAGAGATTATCATATTGTTTGGAATATATATGTCCTTTAGTAGATTTCAATATGAACTACTAGTACATACTCCAAACACTGATGTATATAGACGTATTTTAGAGTGTAGATTCACTCATTTTGCTCCGTATGTAGCATAAAGTTGAGACACTTATTTTTGGAACTGAGGGAGTACATATTTGTCATGATCTGTCAATCATTGAGATGCAATAGCATGCATGTTAGTCTCCATTGTATTTGATGAAATGTTGCAATGGGCAACCTTGGATGCAAGATACATGTAACAGAAGCTAGAAGCTTCATAGCATTGTACTATCTCACTGATAAATTACAGTACGTACTCTACAAGTACTTCCTCCATTCCTAAATACAAGTATTTGTAGAGATTTCACCATGAACCACATACGGATGTATATAGATGCATTTTAAGTGTAGATTCATTCATTTTGTTCCGTATGTAGTCCACCTAGTGGAATCTCTACAAAGACTTATATTTAGGAATGGAGGGAGTACTATGTAATGAGTTAGGTGTTGCACGGTGTCCAGAAAATATGGTGATAGTGTGAGGTGGGCCATGTAATCATTGAGCCTGCGTGTTTTCACTGCTCTTGCACTCCTCCGCCGTAAGAATGGAGAAAATTGTAATCTAGTAGTACCCCCTTTCGCCGAAAGCGTGGGACATCCAGCAGTCCTACCACCTCAGTAATAATGACCAATGAGCTATCAAATCACATAGACCCAGCAGTAAGTTGGATGGACACAAGGTTAGGCGTTTGGAACTATTAAAATATGTTAGCTTTTGTGGGCCAGCTAGCTTGGGTGGGCTAGAAAAACCTTGCTAGCTCAGAAGAGCCAGATCGGCTCGCTTCCGACAGCAAACTTCGCATAGTAGTAACATAGACTAGTAACATATGCATGTTGTCCTAGTCCAAGTTACTCACAACTATGACCAGCCTAAACAATGTAACCAAATGCTCCTTACTCTGCCTTGTTACCCCCCTCCCCGAAAACCCAATGCATGGAGCGCAACTACGCGTTGATCAGTCAAGAAATCAAAGTCGACTTGCATGCGAGTTAATACGTGGCCCTGCATGGTAGCTAAAATGGCATCTCTTAGTTGTTTGGATTAATTGTTGCATTTAGAGACAGAAATCAGGGCTTTGATTGGAGGAATGACTGGTCAAGTTTCTCCTTCTCCTCCAATCTGCTTGCACCTTGGTCCCGTTGCACCTTCTAACGTGACTTATTACACCTAGATGGAGGGAGTCGTACGAGATACGGTGGCACACTGACTTAGGTCGAATACAAGTGCCCAAAATTGTGTGCATGTTATAATAAGGATTCACTTAAAATAGTACGTGAGCGAACGGAGGGACCAATTGGACAGTGTTCCCGAGCAGTAGCGAGATGTGTGAGGTAAGATACACCGCTGGCGCTTTTAATTTTTCTTATTAATTTGTTTGTTTCACCCTCTGACTGGTGGGACCCAATGTACTACGGGAAGAGAGGTAAGGTGACTAAGGTTGCATTATTTCTGCATCACTGTGGATAGTCTTACCACCAAAGCCACATGACACGATTATGATTTAAATCCCAATGACTCCCACACACACACCAAAAAACACGACATGCTTGTCACACGAATGCAGGAATGTATAAAAGGTTATTTTCCTCTCGTTGAACATAACGGGAGGGTTGTGTAGCTGGTTAGCCTGTTCGCTCATCAAACTTGAGGTCTCGGGTTCGATAACTCCACTTAAGCATAATTCGTGCCAGGAGGATTCTTTGACTAGTCAAAATGGATGGATACGAAGCTATACAATCTCGTAGTGACTGTACAATCACCTCATCACGTATAAGCTGCAACCTCGGCGCTGTTATCTAGGGTTTGCACACTTCACACTCTCTCCAGTACATATATACACGCTGGAGCCTCAGCGCTTGTAGTTGCTCTCTTCACACTCTCTCACCCTCTCCAAATCTAAACAAGACTTCGTTGGCCTCTCTCTCCCCTCACTGCTGGTCTGCTTGTAGTTGCTCTCTTCACACTCTCTCACCCTCTCCAGATCTAAACAAGACTTCTCTCCGCCGGGAAGGGAAGGAGGCTTAACGTTGTCGTCGTCGGCGAGGGAGGGAACCCACTACCGGCGCAGCTGTTCACTTTCACCCAGCGGCAGCGCGGGAGGGCCTCCGACCCCTTCTTCTTCGCCGCCGTACATAGTGTGGGTCGAACGGCCTCTGGTCGCCCACCGAACCACACCCCAAGAACCTTAAGGTATAATTTACTTATTCCACATGCATTGCTCTAGCCGCATGTGGGCTTTTTCCGCTTCTGCACTCGAATCCAGGTGTTGGATCAAACAGGAAAGTAGTGGGGAAAGTTGTATACCATGAATCTAGGACGTGGTTCAAAGAGGAAAGGAAATGGGGGAAAGTAGTGGGAAAAGTTGTATAGCATGAATCAAGGACGTGGTTCAAAAAGGAAAGGAAGGGGGAAAGAAGTGGGGAAAGTTGTATCGCATGAATCTAAGATGTGGTTCAAAGAGGACAGGAATGGGGGAAAGTTGTATAGCATAAATCTAGGATGTGGTTCATAGAGGAAAGGAAGTGTGGAAAGTACTAGTACAGATTGGCTATCCAGCACCTACGTTGGTCGAAAAGGGAAAACAATGACAAATGCAGTACGCACATCTGTAACAAACTGATCTTTTGTTTTGGGAGACAAGGCTGTAGAGTTTGAGCAGGACTAGATTTGTTGCGCTCACATAGGGAAAGGTGTCTAAAGATAACAAAAATGGGACCAACACAAATATGCTCCTTGGTTGTTTGTTCTTTGTTGCAACAGACTGTGCATCACCCCAGTACATCGGTAGATGCACATGGTGCTGGTGCGTCCACTATCCCGTGCAACTCTTTAGTTGTTGTTAATCTAAGGCCCTGTTTGGTTCAAACCTCCCTAGTCCCTACCTGCTTGGTTCCAGGAACTAAACATGGACTAGATGTTATTAAATGACATGCTAAAAGACCATGTTACCCCTAGTAATGAACAACTAGAGACAAGGTGCGATGCGTGGCAGGGGCAACTGTTGGAAAAAGTCCCAAAAAGACTCTCCCTCGGTGTCGTGGAATCGTCACGGCAGATGTCCTGGTGTGAGTACTTAGTCGTAAGGCCAACGCATCTATGTGGTAGCTTGAGAGGGGTTGAGCGGAATCGAGAGACACAACACAAGACAAGGGTTTAGACAGCTTCGGACCTCGGGAAACATCATCCGGTAATACCCATGCATGCTGTTTGTGGCTAGATCTCATTATGATCATGAGGAAGTCGCCGTAAACCGGCTCTCCCAGTTAACCCTAACCCTTAAGATTGTTTCTTCTTACTTGTCCCTCTTTGGGGAGCCCTGCCCCTCCTTATATAAGTTGAAGGGGCGGGTTACATGTCGAGTCCAACTCAGACTTTAAGACTTAACTATTATGACTTCTCTTCATGGGCTTCTTAACATCTTGGGCTTCATAACGTCTCGGGCTTCATAACTCCTGGCAACCCAGTTATCACTGTCTGTCGGGTTATAACTGGTGTCGGTTTAAGATGGTCTGCCGGTTTATGATTGTCTGCTGAGTTATCATCTGATCTAACTCCTGTCTTAACTGTCAGCCGATTTAACAACCTGTCGGTTTACCGTCTAGGTTAACTGCCTGTTTTACCTGTCTGTCTTAACTGCCAGCCGGTTTAACAACCTGCCGGTTTACCGTCTGACTTAACACCAACCAGTTTACCACCTGCCTTAACACCTGCCGGTCTACCACATGCCGTAACACCTGCCGGTTTACCACCCGCCGGTTTACCGTCCGTCTTAGCCATCTGTCTTAACTGTCTGTCTTAACTATCTGTCTTAACTGTCAGCCGGTTTACTAAGTCCCAGCCGGGTTATAATTCCGGCCGGATCATACCGTGGGGTATATCCCCGACATTAGCCCCCAGTTTAATTTGGATTTATCCATGTTAAACTGATCCCGATCATCCTTAAGCCCTTGTCACTTCCTTCTTCTATAAAATCCGGGTCAATAGGCCAGCTTCATAATCAATTTGCTGACATTGGTTTGTCACAGAGAAATATTGTGAAGAATAACTACTTTGAGCCAACTCTCAATGCTTAACAAAAATATTGATCTTTGAAATATTCATCCGATCTTCAGCCGGTTTAAGAATGTAGAACTTTGCCGGTTTAAGAATGTAGAACCTTGCCGGTTTAAGAATGTAAAACTTTACCGGTTTACCGTTGCCAAAATTGTCGGTTTATGAATATTGATGGCACCGGATCATAACTGTTTGTTAACATTAGTTTTGAAAATATACCTCTTATATGCCAATCACTTGTAGCCCCCAAGTCTTAAGAAGGCAACGTAGTAACAGCTTAAGATTTGCTTCAATATGAATGTCACAAGCTTGAAGAAATCCAAATTGTTCATCTCAGTCACTAACCAAAACTGAATATTCCACATATGTAGCCCCCAAGTACCGGGTTATCATGCTTGCAGCAACCTGGTACTTGTAATTGCCTGATTCTCATAAAAACTTCAACCAGTGTAGCCCCCAAGGGCCGGGTCATTATGCAATAAGGAGCAGGGACTTTATAGATATGATCATGTAGACTTGAATAGCAACGTGTAGCCCCCAAGGGCCGACTCGGTAAGATAATATTGAGCTGGGACTTTATATATACTTCATTGAGAATAACATTATACGATGTAACCCCCATCATGGGGCTTGAACCCACGTCTACAAGGTTGAGAGCTTTGTGCTTTATCAACTGAGCAGTGGATCCTTCAATAATAGATGAAAATTTGTGTACCTTGAATTGTTGACAAGAGCAATTGGTAGCCCCCAAGGGCCAGCTCATTACGATGTGATAAGTCGGGTCTTCAATAAGTGAGCAAACAATGACTTTGCATTAGCCCCCAAATGTCATGGTGCATGCTTGCAGCGACATGAGACTTGTGTATTTGATGTAATCCCAACTTGAATAATGTAGCCCCAAGTGCCGGGTCGTAAGCCTGCATCGACTCGGGACTATTCCTTCAATTGTAGAATAAATCATATCCATTGATGATATGATAGTCATTGCGCTAAAGCGACTTTGAAAACCTTAATCATAATACTGGTTATTGATAACCATAATAAAATCCTGGCCGTGTTGGCTATTAAAGATTTTGAATAATAACCTGGTTTGAAAACCGATTCCTGCCATATAAACCGGTATATCCATGCACATATGATACATGCTATGATGACATAATGATGATGCAACGTATGATGCAATATATGATGATGTATATGTATGATCAAGAGGGTTTAAGATACGGTTCGGATACGACCAGAGCCCCCATGTAGTCATAATCGTGGCATTACGCCCATCGAGAGGTGTAGCTATGGTTCGAATATGACCAAGCCCCCAAGTGATTTTCCTGGTGCCCTTATGCCTATCAAGAGGTGTAACTATGATTCGAACCCATAGCCCCAAATGATTTTCCTGGTGGCCTTATGTCTATCAAGAGGTGTAGCTATGGTTCGGATACGACCAAGCCCCCAAGTGATTTTCTTGGTGCCCTTATGTTGATCAAGAGGGTATAAGCTATGGTTCAGATACGACCAGAGCCCCCAAGTGATTTCCCTGGTGGATTTAAGCCTATCAAGAGGTGTGACTATGGTTCGAACATAGCCCCCAAGTGATATTGTGAGCTGTGCTCAAGGGATACCCATGTTTGAGTTGTGCTGTGCAGCAGACTCTCTTTGGCCCCTTATGATAATATTGGCTTGATAGCCGGATTACCGAAGTAACCAGAGCTGTACTCTTATGATAATATTGGCTTGATAGCCGGATCAAGAGATGTCGCTATGGTTCGAATACGACCAAGCCCCCAAATGATACTGTGAGCTGTGCTCAAGGGGCACCTATGTTTGAGTTGTGCTTTTGCAATAGACTCTTTTTGGTCCCTGTAATTTTTCTGAGAACTCGAACTTGCGAGAGATGAATTCTTTTTAACCGGAATTTCGAATCGGATAGTGAGAGCTTCAAAGCTTTGTGGGAGACAGCTTTCCCTTGAGTCGGATTTTAAACCGGAATCCTTCTTTTTAAGCCGGAAATTTTCTGACGGCCTTTAAATTTGCACCAATATGGCGGTTTAAGGCCCTGCATTAAATAACTTTGCAAGCCGGAGTAATTGCTCTTTAGAAAGCAATATGTAACATAAAAAATATATTGGATAGACTTCACCTGATATGTTAAGCCGGAATTTATCCGCCATGGAGCTTAATGATTACTTCAGCGAAGCTGAGATCAATCTCGGGTGAGTCAGCCGCGGCGTTTTTAAACCGGTGCGGATAGGTGAATCGGCCGCGGGGGCGGACAATAAGTCAATCGCGTTTGTTGATGTAGCAGGGGTGGCAACTTGTGTAGAATGAGTGCTAGTGCAAAAAATAATATTTGCTCATGCCCTTTTTGCAACACCTTTTTGTAAGGAATAATGGTCCTGTGAAAAATATCATAGACCAAGTAATTGTTCTTTGATAAAAACAATATGTGTTCATAAAATAAATTTAGATAAATATCACCTGGTTTGTTCGAACAACGGATGATCTTTACGTGGTCCAGAGTTTAACTTGGATATACTGAGGTTTAACAGCAGCATAAACGTGCTAGTCTGGTATGATACGTGATGAATCAGTAGTGTTGACCTCTCCATCACATGACCTCTTTAACTCCATGAGAGAATTTAATATTCCGTTTGTTTCAGATTGTAATGCTCATAGTCTCCAATGCGTACGCTGGCACTGGAACTTGGACGAAAAACTCCAACTCCTCCTCTGGCCGGGATGACCAGAGTATTACTACCAGTATACCCCACCTCCACTCTCCATTCCCGCATCTACCAAGCCGTCCTGGCGTGTAACCGCGGCAGTGGATGTGAACCGCAACAGCTGTGTAGGAGCGGTGCAGTGAGTCGCGGAGGAGAGGCTCGGTCAGGTGAGACCACAGCTATATGGACAGTAGCAACTTGAGGCCGCCAGGCGGGACCATGGCCTGGACCCCCCTTTTTTCGTATTCGCATCAGGTCTTGAGCAACTGTTTTTCTTCAGTCCTTTTTCCATGGAGTATGGGCTGGTTGATTTGCCCTTGTATGCGTGTACTTCTTCCAGCTTCAGACTCCCCTTAGTTGCCCCCCATGAGTGTACTTCCTGGCTAGCTTGGATTACAAATGGGATATTGTCATCTGAACATACTAGGAGTAGCACTCTACTTTGGTCGGCCGTGCAATCAGCCAACCGGAGCGGCAGTAACACACGGGCACCGCCGGAATAGGGCGGGTTGCAACTGCGGCGGCTCAAGCGCGGTTGCGGCGGCTCGACAATGGGACGAGACACGACAGAACTAGCCTGAGCGGGTCACGTGGAGAGGGCAGAGCCGTCGGTGATGGGGCAGGAGCATCGGGTGGTGAGGCGTGGTGACTCGCGGCAGCGGCGAGGCGGAAACGAACGGCTTGCCGGAGGCTTTGGCTCTACCACGGGAAGCTTGGAGGCACATAAACCGGCGGCTGGGACGGAGCAGCAGGTTGGTGTTGGGCAGAGGTGACCCAGCGGGGCGGAACCGGCTCGAGGCCTCGGAGGCCAGTCGACGAGGCGGTTTGACCAGGCAATTTGAAGGGTATAAGGTAATTTGATCCTCTGATGCTTGATGACTCGATGGTGACTCGCGGGCAGGGCCTTGGCGAGTCGACGTGCGGCGGTAACCCACGGCGTGGCGAAGTGGATGGACAAACCGGCTGTGGTTTGAATCAGTAGAGCGAGCCAGCAGCAGCCCTCGAACGGCGTTTGACCGGCGGGGCGAGGCAACGGAGGTGGAAACCGGTGACCTATCACGCTGCTCACGGAGGTGGTGAAGCAGGCAGCTGGTCCAGAAGCGAACCATCTCGGCGGCTTAACGCGATCGCGGATGTAGTAACTCGGAGGACCGCTGACCGGCAGGTTGGAGGCACAGCTGAAACCGGCGGGTTGGAGCAGCCAAGGCGGGCTCGCGGCTGTAGAGATGAGGGCGTGCGATCGGCGGTTCAGGAGCGGCGCCGTCTTCATCCACTCCGGTCAGGGCGGCACAAGCGCAAGGTGAGCCGGCAGTGATGAGCGGGTTGCGGCCTCCATGTTGGAGGTGGAGGTGAATGGACGGCTTGAAAGGCATGAGGCCAGCAGAGATGGGACGCGGCTTTGTTGATTTTAGCTGGGGGCAGGTAAACCGGCGGGCTGCCGGGCATCGCGTGGATCGAGCCAGAAGAGGCCAGAGTCGGCCGGGCGCTCGAGGACACATGAGAGGTCAACAAGGGCTTGAGGCGGCTCAACACTGTAAAGGTGGCGGCCATTAACCCGGCGGCGGAGGAGACGACCTGGTGCTTGATGCGGGGTGGCTTGAAGGTGCGGCAGGTTGGCAATGCTCCGGCCGCCAGGCGTGGCGCAGGCGAAGACGGACTGGCGTAGCGAGGCACGCACCACACCGTAGAGGAGAAATCCGAGTCGTCGAGGCTGTGTGGCCATAGCAGGTTGAAAAATCCGGGTTGTCCCCGTCTCTGGATCGTGGTCCCCTTTCTTTTGTAAACCGTGCTAGTGCTAGTACTAGCAATAATTAATCTCTTCTAATTGGATTCGGGTTCTGGCTTCCTTTGTCTTGTACCCAGACTCACGTGTGTGGCTCCCTTTTTGTTTGGAATTCTTTCCATCGCTAGAGTCAATCTCCATTGGTTCAAGTGATTCGTTTGTAGAATCAGCATCTACACTAGTTCAGAACGAGTCGAGGCAGGAGGCTGGAGTTTAATAAACCGCCTTGGAACAGACATCGAGAGGTGGATTGGCCACAACCCGGCGGATCGGACAGAACCACCACCGCAGACTTTTTCCTGTCCGTCCCAGCGTAACATCAGTTGGTTAGGGTGCAACCCTGGAATCTTTATCTCGATCTTGTACACGTCATTCCTAACCGTCCATCGATGACGTAGATCTTTGCGTGCTGGCTGACCCGGCTGACGAATTCGGTGCTGATGGAGATTCTTCATAACCGGTGCTTTTTGTTCGAGAAAATACAAACTTCTCGATCCCTTAGAAAAATCCCTCCAAGAACTCAACACCATCATGCGTGAGCCCCACGGTGGGCGCCAACTGTCGTGGAATCGCCATGGCAGATGTCCTAGCGTGAGCACTTAGTCGTAACGCCAACGCATCTATGTGGTAGCTTGAGAGGGGTTGAGCGGAATCGAGAGGCGCAACACAAGAGAGGGATTTAGACAGCTTCGGGCCCCGAGAACATCATCCGGTAATAGCCCTACATGTTGTTTGTGGCTAGATCTCATTATGATCATGAGGAAGTCGCCCTAAACCGGCTCTCCTAGTTAACCCTAACCCTTAAGATTGTTTCTTCTTACTTGTCCCTCTTTGGGGAGCCCTGCCCCTCCTTATATAAGTTGAAGGGGCGGGTTACATGTAGAGTCCAACTCGGACTTTAAGACTTAACTATTATGACTTCTCTTCATGGGCTTCTTAACATCTTAGGCTTCATAATGTCTCAGGCTTCATAACTCCTGGCAACCCAGTTATCACTGCCTGTCGGGTTATAACTGTTGTCGGTTTAAGATGGTCTGCCGGTTTATGATTGTCTGCTGAGTTATCATCTGACTTAACTCCTGTCTTAACTGTGAGCCGATTTAACAACCTGTCGGTTTACCGTCTGGGTTAACTGCCTGGTTTACCTGTCTGTCTTAACTGCCAGCCGGTTTAACAACCTACCAGTTTACCGTCTGACTTAACACCAACCGGTTTACCGCCTGCCTTAACACCTGTCGGTTTACCACCTGCCGTAACACCTGTCGGTTTACCACCCGCCGGTTTACCGTCCGTCTTAGCCATCTGTCTTAACTGTCTGTCTTAACTATCTGTCTTAACTGTTAGTCGGTTTACTAAGTCCTAGCCGGGTTATAACGCCGGCCGGATCATACCACAGGGTATATCCCCGACACTCGGGGTCTTCTTTCTTTATTCCCAAATGCCCACTTTTAGTCCCTAAAAGTCCCTCCTGTTTGGTTTAGATGGGACTGACACGCAGTTTTTTAGTCCCTCCACCAAAATGTCCCTGTAAATAGCACCCTCTAATAATGCCGCCGGAAAATTGATGCAATGCCACAGTTAAAAGCAAATTACATGTTTAACGAATTTTATTGTTAATATAATCTCTTTGTTAATATTAATCAATGCCACCGTTGGAGAAATGCTACTGTCTTGCTTTCTTTCCCATTTAGATAAGGTAGATGCTTCTTTTTGTTGGCTTCTGTGTCATCCATCGTTATTGACCACTAGTTGTTTCCTTTGCACCTCTGTGTAAACAGGGTTATCTACTTCACCTCGTTGCCATTGTGACCTTTTGTTGCACTGCACAAAACACTTTTTGTTTTAAGAGTGTTTTGTGCAGTTCAACCAAAGTGTTACACCGACAATGTTGCTTGATTGCTTGATCTTAGTGGAACTGCACAAGAGGAGATCTTACTTCCTATCCATGTTGGCAAATTTGGTTCAGATCTTCTTCTTGTGAGTTGTTTGAATTCCGTGTCATGAGAGGTCAGTACTAGCCTTCTTTCACATGATTCTGCAGTGTGCTTTCATATGTTGTGCTACTTCTACGATAATGTTGCTTGATTTTAGTGAACTGCACAAATGAAGACAAGACTTCCAATCTGTATGTGCACCACAATATACCATTGGGGTAAGATAAGGATATTTCACAACTGTTGGCCTGTATTTTGCCACTTTCATCAGAAAATTAATGTCATTGTTTAGTGTTATACTTGTGCAACCTAATTGACATGCCAAATCTTACATTGAAGGTGAAGCTTGCCTGTTATTGAACCAAGTGATGAAGGGGAAGAACAAGAGGAAGAAAAACAAAAATCAACTCCTAGTGTTGTAATCAAGCACTAGAACTGTGATGACACAAGTAATGATATAGCCTAGCATCTTAATTTATTGCTATGGCTGGAACGAGCAATTGTTTTGCCACCGATTTTATGCCACTCTTAATGTAATATGTAATTATCTCTACTTGTGCAAATAGTAATCTTCTTTGAAGATACAATATATTTTAGTGGAACTGCACAAGAAGATGTTGGAAACATTAATCTAATCGAGGAGTATATAGTAAGCATGGCCACCACAGTAGATAGCAACAGATGGTTCCGGAGAAGTGCTTCATCTGTATGCTCTACACAATAAGCCTCCTAACAAAGGTTGGTACTCGCCCACTGATTTCATCCATATGATTGAGCTTTGTCATCTCTATTGGTGTTGTGCTACTGTTTAGATACTGTCGTCAAAAAGTGGTATTGTCCTTGAGAAGTGCTTCATCTATGTTGTTTTAAATATTTCCTTTCCTTTTTTCGAGCAAATAGGGATGCTAGCATTTAGTTATCCTCTTGTCTTTGCACAATAGGATCATCCTCCTCTGAAGAATAATATGGAGTACGTGAAGTGACTAGTTCCGATTAGGCCAGGATGAAGAAGCCATGTCTATCTTCTCATCAGAAGGAGCAGTTGAAGGATGGTTACATTACCCCCCACAAGACCAAACTAACTTCAGCTCAGAAGGACTGACAAATCTCCATTTTCTTGCTGTGATGCGCGAGTACAATGTTGTTCTAGGATTCTTTCCGGTGAGTTCCATTTTTCTAAAAGTGTGCTCTACATGGACCATGTAGGTGCCTGTTTAAACTGTCAATTCATAGTACAGTTTGCTTTATACTAATCACTTTTTTGTATTTGTGCAAACAGGGGTTCTCAGCTTTATTTCAATGGGAACTACACAAAATGTTCATGAATACATCAAATCATTCATTTCCACCACAAGAAAGGAGGTGTCGATAAGTTCAAGGCGTTGCAACATATAAGGGCGAAATCATACAAGCTACGCGCGAATTTGGTTGATTTTGGTGGAACTGCACAAAAAGAACAGCTGGTTTATTTAGCACAAGGTGCCATGTCAATGTCCGAACTGATGGCAAACCCTGCCCATTCCACAATCATGGGCATTTGATATTTTGGCATGGGAAAACCTTGTCAATTTTTTCTCATTGATTTTAGCAAGAAGACATGCGTTTGATATTTTCAAATGGGACGCCCTTTGCTGTCAGCAGCGTCAATCCATTTTTTTTCTTTATTATTTAGTTGTGAAGTAAATATTGGCTCTGACATGTGAATCGCCGAGATGCATAATCATTGATTCCTTTGAATGTTCTCTATGAATTGCCAGGCATGTGTGTTTGATTGCAATGTATAGGAACGCTAAAAAGCTGCTCAAACTCTTTGTTCTCCTTCTGTTCCTTTTTACTTCGCACATTGTGAAAGTGCATACTTTTTTATAAGATTGGTCAAAGTATAAATACTTTGACTGCAGACAAAACTTGTATCCAGACTAGGAAGGACCAGAGGGAGTACATGTGAAACTGCTGCAAACGAGGTGATCACCCTGGGAATAAAGCTAGTACGTATTGTTTTGCATTTTCATCCAATGCCAGTGATACAAGAATTCGAATTAATCGAAATAAATTCATTCATACACGGTCGGATTTCATATAAACATGCCGGATTTCATTGCATTTCATACATTCTTCAACTAAAAAGGGGTGCGCTGGAGGTATAATTAATTAACCGAAGCTACCCACCTGTGTCCGGCTGAGCCGAACAGAAGCTTCAATGACTTAACTGCAGGTGCAGTTGCATAACTGACATGTGGCCCAGATGCCTATTGCGCCCACGTGTTAATCAGCCAACTGCACCAGCAGTTAAGTAGAAGCAGCGTCCTTCTCCAACATAGCTCTCCGACTCCACGTCGCTGCTAAGAAGCTAACCGGCCGTCAGTGGTCAACCCGCCTAGCTTGTCATAGAGATTAGGGCAACTAGGAGCCCAATGATCAGGATCCCCACATGACAAACACCTTTCTTCTTGTCATTCTTCTTCTTGAAGTTCGTGTGTTGCACAGCCTTGTTCTTCCCATCAAACTTTGCTTTACCATCAAACTTGCCCTTGTTTTTGAACTTGTGGGGCTGGCAGTTCTTCTTCTGTACCAGATTGGCACTAGATCCTCCCTCAATTCCTTGAGCACGTGTGTCCTTTGCTCTCGCCTTTTCTTCCACATCAAGAGTGCCAATGAGATCCACGAAGGAGGAAGCTTAGTGATGATACCTCCGGCAACAAACTTGTCCAGTAGCATACAACTAAAGTGCTCAAGTTCTCTAGCAAATGACTGTATCTCATGAGGTTGCTCAACCATGGAGCGCTCTTCAATCATCCTGTAATCATAGAATTGCTCCATGATGTACAGCTCAGTGCCAGCAACCGGAGGGTAGCAGCGGTGGCCTTACTTGGACTCGAGTGGCGGCGACCTACCATGTTCTACTCTTCCTCGTTTTCTATGTGGTGCGGCCTCGTTGGCAGCGGGGCGGGGCCTCGGCGGAGCCGGCGATGTCCTCCCTCTCGTCGCCGGCGGGCGGCGCCTCGGCGAAGCGGGGGAAATCCTCCCCCTCGTTGCCGGTAGGGCGGGGCCTCGGCAGAGCCGGCGGTGTCCTCTGCCTCGTTGTTGGCATCGTGGGGCCTCGTCGATGCCAGCAGAGCGGGGACTCGTCAGATCCAGCATTGTCCTCTGCCTCGTCCTCGGTCTCGCCAAACAGTGCCTCGCCCGCTTCATCGCCCTCTTTATAGGCGGCCGCAGCCTCCGCCACCCGCATGCGGTACCGCCAGCACTTGAGGCAGCCCTCACGGGCGGAGCGGCACGAGTCGAGCAGCGCCTCCTGCTCCGCCCGCTCCGCGGCGATCTGCTCCTCCGCCCGCAGGTGCTCCTAGAGGAGATGGTGGTTGTAGGCGGCGTCAGCCTGCTCCTCACGCTTTTGCCTCACCGTGTCCATATATTGGGCATGGGCCTCGCCGATGGTCATGGTGCAATGCACCGGCGAGAATGGCGCGGAGGAGGGGGTTGGCGCCGGATCGTCGACTACCATGTTCTCCATTGGGACGTCGTCGTCCTCCGGCTGCCTGCCGGCCAGCCAATCGGCAGCAATGGCTGCCATTTCCTTGTGTTCTGTCATCTGTCTATCCCGAAGAACGCTGGAGCACGAGGAAGCCATGGTGAGCAGTAGTGGTGTGGACAGGAGAATAGGAACAGATGCGGATGACTGTGGCTATGGCCAGCTAAGCAGTTTATATAGCAATGGTGGGCAGCGGAGGGACGGAAGTGTGGCACCAGAGTAGCCGCCTCGGCAACCGCGTATCATTAATGTGGGCGGTAGAAGGGCGGACGGACAGCACTTGTGTCGTTTGAAGGCGGAGCAATTGCATGCACCGGGAAGCGGGGCGGGCGGCGCTGACCGTTTCGGGCGGAAAGCACGCGCGGGCGAGGGAAGCGGTCTGGGTGGGCCAGGGCAGTCAAACTCGTGCTTGGCAGCGGGTCGGTCCAGCAGCCAGACATGCTGGCTCGCCAGCTACCTCGCCGAGCTGAGCGACGGCAATCAGACGATGGGCGTAGCTTCCGACCAGGAGCCGGCGCCACTGTCCAAGCCGGTTCATGCCGTGTTCACCATAGAGCAGGTGCGGCCACACTTCGACGCCCTAATGGCAGAAGAGCTACCAGCGTAGGAGGACCTGTGCTGCAACCTCTGTCTCCTCAACGAGCACCAGTGAACAAGTGAACGACAATATCGTCGCAGACATGTGGCCCTATGATCCTGGCTTCCCAAATGAGCAGCGGGCGCTGTATCAGACCATCTGTAGGGCCCGCGAGGCCCTCTCCATCGTCCTTGGAGTTGTTGCGTTCGCCGTGGCGCTGCCGTCTCGCGTTGTCAACATGGTCAACGGACATGAGGATGAGGAGATGACTTTACTTGGAGAGGATGATAGTGGGGCCCCACCAGGGCCATAGCCGCACGTACGCAAGTGCCTCCTTATTAGTATATAAAACTATAAAAAATTTAGCCTCCTCCTGGCTTCCTCACATCACGGTCCCACACCATTGTCAACCTATGTAGTCAATAAACGAGAGAATTGCACAAGAAGCGACCGACAGCTGGGACCAAGCAGCTCGAGCAGTATTTGTGTTTTTGAGGTGTGAGCACTGCAGAGTTTTTCTTGAGCGATGTTTAGCCCAGATATTAATTTTTCTCCTCTGAACAACAACAAAAACATCACTGTAGCTATTAACTGGGCGGGCTGTGGCCCGTCTAGCCCAGGCCGTATATCCAATCCAGATCTTAATTTTTTCCAAGCTGAAAATGGCTAGCCCAGCTATACTTTTTTTAGGAATACCTAGGAAAGGTCAAGTTGTTATTCTTCGCCCCGCTGGGCTGCAAATCTTTCCTAGGAGGGATGCATTAGGATTAACAAGAAAATGGGCTTTAAGAAATAATAAATGGGATGCAATTATAAAAACTGGGCAGTGACTATAAAAAATGCACCAAACATGCAATTACTTTATAAAATATTGTTTTTGGATATTGAAAAATTTAATTTCATTAATTGTTGCGAGCGCAATGTTTCGTTGGATTTTTACGTAATATAAATTTATATTGAAATTGTATTTAATATGACTAGAAATTTCGGGATAAAAATATTTTTGGATCCCATCAAAATGTGGGAAATTTATTGAATTCTATTTTGAACGGCTGGTTGAAATGAGCTATACTTTTAACAAACTGTAAATGGGCTGTAGTAAATTCCATTAAAATTCAAAAATTGGTTGCACATTCTTACAAATCTCAAATGGGATATAAGTTCTCTGCCACACACTTGTGGCCTTACTAAGTTGACGCATCCCCTCAAAAAAAAGTTGACGCGTAAGGCTTTGTCAACTTATAGTCAACACACGGTTCTAGCAGCAGTGGCCATTGGATGTCCATCCAACGAATGTCGTGCTTCTTCTTCAATCTCGGATATTCTAGTTTCACCCGCGCAAAAAATGATTCCTCCCCCTGACATCTGGGGCGCACCGTTTCGGAAGCTGGCCTATGGGCCTACTAAGTGGACGCGTACCAAGGGCTTTGTCAACTTAGTCAATATAAACGATTCTAGCTGTAGTGACCGTTCGATGTCCATCCAACGGTCGTCGTGCTTCTTCAACCTCTGGTCTTCTTGCTCCAGCCGCCCAAAGTAGCGCCGGTCGTGCCGCCTTCTCCTGCCTCCCGTGGCCGGCTGTGCTGCCGCACGGGCCTCACCGCCCCCTACTACTCCCACCGTTGGCCAGGGCATCCCTCCATTCACCCACACCCCCTATTATTCTGCGGTGACGGCAGCCTCACACCGCAGCCGAACCAGTAAACCCTCATACTCCTCTCCACGTGGGCATCCACTGCCGCGTCTTCCCCGCCTCCAAGTCATCCCTTTCCTAGGCCTCGCCGTCGTCCATCGCCCTGGTGCTCTCGGCGCGGCATGGTCAACGTGATCAAGGAACGACTTCCATCGGAAGAGTACTGTATGTGGAGAGGATGACAGTTGGGTCCACGACAGCCGCAAGGAAGTGCCTCCTTATTACGCGAAAAATAATTATTCCCCCACCTGACAGCAGGGACCCACCGGACGGTCCACCGTATTTTGCAAAAAAATGTTTCCCCCCTGACTGCTAGGACCCACTGGACGGGCCAACGTATTTCGCGAAAAAAACATTCCCCTCACTGTCAGCTCGGACCCACCGGAGGTGCCTCCTTAATACGCACAAAAATGAATACTCCCCCTGCTAGTTGAGACCCACCTTGGTGGGAGGCTGACTTGTGGGCCTACTAAGTTGACGGGGACGGAGTGCTTTGTCAACTTAGTCAATATGAACGATTCTAGCTCCAGTGACCGTACGATGTCCATCCAAAGGCCGTAGTGCTTCTTCAACCTCTGGTCTTCTTGCTCCAGCTGCCCAAAGCAGCGTCGGTCATGCCGCATGCTCCTGCCTCCCGTGGCCGGTTGTGCTGCCGCAGAGGCCTCACCGCCCCCTACTATTCGCACCGCTGGCCATGCCTAGTGGCGACGGCTGATACGTCCATTTTGCATCATGCTTTTATATCGATATTTATTGCATTATGGGCTGTTATTACACATCATGTCACAATACTTATGCCTATTCTCTCTTATTTTACAAGGTTTACATAAAGAGGGAGAATGCCGGCAGCTGGGATTCTGGGCTGGAAAAGGAGCAAATATTATAGACCTATTCTGCACAACTCCAAAAGTCCTGAAACTTCACGGAAGTCAATTTTAGAATATATAATAAATATTGAGTGCAAGATGTTCACCAAGGGGGCACACCCTACCCATGAAGGTGGGGGCGCGCCCTACTCCCTGGGCGCGCCCCCCTACCTCGTGGGCCCCCTGGTGGCCCTCCGACGTCCATCTTCTGCTATATGAGGTCTTTTGATGAGAAAAAATAACAAGCCATCTTCTCGGACGAAACTCTGCCACCACGAGGCAGAACCTTGGCGGAACCAATCTAGGGCTCTGGTGGAGCTGTTCTGCCGGGGAAACTTCCCTCCTGGAGGGGGAAATCATCGCCATCGTCATCACCAACGCTCCTCTCATCGAGAGAGGGCAATCTCCATCAACATCTTCATCAGCACCATCTCCTCTCAAAATCCTAGTTCATCTCTTGTATCCAATTCTTGTCTCCAAGTCCGGGATTGGTGCTCGTAGGTTGCTAGTAGTGTTAATTACTCCTTGTAGTTGATGCTAGTTGGTTTAATTGGTGGAAGATCATATTTTCAGATCCTATATGCATATTAATACCCCTCTGATTATGAACATGTTTATGCTTTGTGAGTAGTTATGTTTGTTCCTGAGGACATGGGAGAAGTCTTGCTATTATTAGTCATGTGAATTTGGTATTCGTTCGATATTTTGATGAGATGTATGTTGTCTCTCCTCTAGTGGTGTCATGTGAACATCGACTACATGACACTTCACCATTATTTGGGCCTAGAGGAAGGCATTGGGAAGTAATAAGTAGATGATGGGTTGCTAGAGTGACAGAAGCTTAAACCCTAGTTTATGTGTTACTTCGTAAGGGGCTGATTTGGATCCATATGTTTCATGCTATGGTTAGGTTTACCTTAACACTTTTGTTGTAGTTGCGGATGCTTGCAATAGAGGTTAATCATAAGTGGGATGATGTAACACCTCGGATGTAACTTTCCCTATTTGTACTCCAACTCTTGCCGTTTCCGGCGTTAAGTTATATTTATTTCTCAGGTTCGGGTCTTTGTCTCCGTGTGTTGTTTTCGTTTTCATGCATCTCATATCATGTCATCATGTGCATTGCATTCGCATACGTGTTCATCTCATGCATTCGAGCATTTTCCCTGTTGTCTGTTTTGCATTCCGGCGCTTCGTTCTCCTCCGGTGGTCATTTCTAACTTTCTTTCATGTGTGGGGATTAAACATTTCCGGATTGGACCGAGACTTGCCAAGCGGCCTTGGTTTACTACCGGTAGACCGCCTGTCAAGTTTCGTACCATTTGGACTTCGTTTGATACTCCAACGGTTAACCGAGGGACCGAAAAGGCCTCGTGTGTGTTGCAACCCAACACCCCTCCAATTTGGCCCAAAACCCACCAAACTCTGCTCCATGTCCTAGAGCGTTCGATCACGATCGCGTGGCCAAAAACCGCACCTCATTTGGACTCTCCTAGCTCCACTTATGCCTATAAATAGCCCCCCTTCGTTTTCGGATCTCTCTTCCCCACGAAACCCTAGCTTAAAAAAACAGAGATCTCTGCCGCATCGGATGTGTCCGGCCCGCGCCGGACAATGTCCGATCCACCCCGCCGCCACTCACCAACCGCCACCTGTCGCCGCCACTCCGCGCGCCGCCAGCCCAGGAGGCCCGCAGCGAGCCCTCCCCGGCCCGCGCGAGGCCGCTGCCCAGCGGGCTCCCGGCTGTCTTCCCCAGCCCCGACGCCAGCCGCCTCTCCGCCGCCTCGCCGCATCTCCGGCGCGCGCCGCCGCCCGAGCCGCCCGCTACCACCGCGCCCCCGCCGACTCCCTCCACGGCGGCGCCGCCCCACGCCCCGGTCTTCTTCCACTCCGGCCGGTCTCCTCCGTCTCCGGCGAGAACTCCGGCGTGAACAGTGAATCCGGACGTCCTCGTTATCCGTGCCAGATCTGGATCTGGATCCCGAACGGTTGACTTTTTCCTCAGAAACCCTAATTTTTATGCCTACTTTGACCTGTCGTAACTTTGCATCCGTAGCTCCGATTTGGGCATATAGCATATCAAAATGTTCGCCTCGATGTGTACGTCATTTCATTCCATTGCATCATTTTTATTTGTGTTCATCTTGATGCCAGAAATGCTGTTATAAGAGGGCTTCGTGAGTTAATTGTCAGATCTGCTAGTTCATCTTAGACTTTTGTCATTTTTGCCATAATTATTGTGTGCATGCTATGCCTGTGAGTCCTTCATATGTTTTGTTAAAGATTTTGTCTTCTTTCCAGGGGTGCAACCCATGCATTTTTAGGATGTGTGTGGTGACTTGTGCAAGCTTGCAAAGTGAGGCACCCGGTAAATCTGTTTTCAGGGACTTAGTAGTTTTCATAAGTCTGGGATTATTTAGTTCATGATGCCATATGTTCAGCTTGTTTTCTAGTGATACGTGCCTCTTTTGAGGATGATCAGTAAAGGAGTTTTGTTAATCATGTTATGCTCTATCCATCCATGTCTTTACTTGCATTATGGAGCACCCTAGCTTGAGTCAATCGAGCTCTACTTTTGCTTCATTGTGAATCTGGGCAGATCGTCAACTTGTTTGCGATTTTGCCGATGCTATTGCAGTTGATCCGTGCATGCTATGCCATTGTTCTTGCCATGTCTAGCTAGCATTTTGTGCCTTCTTAATGGATGTATGCTTGCCTTGCCATGACTTGCACCGTAGTGAGTGCATCGAGCTCGTTTACATGCCTTCGTGAGTTATATTCCAGCATGTCTCAGTTATCACTAAGTCTGAAAACTGATTGTGTTTGAGCTATGTTCGTGTGCTTGTTAGTATATTTTGTGACCCCTTTTGGCCCCAGGTCACTTTGGGTCTTTTGTTAAGCTTGTTGAGTAGCTCCATGCCATGTTCTTATTTATCATAATCAGGTCATGTATCATGTTGTTTTGATGCTCCGAAGAGGGCTTCATGATCTGAAATTTCAGACAAGTGTTAATTTCACTAAGTCTGAAATCTGTTTTGCATTTGCGTTTTTGTCATGCTTGTTTGAACCTCATAATGGATGAATTGGCCGTAGCTCAGTGCTAGGCTTTTGTTAAGTATCTTGTGTGCATCTCTGCCATGTATTTTGTTGTCATGTTTGGTGGCTGTGGCATGTTCATTTCGTTGCATTTAGATGCCTACTTGCTGTAAAATCGCAGACCGGTGTCATATCTTAAAACGCTTGCCATTTCCAAACCGTAACTCCGATTCCAATGTTATTTATATCGTTTTCAAGCGATTTCATCCAATCTTTCCAGTGGCACCCTTGGAATTCCAAGTTGAGGCCAGGTCCATGCATTTTCTGTCACATCTTGCATTTTGCATCCCGCATCGCATCCCGCATAGCATCCCATCTTTGCATATTATTGTTTGAGTTTGCACGTGGTTGATTGTATCCTTGTTGCTTGTTTGTCTTGTTTGGGTAGAGCCAGGAGACGAGTTCGCTAACGAGGAGCCCGTTGAGTTTGCTTTTGAGGATCCAGTCAACTCTGACAACTGTGCAGGCAAGATGATCATAACCTCGAAATCACTACTATCTTTGCTATGCTAGTTTGCTTGCTCTTTTGCTATGCCAATGCTACGATGCCTACCATTTGCTTGTCAGCCTCCCAATTGCCATGTCAAACCTCTAACCCACCTTGTCCTAGCAACCATTGATTGGCTATGTTACCGCTTTGCTCAGCCCCTCTTATAGCGTTGCTAGTTGCAGGTGAAGATTGGAGGCGTTCCTTGTTGGAACATTTATTTACTTGTTGGGATACCATTATATTGCTATGTTATCTCAATGTATCTATATACTTGGTAAAGGGTGGAAGGCTCGGCCTCTCGCCTAGTGTTTTGTTCCACTCTTGCCGCCCTAGTTTCCGTCAGATCGGTGTTATGTTCCCGGATTTTGCGTTCCTTACGCGGTTGGGTTATAATGGGAACCCCTTGATATTTTGCCTTGATTAAAGCTTTTCCAGCAATGCCCAACATTGGTTTTACCATTCGCCACCTAGCCCTTTTCTTTCCCTTGGGTTCTGCAGACTCAAGGGTCATCTTATTTTACCCCCCCCCCGGGGCCAGTGCTCCTCTGAGTGTTGGTCCACCTGTCAGCTACCGGTGGCCACCAGGGGCAACTCTGGGCTGGCCTACCCGTACCTAGGGCAATCTGAGTGTGCCCTGAGAAAGAGATATGTGCAGCTCCTATCGGGATTTGTCGGCACATTCGGGCGGTGTTGTTGGTCTTGTTTTAACTTGTCGAAGTGTCTTGAGTTACCGAGATACCGAGTCTGACCGGAATGTCTTGGGAGGAGGTCTATTCCTTCGTTGACCGTGAGAGCTTGTCGTGGGCTAAGTTGGGACTCCCCTGCAGGGATTGAACTTTCAAAAGCCGTGCCCGCGGTTATGGGCAGATGGGAATTTGTTAATGTCCGGTTGTAGATAACTTAAACATAAACTTAATTAAAATGAATCAACCGTGTGTGTTACCGTGATGGCCCCTTTCCGGTGGAGTCCGGGAAGTGGACACGGTGTTGGAGTTATGCTTGCGCAGGTTGTTCTTCTAGATTCTCGCTCGCGCTTTGCCTCCTCTTCTCACTCTCTTTTGCGTATAAGTTAGCCACCACATATGCTAGTCGCTTGCTGCAGCTCCACATATATATTTGCCTATCCTTCCTATAAGCTTAAATAGTCTTGATCGCGAGGGTGCGAGATTGCTGAGTCCCTGTGGCTCACAGATACTATAACTCCAGATGCAGGTCCAGGTGATTCCGCTCCAGGTGACGAGTACGAGCTCAAGTGGGAGTTCGACGAGGACTCTCAGCGTTACTACGTGTCTTTTCCTGATGATCAGTAGTGGTGCCTAGTTGGGGTTTGATTCGGGGCCTTGTTGCATGTTGGGTTATTTTCCATTTTGGCGCCGTAGTCGGGCCATGAGTGTTTGTATGATGGATGTTATTTATGTACTTTGATGTGACGTGGCGAGTGTAAGCCAACTATGTATCTCCCCCTTTTATTATATTTTACATGGGATGTTGTGATGATTGCCTAACTTGCGACATTGCTTTTAATGCGGTTATGTCTCTAAGTCGTGCCTCGACACGTGGGAACTATAGCCGCATCGAGGGCGTATCAGATGCTTGTCCAAGTAAGGACATTACCCAAGCACCGGTCCACCCACATGCCAAATTATCAAAGTACCGAACGTGAATCATATGAGCGTGATGAAAACTAGCTTGACGATATTCCCATGTGTCCTCGGGAGCGCTTTTCTCTGTAAGAGTTTGTCCAGGCTTGTCCTTTGCTACAAAAAGGATTGGGCCACATTGCTGCACTTTATTTACTTTTGTTACTTGTTGCTCGTTACAAATTATCCTATCACAAAACTATTTGTTACCACTTATTTCAGTACTTGCAGAGAATACCTTGCTGGACACCGCTTATCATTTCCTTCTACTCCTCATTGGGTTCGACACTCTTACTTATCGAAAGGACTATGATAGATCCCCTATACTTGTGGGTCATCAAGACTCTTTTCTGGCGTCGTTGCCGGGGAGTGAAGTGCCTTTGGTAGGTGGAATTTGGTAAGGAAAAATTTATATAGTGTGTTGAAATTTACTGTCACTTGTTACTATGGAAAGTAATCCTCTGAGGGGCTTGTTTGGGGTATCTTCACCCCGACCAGTAGAGCAAAGAGTTGCTCCTCAACCTACTGAACCTACTGAAAATGAAAATGTCTGCTTTGAAATCCCTTCGGGTATGATAGAAAAACTGCTAGCTAATCCTTTTTAGGAGATGGAACAAAGCGTCGTGATGAGCATCTAATATATGTGGATGAAGTTTGTGGATTATTTAAGCTTGTAGGTGTACCCAGAGATGTTGTTAAGAAGAAGGTCTTCCCTTTATCTTTAAAGGGAGATGCATCGACATGGTATAGGCTATGTGATGATATGGGGTCATGGAATTACAAACGATTGAAATTGGAATTTCATGAGAAGTTTTATCCTATGCATCTTGTTCATCGTGATCACAATTATATATATAATTTTTGGCCGCGCGAAGGAGAAAGCATCGCTCAAGATTGGGGGAGGCTTAAATCAATGTTATATTCATGCCCCAATCATGAGCTCTCAAGAGAAATGATCATTCAAAAATTTTATGCTTGGCTTTCTGATAGCAATCGCACCATGTTTGATACTTCTTGTGCTGGCTCTTTTATGATGAAGACTATTGAATTCAAATGGGACTTATTGGAAAGAATTAAACGCAACTCTGAAGATTGGTACCTCGACAAAGGTAATGAGACAGGTATGACACCTAGGTTTGATTGTGTTAAATCTTTTATGGATACCGATGTTTTTCGTAAATTTAGCACTAAATATGGACTTGATTCTGAGATAGTAGCGTCTTTCTGTGAATCTTTTGCTACTTATGTTGATCTCCCCAAGGAGAAGTGGTTTAAATATCATCCTCCCATAGAAGTAAAAGTAGCTGCACCTATTAAAGTTGAAGAAAAGGTTGTCACTTATAATGATCCTATTGTTCCTACTTCTTATGTCGAGAAACCACCTTTTCCTATTAGGATAAAGGATCATGCTAAAGCTTCAACTATGGTTCGTAAAAGCAATATTAAAACTTATACACCTCATGAGCAAATTAAAGTTGAACCTGGTATTGCTATTGTTAAAGATCTCTTGTCTGATAATATTGATGGGCATGTTATTCATTTCCTTGATGAGACTGCTAGAATTGCTAAACCTTGTGCTAAAGATAAAAACAGACATGTGGTAGGCATGCCTGTTATTTCTGTTAAAATAGGAGATCATTGTTATCATGGTTTATGTGATATGGGTGCTAGTGCTAGCGCTATACCTTATTCCTTATACAAACAAATTATGCATGATATTGCACCTGCTGAGATAGAAGATATTGATGTCACAATTAAACTTGCCAATAGAGATACCATTTCACCAATGGGAATTGTTAGAAATGTTGAAGTCTTGTGTGCGAAAACTAAATATCCTGCTGATTTTCTTGTTCTTGGTTCCCCACAAGATAGCTTTTGTCCCATTATATTTGGTAGACCCTTCCTGAACACTGTTAATGCTACCATAGATTGCAAAAGGGATGTTGTTACTATTGGTTTAGATGATATGACTCATGAATTTAATTTCTCTATGTTTAGTAGACAACACCGTGAAGAAGAGTTACCTAGTAAGGATGAAATTATTGGTCTTGCTTCTATTGCCGTACCTCCTAGTGATCCTTTAGAACAAGATTTGCTAGACCATGAAAATGACATGTTTATGAATGAAAGAAGGGAAATAGATGAAGTATTCTTTAAACAGGAACCAATTTTGAAAAACAATTTACCTGTTGAAATCTTAGGGGATCCTCCTCCACCCAAGGGTGATCCCGTGTTTGAGCTAAAACCGTTACCTGATACTCTTAAATATGCTTATCTTGATGAGAAAAAGATATATCCTATTATTATTAGTGCTAACCTTTCAGAGCATGAGGAAGAGAGATTATTGAAAACTCTGAAGAAGCACCGTGCTGCTATTGGGTATACTCTTGATGATCTTAAGGGCATTAATCCCACTCTATGCCAACATAAAATTAATTTGGAAGAAGATGCTAAACCAGATCGTGATCATCAATGACGGCTGAATCCTAAAATGAAAGAAGTGGCAAGAAAAGAAATACTAAAGCTCCTTGAGGCAGGTATAATCTATCCCGTTGCTGATAGTCAGTGGGTAAGTCCTGTCCATTGTGTCCCCAAGAAGGGAGGTATTACTGTCGTTCCTAATGATAAAGATGAATTGATTCCTCAAAGAATTATTACAGGTTATAGGATGGTAATTGATTTCCGCAAATTAAATAAGGCAACTAAAAAGGATCATTACCCCTTACCTTTTATCGATCAAATGCTAGAAAGATTATCCAAACATACACATTTTTGCTTTCTAGATGGTTATTCTGGTTTCTCTCAAATACCTGTGTTAGCCAAAGATCAATCAAAGACTACTTTTACTTGACCTTTTGGTACTTTTGCTTATAGACGTATGCCTTTCGGTCTATGTAATGCACCTACTACCTTTCAAAGATGCATGATGGCTATATTCTCTGACTTTTATGAAAAGATTTGTGAGGTTTTCATGGACGATTTCTCCGTCTATGGATCTTCTTTTGATGATTGCTTGAGCAACCTTGGTCGAGTTTTGCAGAGATGTGAAGAAACTAATCTTGTCCTGAATTGGGAAAAGTGCCACTTTATGGTTAATGAAGGTATTGTCTTGGGGCATAAAGTTTCTGAAAGAGGTATTGAAGTTGATAAAGCCAAGGTTGATGCTATTGAAAAGATGCCATGTCCCAAGGACATCAAAGGTATAAGAAGTTTCCTTGGTCACGCCGGATTTTATAGGAGGTTCATTAAGGACTTCTCAAAAATTTCTTGGCCTCTAACTAATTTATTAGAAAAAGACATACCATTTGTCTTTGATGATGATTGTGTAGAAGCATTTGAAATACTTAAGAAAGCATTGATCTCTGCGCCTATTGTTCAGCCACCTGATTGGAATTTACCCTTTGAAATTATGTGTGATGCTAGTGATTATGTTGTAGGTGATGTTCTAGGGAAAAGAGTTGATAAGAAATTAAATGTTATTCAATATGCTAGTAAAACCCTAGACAATGCTCAAAGAAATTATGCTACTACTGAAAAAGAATTCTTAGCAGTTGTATTTGCTTGTGATAAGTTCAGACCTTATATTGTTGATTCAAAAGTAACTATTCACACTGATCATGCTGCTATTAAATATCTTACGAAAAAGAAAGATGCTAAACCTAGACTTATTAGATGGGTTCTCTTGCTACAAGAATTTGACTTACATATCGTTGATAGAAAGGAAGCTGAGAACCCTGTTGCAGACAACTTGTCTAGGTTAGAAAATGTGCTTGATGACCCACTACATATTGATGATAGCTTTCCTGATGAGCAACTAAATGTCATAAATACTTCTCATACTGCTCCATGGTATGCTGATTATGCTAATTACATTGTTGCTAAGTTTATACCACCTAGTTTCACATACCAGCAAAAGAAAAAGTTCTTCTATGATTTGAGGCATTACTTTTGGGATGACCCACATCTTTATAAAGGAGTAGATGGTGTTATTAGACGTTGTGTACCTGAGCATGAACATGAACAGATCTTACGCAAGTGTCACTCCAAAGCATATGGAGCACACCATGCTGGAGATAGAACTGCACATAAGGTATTGCAATCTGGTTTTTATTGGCCTACTCTCTTCAAGGATGCCCGTAAGTTTGTCTTATCTTGTGATGAATGTCAAAGAATTGGTAATATTAGTAGACGTCAATAAATGCCTATGAATTATTCACTCGTTATTGAACATTTGATGTTTGGGGCTTTGACTATATGGGACCCTTTCCTTCCTCTAATGGATATACACATATTTTAGTTGTTGTTGATTACGTTACTAAGTGGGTAGAAGTTATTCTAGCTAGTAGTGCTGATCTTAACACTTCTATTAAAATGCTTAAAGAAGTTATTTTTCCAAGATTTGGAGTCCCTAGATATATAATGACTGATGGTGGTTCACATTTTATTCATGGTTCTTTCCGTAAAATGCTTGCCAAATATGATGTTAATCATAGAATTGCATCTCCTTATCATCCTCGGTCTAGTGGTCAGGTAGAATTGAGTAATAGAGAGCTCAAATTAATTTTGCAAAAGACGGTTAACAGATCTAGAAAGAATTGGTCCAAGAAACTTGATGATGCATTATGGGCCTATAGAACTGCATATAAAAATCCTATGGGTATGTCTCCATATAAAGTGGTTTATGGAAAAGCATGTCACTTACCTCTCGAACTAGAACACAAGGCATATTGGGCTATTAAAGAGCTCAACTATGATTTTAACTTGCCGGTGAGAAGAGGTTATTTGATATTAGCTCACTCGATGAATGGAGACACTACAAAAAATACACTTCCGTGATGATACGTGTTTGTCACAGTAGGTCGCATTTTTTGTCATGCATGTACATCCATGACGATTTTATGACAGAATCAAGATAGTCATACCTATGTTGTCGTAGAAGTGTTCCATGACATTACCAAAATTATCATCACGGAAGTGTCCACTTCCATGACGATAAATCGCGCGTCACAGAAGTGCTTTCGTCAAGGGTGAACGACACGTGGCATCCACCATAACGGAACGTCGTTAAGCTATCGGGTCGGATTTTGGATCCGATAACCCGTTAACAGCCCTGACCAATGGGAAATTTCCACGTGTAAAATTCTGATTGGCCGAAGGGAACACCTGTCAGCTCGTCAGTGGGCCAGATGTCGCCCGTCCATTGGAGAAGACCTGCCTATGATACGTCGACATGTGGCTGGGCCCAACAGACGCCCATATAGGTTAAAAAGGCCAGCCTAGCCAAAGGCCCGTAGAACTTAATCAGGTACTAGTGGGCCAGCCCAATAACAACCTTCTTAATAAAGGCCCATTTATGGCCCGAAGCCAGATCTGGCCCGTTAATTGTTCGCCCAATATTTGGGCCCATTTACGGCCCAAAGCCAGATATGGTCCGTTAATTGTTCGCCCAATATTTGGTCCCATTTGCGGCCCGAAGCCAGATCTGGCCTGTTAATTGTTCGCCGAATATTTGGGCCCAACTACAGCCCGGTGACTTTCGGCTTGTTAGAGGCCTGATGTAGACATGGGCCCATTTCAGCCCGGTGTGACTTTCGGCCTGGTAATGGCCCATGCTTCCCATGGGCCATATAATCGAGCCCACTAACGGCCCGTGCTAAAGGTGGCAACAGTTAAGCCCAACGTGACTTTGGGCCTGTTAAAGGCCTGTCACGTAATTCGGCCCGTTGATGCCTGTGCCAAGCTTTCGTCCTCTTAAAGGCCCATGATATCAGTGGGCCAACTAAGGCCCGAGATATGTTTTGGCCTGGTAACGGCCCATGAGCTAACTGGGCCCAAAACGGCCCGGTCTACATTTCGGCCTGCTGAAGGCCCGTCGATGACTAGTGAAAATTGAGGCCCAATGTCGGTGTCAAAACCGGCGGATCTCGGGTAGGGGGTCTCGAACTGTGCGTCTAGGTCGGATGGTAACATGAGGCAGGGGACACGATGTTATACCCAGGTTCGGGCCCTCTTGATGGAGGTAAAACCCTACATCCTGCTTGATTAATATTGATGAGATGGGTAGTACAAGAGTAGATCTACCACGAGATCAAGGAGGCTAAACCGTAGAAGCTAGCCAATGGTATGATTGTTGTTTGTCCTACGGACTAAAACTCTCCGGTTTATATAGACACCGGAGAGGGCTAGGGTTACACAGAGTCGGTTACAATGGTAGGAGATCTACATATCCGTATCGCCAAGCTTGCCTTCCACGCCAAGGAAAGTCCCTTTCGGACATGGGACAAAGTCTTCAATCTTGTATCTTCATAGTCCAGGAGTCCGGCCGAAGGTATAGTCCGGCTATCCGGACACCCCCTAATCCAGGACTCCCTCAGTAGCCCCTGAACCGGGCTTCAATGACGACGATTCCAACGCGCAGATTGTCTTCGGCATTGCAAGGCGGGTTCCTCCTCCAAGTACTTCATAGAAGATTTTGAACACAAAGGTAGTGTCTGGCTCTGCAAAATAAGTTTCCACATATTGCCATAGAGAGAATAATATTTACATAAATCTAATCTGCTGACATATTCCGTAGTGTGACATCACACCACGGCCAAGTCTTTATTCGAATCATTTTACTGTCCCACCTCAGCGCGTTTAGCAAGGCGGTTTCCTTGGCACGTCTTGTTAAAGCAGAGATCATGTCCCCTTATTCCGGGATTCTCATCAATACGGGTGTGGGTAACCCAACCGCGCCATTGACTACGGCGCTTGGGAGATAAGAGAGTTTTACCAGGCTGGTGGGGGCGCATAGTCGCGTCCGCCCATATAAGGGGATAAGGATCCACCTTTTCATCCACGCCTTCTTCCTCCTTTGCCTATCCATTTCCGCGCACTCAAGCTCCAGCGCCCAAGTTCGCACACCCCACCTCAACCTTCTCCAGCCATGTCCGGAGCGGGAGGCAAGTGGATGGTCTCCTCCGTCATGGAGGGACACATCAAAAGACTGAGGAAGGCCAGATACTTGTCTAACGACATTGCGCACCGGCTTCCCAAAGAGGGGCAGCTCATCCCCACCCCTAGGCCCCATGAGAGGGTGGTGTTCCTCCCCCATTTCCTCCGCGGACTGGGCTTCCCTCTCCACCCATTTGTCCAGGGGCTCATGTTCCACTATGGCCTGGACTTCCACGATCTGGCCCCGAACTTTGTCCTCATCATCTCGGCGTTTATCGTCGTGTGCGAGGCTTTCTTCTGCATCCGCCCCCATTTCGGCCTATGGCTCAAGACTTTCAATGTCAAGCCAAAGGTGGTGTGTGGCACCCAGGCGGAGTGCGGAGGCGCCATGGTGGGCAAGATGCCCAACATCCTATGGCCCGAGGGCTACTTCGTGGAGTCCCTAAAGGGGTGGCAATCGGGGTGGTTTTACATCACCGAGTCGCGCAACCCTGAATGGGTCGCAGCCCCCGAGTTCCGATCTGGATCCCCTACGCGGCTCACCTCCTGGAAAGACACGGGCCTGTCGTGGGGTAAAGAAGGAGAGCTGACCGGACTCCAAACATGCGTCCAAACCCTGGTGGACAAGAAGCTCAAACTTGTCAACGTAGTCCAGGTTATGCTCACCCGCCGGATCCTCCCGTGTCAACAACGGGCTTTCAACCTGTGGGAGTTCAACTCGGCGCAGCACTGAACTCTGAGCAGGCTCTTCGACACGACGTACGAAGATGCCTGGAAGGTGCTTTTCAAGGGCGCCGAGGCCCCCGCATCCGCTACCGAGGATCGCGGATTCAGCATGCAGCGTCGCGCTCGTGCGGTAAGCTGTTTTTACCTTTTACAGGGTATTAGTTTTTCATAGTTTGACTCTATGCGGGATCTTAAGCTCCCTTACCTTTGACAGGATTGGCAGGAGACGTCCGGACAGATCAACTGTCCGGCTCCCTTGCCCGAAGGCCCAGCGGACGCTCGCTTGGCGAAGCTGCTGGTTCCGGCACCCTATGTGGTGCCAGAGAAGAAGGCCAAGAAGAAGGCCACGGGGACTCGAAAGAGTGCCCGGCGCCTGGGGGTGTCGGATTCATCATCCGACGACTCCAAGACGCACTCCTCCCATGAAGACGAGGAGGAGGAAGAAGAGACCTCTCCCCCTCCAGCGGGGGGAGAGAAGAAAAGGAAGGCCGCCCCAACAGGGGAGGCCAAAGGGTCCAAGAAGGGGGAAACCCTTCCTCCGGACGGCTCCACCAACACCGACGATGGCGAAGAGGAGTGGCCGCACAGGGCCAAGCCCCTAGCAAGATCGTAAGTGTCCGGATCCCAGAGTGATTCATAGTATTCCTCCATTGCACAGCTTTTGCTTATGTCGAACATGTTTATGCCGTCCACCCAAAGACCGGCTCGACGTGTCATCGAGCGGTTCCCTGGATTCATCATATGTGAATTCGCTTCCGACGGCTACCTCCCCCCAGCCTACGGACGATACCGAGGTGCTGTCCCAACAGGTTCCAAGCCAGGAGGAGGTGGTCCTGGAGGCGCCGCAAGGTGACCTCCCGGACTCCAGGCGCAAAGGGGATAAAACCCCCAAGGGCTCCGAGTCCGGCCTTGAGCCGGACACCGCGCCGGAACCTTCAATGGCTCCGGACTCCAGTAGGCAGCCTCCTTCCAAGAGGAGCAAGCCTACCGAGCCGGTGACCTCCGTCCAACCAGAGGCACCAGACAATTTGCTGGAGACGCTTAACGGCGCCTCCATCGACGAGGAGCACCGCACTATTATGAGTGCGGTGATCCAGAAGGTTCAGTCCGCCAAGAGCGGACTGACTGAAGCCTGTGCCAGCCTTCTAACAGGCTTTGAGGTAAGTAAAGAATATGTAAAAATATTACCACATAGACAGTAGCCCCTGATGCTCTGTTCGGTGTTCGGAAAGAAAAGCCGAATAGAGGATCTAATAACATTCGCAGGAGTCTAACATAATCAAGTCAATATGCGTATGCAGGCTTCGCTGCTGGCCTCCACCGCACTGACTGCGGAGGTGGATACGCTGAAGCAAAACCTTGCGCGGTCCGAGAACGAGCTCGGCCATGCCAAGAGGCAACTCAAGGAGAAGGAAGGTAAGTAATACCTTGCGCAAGTATATAGAGAAGATGTGGTTGCAAAAAATGACAGGATCAACGTGCTATTATAGGGGCCACGACCGAGGTGGCAACCCTTAAGCAAGCGCTGTCCGAGGCCGAAAACAGAGCGGCCGCGGAGCGCACGGAGAGAGGGAAGCAGGAGGCGCGGGTGGAGGAGGTGCAGAAAGAGCTCCAAGCTCTCGTGAAAAAACATGAGAGTTTGGAGCTTAACTCAAAGACGCAAGCGTCCGAGCTTGCGGCAGCCCTTAAAAGCGCGAAGTCTGCCAAGGCCGAAGCCCAGAAAGCCCTCAAAGAAATTGAAGCAATGAAGAAGATAGCGGCGGGTAAGGCATTCATTATGCAAAGCAAGCACGTGAAAGTGAATTACTTGTTACTTACCCGAGTCCGGAGCTCTCCAGGAGCATTCGCAGATTTGCCCCGCAGTGCGTCGGATGCCGCCGCCTACTACCGAGCCGAAGAGGGGAGCTCGACGGAGAAGGTGTTCTGGTCTTAGTATGCTGAGGCCGGACACCTGGTGCCTTTGAGCGACCAGCTGAAGCAAATGGTCGAGCTCCACAAGGTTGCCGAACAGGCCATAAAGGGCCTCATAGTTCGGCTGTGGCCTCGAGAGGCTCTGCCTGGGAGCTACTTCGGGCTGGTGAGGCGGCTGGTGGATGCCTGTCCACGGCTTGAAGTGATCAAGCGCTCCGTCTGCATCGAAGGTGCCCGTAGGGCGCTTGCCCGTGCTAAAGTGCACTGGGGCAAGATGGATGCGGAGAAGCTGGTGAAGGACGGGCCGCCGCCGGGCAAGGAGCATCGCGTCCCGGAAGCGTATTATGAGGGCGTCCTGAGGGGTGCCCGCCTTATAGCGGATGAATGCTCCAAAGATGTAATTTTTGAGTAAACTCGCATTTGTGATCCTGTACGCTGAAAACTTGTTCATATGCGCTAAGCAACGCTTTTGAATTTAAAATATTACCTTCTGTGCGGCCGTTTATCAAATTTGAGAGATGGCGAGTCGTCGGCTTCTGCCCCCATGCCACGAGTGCTGGGGTGTTCGGGATAAACATGAGCGCTCTTTTTCCCATTCTTGGGTCCTTCGAGGGAGGCGCTCAACACAACGAACAAGGCAATCGGACTATAATGCTTGAACACTCTCACTTAGCCATAGAATTCTATAATTTTAAATTTCGGCGAAGCCCCTAGTGTTCGGAAGACCGAGTTCGGGGCGCTATCCACGCCTAGGCCGGACAAAGCCGACTCCTCGCTCTAAGCGGCATAAGTCTTTAGGGACTCGAAAACCTCTCGAACAGCGACCAGCTCTCGCCTCATCATGATGGTCAGTTTTAGCTTTCTCTACTGAGGTGCTTAGCCCAGCTCAACTGGGGCACAATCGCAGTAGTTCTCCTAGTGCTACCTTAGCCGATATAACAGAACGTAAGGTACCAAAACATAGGAGCCGGGCAAACCCAACTATTGACCCAAGACATGATTCGGAGCCGATGCATATAATGCTATAAGTTCGGGGTGCCGCACTTGTGAAAGTGTTCGGACTTCTCACGCCGTATTGTGGGGTACTTGAGCCCCTGGCGTATTGGCCGTACCAAAGTGTACGGGTGCAACATGTCATTAATGAACATATATTCGTAAAAAAGGTAATGCAGTAATAGACGGATGCTATGCATTGTTTATTTAAAAAAGTTGCGATCAAAGCAGAACGATACAAATAGTACGATAAGCAAAAGGTGGGACTATCAAATATGTCCTTTCTAGGGGCGAGCTGCGGAATGTTATGCGAAACAGGTATACCGCTCGTTATAGAGACCACCTTAGAGTTCCATAGTGCGGCGTAGCTTTCTGCTTCCCTGGTTGTATCGTTTGTGCGGCAATTGTACTGCCGTACAGGCCTTCCGAAGAATGGAGTCCTGAAAATAAGAGAAAATTAAGAAATTGGCAGCCCCTAGTGCGGTTTATGCCGCATTTCGGGCGTGCCGTGATGGTGCCCCTCCCCCAGTGCCCATGGTATTTCTAGAGCGTAGTTATGTACGCGCAACACTGGTTTTGCAAGTTCGCGAGGGCTGGGGTTGGGGACGCATTGCTACGCTTGCTCGAAACGTGCCAGGCGGTCTTGTTGTAGGTTACCCTGGGCGTGCTTGACGGTGTCCGGACGTTTAGTGGCCGGACTGGAGAATTCCCTTGAGAGGCTGCTTTGTACTTCCGCTGCGATAGCCGCCGTATGCTCCTCCGTTCGGAGAGAGCATTCAGTGTTTCCATTGACTGTGATTACTCCTCGAAGGCCTGGCATCTTCAGCTTGAGGTATGCGTAGTGTGGCACCGCATTGAACTTGGCAAATGCGGTTCGCCCGAGCAGTGCGTGATAGCCACTGCGGAATGGGACTATGTCGAAGATTAACTCCTCGCTTCGGAAATTATTCGGAGATCCGAAGACCACTTCAAGTGTAACTAAGCCTGTACAGATGGCTTCTACACCTGGTATGATGCCTTTAAAGGTCATTCTGGTGGGTTTAATCCTCGAGGGATCGATGCCCATTTTCCGCACTGTATCCTGATAAAGCAGGTTCAGGCTGCTGCCACCGTCCATAAGGACTCTAGTGAGGTGAAATCCGTCAATAATTGGGTCTAGAACCAATGCGGCGAATCCGCCATGACGGATGCTAGTGGGGTGGTCCCTTCGATCAAAAGTGATCGGGCAGGAAGACCATGGGTTGAACTTTGGGGCGACTGGCTCCATCGCGTATACGTCCCTTAGCACACGCTTCCGCTCCCTCTTGGGGACGTGGGTTGCGTATATCATGTTCACCGTCCGCACTTGTGGGGGAAAACCTTTCTGTCCACTGTTGTTCGGCGGCCGGGGCTCCTCCTCGTCATCGCTATGCAGCCCCTTGTCTCTGCTTTCGGCATTTAACTTGCCTGCCTGCTTGAACACCCAACAATCCCTGTTGGTGTGATTGGCTGGTTTTTCGGGGGTGCCATGTATCTGGCATGAGCGGTCGAGTATTCGGTCCAAACTGGACGGGCCCGGAGTATTTCTTTTGAATGGCTTTTTCCGCTGACCGGGTTTAGAGCCTCTGAATCTGGCATTAACTGCCGTATCCTCAGCATTGTCGCCGTTAATGCGGCGCTTTTGCTTGTTGCGACGCGATCTACCACTGCTGTCCTTGGTATCCGAATTACCAGGGCTCTTGGTCATGTTATTGCTGCGAGCTAGCCAACTGTCTTCTCCCGCGCAAAAGCGGGTCATAAGTGTCGTGAGGGCTGCCATAGATTTCGGCTTTTCCTGTCCTAGGTGCCGTGCAAGCCACTCGTCGCGGATGTTATGCTTGAAGGCTGCTAGGGCCTCTGCGTCCGGACAGTCGACGATTTGATTTTTCTTGGTTAGGAACCGTGTCCAGAATTGTCTGGCCGATTCCTCTGGCTGCTGAATTATGTGGCTTAGGTCATCGGCGTCTGGTGGCCGCACATAAGTGCCCTGGAAATTGTCGAGGAATGCGGCTTCCAGGTCCTCCCAACAACCAATTGATTCTGCTGGCAAGCTGTTAAGCCAATGCCGAGCTGGTCCTTTAAGCTTGAGTGGGAGGTATTTGATGGCGTGTAGGTCATCACCGCGGGCCATGTGGATATGAAGGAGATAGTCCTCGATCCATACCGCAGGATCTGTTGTGCCATCGTATGATTCGATGTTCACGGGTTTGAAACCCTCGGGGATTTGATGATCCATTACTTCATCTGTGAAACATAGTGGGTGTGCGGCACCTCTATATTGGGCTACATCACGACGCAGCTCAAATGAGCTTTGTCTACTGTGTTTGGCCCGGCCGGATTTACTGTATCCGGCGTGGCGAGTACCGTCTCGTGCCGTGGGGCGCCCACGTGATCCGTAGATTGATCTTGTTTGCCTTGCCTTGTCCTCCAATATATCTCGCAGGTTTGGCGCATTTTCCCATGCCTTGGTGGTTTTTGAGCAGCGCCGGGGTGCGGCTTGAGTGGAGGGCCGAGAGGCCTCTCTGTCGCGGCCACGGGGTGGTCGGTCGGCCGCATCATGCGTTGTGATGTAGGTTTAAGTGCTTCCTCCTCTAATTGGGGTAGCAACCTACGCTTTAGGTAGCTCTTGGAGGGGCGTTCGAGTTCATACTCTTCGGCCGCAAGGACTTCAGTCCATCTGTCAGCTAGCACATCTTGATCAGCTCTAAGTTGTTGCTATTTTTTCTTGAGGCTGCTCTCCGTGGCCATAAGCCTGCGTTTGAAATGCTCTTGTTCGACGGGATCCTCCGGCACGACAAATTCGTCGTCGTCGAGGCTTGCCTCGTCTTCGGAGGGAGGCATATAATTATCGTCCTCGACCTCTCTGTCTGTCGCTCTCTCATGAGGGCTGGCTTATCTATCCTCCTGTGCTAAATCTTGCTAGAGGTGGTTGTCTTCGGCACTGTCCGGGGTGTTATTATCCCCCGTGCCGGAATCACCATTTTTGTTTTGGCGGGATTTAGAGCGGCGCCGCTGACGCCGGCGCTTAGGCTGCTTCTTGGAGGGGTCATCCTCCGCTGTTCCATCGCCATTGCCTTCTTTTGGGGTGTCCACCATGTATATATCATACGACGAGGTGGCTTTCCAGTGCCCTATAGGCGCTGGTTCTTGATCGTCTCCTGCATCGGCGTCCATACCGTCGATGTCTTCGGAGTCGAAGTCGAGCATGTCGGTTAAATCATCGACAGTGGCTACGAAGTGGGTGGTGGGTGGGCTTTGAATTTCTTCATCATTCGCATCCCAACCTTGCTGACCATAGTCCGGCCAGGGCTCTCCTGACAAAGAGAGAGACTTTAGTGAATTCAGAATATCGCCGAAGGGCGAGTGCTGAAAGATGTCCACGGGGGTGAACTCCATGATCGGCGCCCAATCGGGTTCGATCGGTCGGGGCGCGGAGGGCTCGGAGTCTGGAGAGGAGTCCGGCTCCTTGGAGTCACGGGCTTCACAGAGAATAGGGCTGGTGTTCGGCTCGATCGCCGTAGAGATTGCAGCCCCGAGGCGGTGTCTAACCACCCATCCTCGGTTGGTGTGATCGGCTCCGAGCTAGGGGTCAGAGCGGACACAGGTGCAGCCTCCAGGGCACTGTTCGGTGGCAGAGCTAAATCATGCCCATCGTGATAGTGCGATGCGCTCGGCTATGGCTCGAATCCGTCGAAGATCAAGTCTCCGCGGATGTCGGCCGTGTAGTTCAAACTTCCAAATCTGACCTGATGGACAGGGGCGTAGCTTTTGATCTGCTCCAGATGACCAAGCGAATTGGCCCGCAGTGCAAAGCCGCCGAATACGAAGATCTGTCCGGGGAGAAAAGTCTCACCCTGGATCGCATCGCCGTTGATGATCGGATAAGCCATCGGGCCTAAAAGTGACGACACGGAGGAACTCTCAATGAAAGCACCAATGTCGGTGTCAAAACCGGCGGATCTCAGGTAGGGGGTCCCGAACTGTGCGTCTAGGCCGGATGGTAACAGGAGGCAGGGGACACGATGTTTTACCCAGGTTCGGGCCCTCTTGATGGAGGTAAAACCCTACGTCCTGCTTGATTAATATTGATGATATGGGTAGTACAAGAGTAGATCTACCACGAGATCAAGGAGGCTAAACCCTAGAAGCTAGCCTATGGTATGATTGTTGTTCGTCCTACGGACTAAAACTCTCCGGTTTATATAGACACCGGAGAGGGCTAGGGTTACACAGAGTCGGTTACAATGGTAGGAGATCTACATATCCGTATCGCCAAGCTTGCCTTCCACACCAAGGAAAGTCCCTTCCGGATACGGGACGAAGTCTTCAATCTTGTATCTTCATAGTCCAGGAGTCCGGCCGAAGGTATAGTCCAGCTATCCGGACACCCCCTAATCCAGGACTCCCTCACCCAACATGCATTTTGGCCTGCTAAAGGCCCGTGGTTTCATCTTGGCCGTAACAGGCCAGTACAATATTCAGCCTGTTAATGGCCCAACGCTACCTGGGCCAAACTAAGCGCTGGGTCGACAAAAGGCCCAACTAAAATATAGGCCGGTGTAAGTTTGGGCTTGGCACAATGTGTGAAGGCCCCAATCATTCGGGCCCAAGAAAGACGGAGGCCAGCCCAATTGTGGCCCGCTAAAAACCTGGCCCGTTAGAGTCGAATGTTTCGGTCCGGTCGACTACATCTGATTTTTTCAGATAGTGAATGATGGCAGTAACTAGTAGGAATTAAGAACAAACCTACTCTATACAATAAAGAAATTACGGCATAGTAACTAAGAATAAACCTACGTTATACAATAAAGGATTTAAGGTATATTACATCCACTGGGCATGGAAGTTCGCCACCAGTGATCATAAAGCGCAACGAAGAAGCAGATTACAAAAACTGGGCACCATTGCAGCGTAACAAAATAATACTAAACCGAGAGCACTTCCAAGACAGTTCAAGAAAGGTTAGCCTTGCGGGGGAACTGCTGCGCAAGCTGCTCAGCAAGGCTGTGAGACCGGCCTAGCATGTCGGTCATAGCTTCCAGGTGTAGCTGTTTAGCGATGAGGTTCTCATTGGTGTTCTCCGCAATCTTTCTTAGAGATAGGACTTCAAGTCAAAGTTGAGTTGCAGAATGCCTTTCTGCTAGAACTTGGGACTGAAGAAGTCGAACTGATTCAGACAACGAATTCTGTGAGCTTGTCTGACTGTTAGTCTCAAGTAACTTGAACACTGCATCAAGACAAGACTTTGGGGTTGTCTCGCTATCTTCAAGATGTTTTGCCTTCTTTGCTGCAATATATGTTGGGTTTGTCTCACAGCCTTCAGCAGACTTGTGCATGCCATCAGGCATATCACCCTGAAACAAAGCAGAGAGATGACAGGTTTTGCACGTGTATAAACAAAGATGATAATTGTTCTGTCAATTCTATCCAATTTCAAATTAGAAAATAAAGAGTAAGTTCAAAATATCAATAGCATAATTTGGCATTGTTCATAATGCGGGGAGCTTCACCACACTACTGGATTACCATGTCAACATAACAAGCATAGATGAAGGGCAAAGAAAATCATTGTATCTATTTTGGATAATGTGCATGGCATGTTGTTCATATCATCAGCCACATCAGTAAGATAAAACAGGAGATGACAAGGTGCAAACGTGGGCTGCTTCACCACACACTAGATTATAGATCCACAAAAACAAGCATACATATAGGGAGTATTAAGTAATGTGCATGGTATGAATAAGGAATTTGGTTTTACAAGTAAAACTTAGAACTTACGGTTCTTACGAACATGCATTTTGGTAGAAACAGCAAACTAAACAGCAGTAAATGATAGGGAGTATGAGCAAATTAAATAGCAATTGAGGATAAAGGCTTTAGAAGGACTGACTTACATTAATAGTTAGCACCGGCTTTATAATGTCCTTCTCCATGTCAAGGGAAGGATAACTCAAGAATTTCAGCACAGAATCTTCTTCATAAGCATTGCATGTACTCTACATTTTGTAGAGAGTAATTATAGATATGATAATACTGGAAGGGATAGAGGATAATGAAGATAAGATGCAGATTGATGCTACATAATCAACTACCAATCCCTGGAAGTACAAGCATTACAGGACAAAATGTACTGACAAGAGCAATGGGCTACACTTCTGCACTGGCATTGTCTGTGTATTCTACTTGTTGGTAAGATTAAATATAGATCTGATCTTTTTTAGTAAATGGTGGGCGAGGGAGATAAGATGCAGAATGCTACAAAATGAACCAATCCCTCTTCCCATAATACAAGAGTGTTTTGAACACTGGTGTACTGTACAAAACGTTCTTATATTATGGGGCGGAGGGAGTAGCTGTTAATGTAAGTACAGTGATAGACCACGTTCAGTCCTTACAAGAGGACTGCAGAGCTAAACCTCTTCAAAAGCATTGGGTTGATTCTAAATTTATGTAAGAGTCCATACGGATCTTATAATGTCCACCAAATGGACGATTACGAGGCTAACATGTGCAGTGATGCTACATAATCAAACAGCTATGAAAGTAAGTATGCTCATACAGGGCAAGAGGTACTCACAAGAGCAATGCAGTGTGCAATATAGTTGCGAGGATTCTGTGGTCCCTTGAGAATGAATGTTCTTCTGCTAACAGTTTTCGTACAAGTGAGACATTAAGGCAAATGCAGAAATGTAGTTCAAATTATGATGTGATATCATAGACAGTACCTTACGCTGTAGCCGAGACCAATGTGTAACAAGATTATTCCAGTCACCGTCGGATAAATGTAGCACCGGAGACTTTACAGAAATTTCGTTCAGAGGCTTGCCATTGAAGTGCGCTTGCCTCAGGTAGGAACGATACTTCATCAACGAGTGCTTGAAAAGCACAACCAACCCTTGCTCATCATCACAATCTAGTTTGCTCCTTGCCTATTTAAAAGAATGAAATCTTGTGTCTCTTGTCAGCAGAAACATATGTAGTAATGACCATGAATAACATTAGTACATTACTTACGCGTAAGTTGCGGAGGAAGATTGGAAATTGTTCTGTGTCTGCGGTATAATATTTCCATGAAGGAAAGATGCGCACAAAGTTCCTGACAACAACATAAGCTTCATATTCTAAACTAGGAAGAAATGGAATAGGGGTCCTATTTGCTGCAATTGGGGCTCTCTCTGGTTCGAAAAGGGATTTGGCAACTGGATTTGGTGTACTCTTTGCTAGAATGGGGGTTTTGTGTCGTACAGCTGGTGCTATGTCAACTGGCATAATCATATTGTTTGCTGCAGTTGGGGTCTGCTGAGTTGGGGCATCAGAAATGACTAGTGTAGTAGGGCTAGAGTCTGCTAGAGTTGGGGTATTTTGTGGGTCAGGTGATATTGCAACTACACCTAATGGGCTATTTGATTTATCAGGTGCCACTACCTTTTCCAAATACTTTGCTTGTGCTCCTCCACGATCAGCAATCGCCCTCTTCCTTTTGAACGTCTGATACACAAGAACAGCATTTGAATGGATAAATATGGTATGATGACAGATGGAATATGTACTGAAAATGGATAGGCAGGGTGTATTCACATACACGATGTGTAAACTAAGCTAATGGCAGTTCAACAAAGTAGAAGCAATGCAAAGCATCAGTTGCAAGATATGTGCGAGCAATGTAACCTTGGAAAGTTAGAGCAAGTACCTTGATGGGTGAATAAGATAGGGCATCTTCCTCTGACTCCTCCATTAGGGAGCTACATTGACTTAAGTCCCCCTCTAGCTCAGAATCACTGTTAGGATCATATTCCGAGCATGAATCTGTAGGTGGAGAGCGTTTGCATTGCATTGCATCCAGACTTGATATCAGTCCCTTAATGCCAAGTTTGACAGCCATGGCATTGTTCTGCTTTATTCTTTTCATGCGCGCAAGCTCATAATCATTATGATGTTGTTCAGAATCTGAGATTCATGAAAACATAAAAAGTAGTCAGATTATCTATGGAATGCATTGCAGATTCAACTCGGAGAGTGTCTCCCTATAAACCCCTGCATATGCAAAGTTCACCTCCCCAACTGTGCTAACCAGACCACACACAGAAATACAAACCCCTCATGTCTCTATAATAGGCAGGCACACATTTCAAAACTGAAGTAGGAACATTAGAATCATATGAAATTCGTATTTGAACAAATAAACTAAGCAATTATGAGTGGCGTAATGTTTAGCTTCAAGGGTGGAGTGTTGGTAGTGCGACACAAAGCAAGTAGGCAGATTGTATTCCATGTAAAAGATCGAAACCTATGTAAAAGCTGGAAATGACACTTTCTTTGTATACAATGCAGTGTTCGTTACCCACACATGATGGAAGAGATCACATAGAGAAATACTATTCACTCATGTCTACGGTTCCAATATTTAGAAACAGGGTGGTCCACCCTAAAAGAATATTGATAACAAATATGACAAGGCAAGCATAGATGTAGTGAATCAATCATTTACTTGTGAGCTTACTAGGACAAGTATGCAGAATTGTAACTGCACTAAGAGACCGTCTGTCGGTGTCAAAACCGGCGGATCTCGGGTAGGGGGTCCCGAACTATGCGTCTAGGCCGGATGGTAACAGGAGGCAAGGGACACGAAGTTTTACCCAGGTTCGGGCCCTCTTGATGGAGGTAAAACCCTACGTCCTGCTTGATTAATATTGATGATATGGGTAGTACAAGAGTAGATCTACTACGAGATCGGAGAGGCTAAACCCTAGAAGCTAGCCTATGGTATGATTGTTGTTGTGTATGTTGTCCTACGGACTAAAACCCTCTGGTTTATATAGACACTGGAGAGGGTTAGGGTTACACAAAGTCGGTTACAATGGTAGGAGATCTGCATATCCGTATCGCCAAGCTTGCCTTCCACGCCAAGGAAAGTCCCTTCCGGACACAGGATGAAGTCTTCAATCTTGTATCTTCATAGTCCAGGAGTCCGGCTGAAGGTATAGTCCGGCTATCCGAACACCCCCTAATCCAGGACTCCCTCAGTAGCCCCTGAACCAGGCTTCAATGATGACGAGTCCGGCGCGCATATTGTCTTCGGCATTGCAAGGTGGGTTCCTCCTCCAAGTACTTCATAGAAGATTTTGAACACAAAGATAGTGTCCGGCTCTGCAAAATAAGTTTCCACATATTGCCATAGAGAGAATAATATTTACACAAATCTAATCTGCTGACTTATTCCGTAGTGTGACACACCACGGCCAAGCCTTTATCCGAGTCGTTTCATTATCCCACCTCAGCGCTTCATGCGAGGCGGTTTTCTTGGCACGTCTTGTTAAAGCAGAGATCGTGTCCCTTTATTCCGGGATTCTCAACAATACGGGCGTGGGTAACCCAACCGCGCCATTGATTACGGCGCTTGGGGATAAGCGAGTTTTACCAGGCTGGTAGGGACACATAGTTGCGTCCACCCATATAAGGGGATAAGGATCCACCTTTTCGCCTACGCCTTCTTCCTCATTTGCCTATCCATTCTTGCGCACCAGAGCTACAGCGCCCAAGTCCGCACCCCCCACCTCGACCTTCTCCAGCCATGTCCGGAGCGGGAGGCAAGTGGATGGTCTCCTCCTTTACGGAGGGACACATCAAAAGACTAAGGAAGGCCGGATACTTGTCTAACGACATTGTGCACCGGCTTCTTGAAGAGGGGCAGCTCGTCCCCACCCCTAGGCCCCATGAGAGGGTGGTGTTCCTCCCGCATTTCCTCCGCAGACTGGGCTTCCCTCTCCACCCATTTGTCCGGGGGCTCATGTTCTACTATGGTCTGGATTTCCACGATCTGGCCCCAAACTTTGTCCACAACATCTCGGCGTTTATCGTCGTGTGCGAGGCTTTCCTCCACATCCGCCTCCATTTCGGCCTATGGCTCAAGACTTTCGACGTCAAGCCGAAGGTGGTGCGCGGCAACCAGGCGGAGTGCAGAGGCGCCATGGTGGGCAAGATGCCCAACGTCTTCTGGCTCGAGGGCTCCTTTGTGGAGACCCTGAAGGGTGGCAATCGGGGTGGTTTTACATCACCGAGCCGCGCGACCCTGAATGGGTCGCAGCCCCCGAGTTCCGATCCGGACCCCCTACACGGCTCACCTCCTGGAAGGAGACGGGCCTGTCGTGGGGTAAAAAAGAGAGTTGACAGGACTCCAAACATGCGTCCAAACCCTGGTGGACAAGAAGCTCAAACTTGTCAACGTAGTCCAGGTTATGCTCATCCGTCAGATCCTCCCATGTCAACAACAGGCTTTCAACCTGTGGGAGTTTGACCCGGCGCGGCACCGAACTCTGAGCAGGCTCTTCGACACGACGTACGAAGATGCCTGGAAGGTGCTTTTCAAGGGCGCTGAGGCCCCCGCATCCGCTACCGAGGATCGCGGATTCAGTACGCAGCGTCACGCTCATGCGGTAAGATGTTTTTACCTTTCACAGGGTATCAGTTTTTCATAGTTTGACTCCATGCGGGATCTAAGCTCCCTTACCTTTGACAGGATTGGCAGGAGACGTCCGGACAGATCAACTATCTGGCTCCTTTGCCCGAAGGCCCAGCGGACGCTCGTTTGGCGAAGCTGCTGGTTCCGGCACCCCATGTGGTGCCGGAGAAGAAGGCCAAGAAGAAGGACACGGGGACTTGAAAGAGTGCCCGGCGCCTGGAGGTGTCGGATCCCTCATCTGACGACTCCAAGACGCACTCCTCCCATGAAGACGAGGAGGAGGAAGAAGAGACCCCTCCCCCTCCAGCGGGGGAAGGGAAGAAAAGGAAGGTCGCCCCAACTGGGGAGGCCGAAGGGTCCAAGAAGGGGAAAACCCTTCCTCCGGACTATTCCACCGACGCCGACGACGGCGGAGAGGAGTGGCCGCCCAGGGCCAAGCCTTGGCTAAATCGTAAGTATCCGGATACCCGAGTAATTCATAATATTCCTTTATTGCACAGCTTTCCCTTATGTCAAATATGTTTATGCAGCCCACCCAAAGACCGGCTCAACACGTCGTCGAGCGGTTCACTGGACTTGTCGGATGTGAATTCGCTTCCGACGGCTTCCTCCCCCCGCCCTACAGACGACACCGAAGTGTTGTCCCCACAGGTTCCAATCCGAGAGGAGGTGGTCCTGGAGGCGCCGCAAGGCGACCTCACGGACCCCAAGAGTGAAGGGGATAGAACCCCCCAGGGCTCCAAGTCTGGCCCTAGGCCGGACACCGCTCCGGAACCTTCAAAGGTTCTAGAGTCTGGCGGGCGACCTCCTTCCAAGAGGAGCAAGCTCACCGTGCCGGTGACCCCCGTCCAACCGGAGGCGCCGGACAATCTATTGGAGGTGCTCAAAGGCACCTCCATCGACGAGGGGCACCGCACCATTATGAGTGCGGTGGTCTAGAAGGTTCAGTCCGCCAAGAGCGGACTGACTGAAGCTTGTACTAGCCTTTTAACAGGCTTTGAGGTAAGTAAAAAATGTGTAAATAATATTACCACATAGACAGTAGCCCTTGATGCTCTGTTTGGCGTTCGGGAAGAAAAGCCGAATAGAGGATCAAGATGAAATTCGCAGGAGTCTAACAAAAAGGAGTCAATATGTGTATGCAGGCTTCTCTGCTCGCATCCGTCGTACTGACTGCGGAAGTGGACATGCTAAAGCAGAACCTCGAGCAGTCCGAACAAGAGCTCGGGCGTGCCAAGAAGCAGCTCGAGGAGAAGGAAGGTAAGAAATACCTTGTTTTAAATATATATAAAAAAAGTGCAATTGCGAAAAATGACAGGATCATCGTGGCTATTGTAGGGGCCACGTCTGAGGTGGCGACCCTTAAGCAAGCGCTGGTCGAGGCCGAGAAGATGGCGGCCACGGAGCGCACCGAGCGGGAGAAGTATGAGGCCGAGGTTGGCAAGGTGCGGCAAGAGCTCCAGGCTCTCATGGAAAAACATGAGAGTTTGGAGCTTGACTCAAAGACGTGAGCGTCCGAGCTCGCGGTGGCTATTGAAAATGCCAAGTCTGCCAAGGTCGAATCCCAGAAGACCCTCCAGGAGTTGGATGAGGTGAAAAAGATAGCGGCGGGTAAGGCATTCTTTATGCAAAGCAAACACATAAACGTGAGTTACTTGTTACTTACCCGAATCCGGAGCTCTCTAGGAGCGTTCGCAGATCTTCCCCGGAGTGTGTCCGATGCTGCCGCATTCTATCGAGCCGAGGAGGGCAGCTCGACAGAGAAGGTGTTCTGGTCTCAGTATGCTGAGGCCGGACACCCCGTGCCCCTGAGCGGCTAGCTGAAGCAACTGGTCGAGCTCCACAAGGCGGCCAAACAGGCCATGAAGGGCCTCATAGTTCGGTTGTGGCCTGGAGAGGCTCTGCCGGGGAGCTATTTCGGGCTGGTGCGGCGGCTGGTGGGGGCCTGTCCGAGGCTCAAAGTCATCAAGCGCTCCGTCTGCATTGAAGGTGCCCGTAGGGCCCTTGCCCGTGCTAAGGTGCACTGGGGCAAGCTGGATGCTGAGAAGCTTGTGAAGGACGGGCCACCGCCGGGGAAAGAGCATCGCAAGCCCGAGAATTACTATAAGGATGTTCTGAAGGGTGCCTGCCTTGTGGCGGATGAATGTTCCATGGATGTATTTTTTGAGTAAAACTCGCTCGTTTTGTCATGTGCGCTGAAAACTTGTTCATATGCGCTAAGCAATGCTGTTGGAATTTAAAATATTACCTTCTGTGCGGTTGTTTATCAATTCTGAGAGATGGCGACTCGTCGGCTTCTGCCCCCGTGCCGCTAGTGCTGGGGTGTTCGGGGATAAACCTAAGCGTTCTTTTTCCCATGTTTGGGTCCTTCGAGGGAGGCGCTCAGCCCAACGAACAAGGCAATCGGACTATAATGCGTGAACAGTCTCACTTAGCCATAGAATTCTATAATTTTAAATTTCGGCGAAGCCCCTGGTATTCGGAAGACCGAGTTCGGGGCGCTATCCACGCCTTGGCCGGACAGAGCCGACTCCTCACTCTAAGCGGCATAAGTCTTTAAGGACTCAAAAAAACATCTCGAACAGCGACCAGCTCTCGCTTCATCATGACAGTCAGTTTTAGCTTTCTCCACTGAGGTGCTCGACCCAGCTCAACTGGGGCACAATTGCAGTGGTTCTCCTAGTGCTACCTTAGCTGATATAGCAGAACGTAAGGCACCAAAACATAGGAGCCGGGCAAACCCAACTATTGACCCAAGACATGATTCGGAGCCGATGCATATAATGCTATAAGTTCGGGGTGCCGCACTTGTTAAAGTGTTCGGACTTCTCACACCATATTGAGGGGTACTAAAGCCCCTGGCGTATTTTGGCCGTACCAACGTGTACGGGTGCAACATGTCATTAAGGAACATATATTTATAGAAAAAGAGTAATGCAAAAATAGACAGAAGCTATGCATTGTTTATTAAAGAGGGCTGCGATCAAAGCAGAACGATACAAATAATGTGATAAGCAAAAGGTTGGACTATTTCAACATGTCCGTTCCAGGGGCAGGCTGTGGAATGGTATGCGAAACAGGTATACTGCTCGTGATAGAGACCACCTGGGAGTTCCGTAATGCGGCATGGCTTGTCTGCTTCCCTGGTTCTTGCATCGTTTGTGCGGCAATTGAACTGCCGAACATGCCTTCCGAAGAGTGGAGTCCTGAAAGTAAGAGAAAATTAAAAAATCGGCAGCCCCTGGTGCGGTTTAAGCCGTGTTTTGGGCGTGCCGTGATGGTGCCCCTCCCCCTGTACCCATGGTATTTCTAGAGCGTAGTTATGTACGCGAAGTACTGGTGCCGCATTTTTGCGAGGGCTGGGGTTGGGGCCGCATTGCTACGCCTGCTCGGAACATGCCAGGAGGTCTTGTTGTAGGTTACTCCGGGCGCGCTTGACGGTGTCCGGATGTTTAATGGCCGGATTGGAGAACTGCCTGGAGAGGCTGCTTTGTACTTCCGCTGCAAGGGCCGCCGTGTGCTCCTCCGTTCGGAGGGAGTGTTCGGTGTTTCCATTGATCGTAATTACTCCTCGAGGGCCTGGCATCTTGAGCTTAAGGTATGTGTAGTGTGGTACCGCATTGAACTTGGCGAATGCGGTTCGTCCGAGCAGTGCGTGATAGCCACTGCGGAATGGGACTATGTCGAAGATTAACTCCTCGCTTCGGAAATTATCCGGAGATCCGAAGCCACTTCAAGTGTGACTGAGCCTGTACAGTTGGCCTCTACACCTGGTATTACGCCTTTAAAGGTCGTTTTGGTGGGCCTGATCCTCGAGGGATCTATGCCCATTTTCCGCACTATATCCTGGTAAAGCAGGTTCAGGCTACTACCGCCGTCCATAAGGACTCTAGTGAGATGAAATCCGTCAATAATTGGCTCTAGAACTAATGCGACGAATCCGCCATGACGGGTGCTAGTGGGATGGTCCCTTCGATCAAAGGTGATTGGGCAGGAGGACCATGGGTTGAACTTTGGGGCGACTAGCTCTATCGCGTATACGTCCCTTAACGCGCGCTTCCGCTCCCTCTTGGGGATGTGGGTTGCGTATATCATGTTCACCGTCTGCACTTGTGGGGGAAACCCCTTTTGTCCACTATTGTTCGGCGGCCGGGGCTCTTCATTGTCATCGCTATGCAGCCCCTTGTCTGTATTTTTGGCATTTAACTTGCCTGCATGCTTGAACACCCAACAATCCATGTTGGTGTGATTGGCCGGCTTTTCGGGGGTGCCATGTATGTGGCACAAGCAGTCGAGTATTCGGTCCAAACTGGACGGGCCCCTAGGATTTCTTTTGAATGGGTTTTTCCGCTGACCGGATTTATAGCCTCTGAATCCGGCATTAACTGTCGTATCCTCAGCGTTGTCGCTGTTAATGCGGCGCTTCTGCTTGTTGCGACGCGACCTGCCACTACTGTCCCTGGTATCCGAATTACCAGGGTTCTTGGTCATGTTGTTGCTATGAGCAAGGCAGCTATCTTCTCCCGCGCAAAAGCGGGTCATGAGTGTCGTGAGGGCTGCCATAGATTTCAGCTTTTCCTGTCCAAGGTGCCGGGCAAGCCACTTGTCACGGATATTGTGCTTGAAGGCTGCTAGGGCCTCAGCGTCCGGACAGTCGACTATTTGATTTTTCTTTGTTAGGAACCGTGTCCAGAACGATGCGCTGGCAGGTGCATGGGGATGGGCGCTGGCGCAGTCGGGGCGACAGGAGCAGGGACAGGCGCGGCGTCTTCCCGCAAGGCCAGTTCAAGCTCATCCCAAAGCACCTTATGTTCTTGAGACTCCAGCTGGGTGTCTTCCTCGGGAAACTGGAACACTAAGGGTAGACCATCGTGATGCGGCATGGCGTACATTTAGGTTAGGCTAGTTGGAGGTAGACGACAGGAGAATCGGAGAGGAAGAGAGAGGATTGTAGCGATACCGGGTAGTGCGGGGTTGATTTTAAACTGCGGCGCCGGCGACATTAAAAGTGGGAGCAGTTGGGACGACGGTGGGCGGCGGAGCCTGGTCAAAGGGCTCGCCTCCCGATGAGCCTGCATAGCAGTCTGCTCACACGCCTCCCTGACAGCCGGCGCAGCGGTCTGCTCGCATGCCTCCCGTCGACTCACACGCTTGCTCGGACGGCACCTGTCGATGAGAAGCGGGGACTCGTGGCGGCACGTAAACGCCCACGGTTTCAATAGTGAAAGCGTTCGCCTTAACGTGACATGTCTTTGTTCCAAAATACCTTGGCTCTTCATTTGTGCAACTTGTCATAAGCGGCTTGTCTCAAATTGAAGAAAAAACTTACGAAGTAATATTTGTGCCATATCACGTGACCATGCTTAGTTTCAAGAATTTATGCTCACTTTTGGATTTTCTGAAATTTAAGATCCAGGATTCGAAACAATATCATAACCTGCATCATGCAATAAATTGTCAAGCCGTACATCTATCTTGTTGTATTTCTTAAGAAAGGATTTGGTCAAACATTTTGCTTAGTTAGACTTCAGACAAGTTATATATGCAGAGTAAACGGATAATCCCTCCGTACCAGTGCATTGCATGATATATTAACTCAAGTACTAGGCACAAACAAACGGGCTCAATTTTGTGCTCATTAGTAGTAGTAGTACTAGTAGTAGTAGTAGTAGTAGTAGTAGTAGTAGTAGTAGTAGTAGTAGTAGTAGTAGTAGTAGTAGTAGTAGTAGTAGTAGTAGTAGGCAATGCAGTTGACGGGTGACCTTGACGAGCGGCGACCGAGGGAATTGAACCGTGCTCGGCACGGTAGGTAACGTTGTCTAGTTACTAAAGCATCCCTCCGTTGTTCATCGGTAGTCATTATGGACCGGGGACATGAGGGGAATTTCCTAGGGTTGGAATTCTGGCCGCCAGATATTTCGACTTGAAACGCTGAGGCTTGGCTGGTTGGGGTTGCCTAATGTGCGTACCACGCACGCCACCGAAGGACACGAGCCCGGTTTTTTTTAGGATCAACACGAGCCAAGGTCTGGCTGGTACGCCGTTAGGTCCTACCATTCGATAATACGAAAGGAACCTTTTAAATTGCCGAAAGAATCTATGTGTATTACAATACCCATATTTTCCTTGCAAATACTAATCTCAATGTGGTAATTGATTTATGACGAGTTGTTGAATTAGAGTGAGTTTTTCATATAGTGATCTCAACGTGGATTTCACATTTCATAGTATCCCTAGTAAGTTTTCCAATGCAAATTCAAATTTAAAAGATGAACAATATGGAGGTGAGAAAACTTTGTATGTATCAAGCATATGACCACACACACAGAGAGAGACACACACGCACGAACACAACAACAATCCAATAAGTATAGTGCATCTATTTTTCCAAACCATGCATGTATGACACGAATTCAAAAATAATCCTTCTATTCCTAAATATTAGTCTTTTAGAGAGTTCAACAAGTGACTACATACGGAGCAAAATGAGTGAATCTAGACTCTAAAATATGTCTATATACATCCGTATGTGCCAGTCCATTTGAAGCCTCTAAAAAGACTAATATTTAGGAACGAAGGGAGTAAAATGTAAGACATCCATGGTCCTCAGTTCAATATTTAAAATGAACATGAAACTGAAACATGAATATTAAGTCTAGTACTACAGTACATGCAAATGTTGTGTTTAGGCGGAGGTATGATTGTCGGGGGTCAACCTCTCGACCTTAGATAAAATTGTGGAGCTCTATTTAGGGTTGTTTAGATTATATTTGTCCCCACCCTCCCAACCACCGATTGGTTGTGCACCCCACCCCTCCTCCCTGGGAGAATATCATGTGCACCCATACCTTAGATGCTATATGCCAATACGAGTTGCTTGGAGCTTGTAGATCTGAGATATAGCAGCTCACATGATGTGTCTTAATATTTTTGCAGGAAACCTTGATGAGTTTGAGAATTGCACACAATTTGTACAAAAACTACCTAGATGCCCTTTGATCCCATATCCAACGACCTCGAAGCTCGTATCACCGTAGCATCTAAGATGAAGGAGGACATCATATTCTCCTGTATGTAAGAATATCATGTGCTACCACACCTTAGATGCTTTGGTGATACAAGCTCTTCGGAGGCGTTGGATTTGTGACCCAACACCTCCTCAGTGGTTTGAATGGTTTTTTGCAGAAAAGCCCCAAAAGAGTTCGGCCACTGCTTACAAGCACAAAGACTGCTCAAATGCCATTGGATCTCAGATCAAACGACCTCCAAGCTCGTATCACCGTAGCATCCAAGCTGCGATAGCACCTTATGTTTTCTCACACGGGAGAGTATGAGGTGCTCCCGCACTGATTCTATGGTGATACGAGTTCACTAAGATCTAACGGCCCACGGTAGGAGGTTTGAATGTTTTTTCAATATACGGCTGATAGAGTTTGGGAAATGCGCAGAAAGTACAAGTACTACGCATGTGCCATCTGATCACTGATCATACGACCTAGATGCTCATATCACCGTAGCGGGTAATTAAGCTACGGGGAGCACCTAATATGAGCACCGGGGAGCCATTGAATCGAAGATGCAGCGGCACACATGAGGCCTGAATGTTTTATTTGCAAAAACACCTTTGGAGAGTTTGGAAATTGCGCATAATTACAAAGACTACTCCCAAGCCATTGGATCTCACTTCCAATGGTGTAAAAACTCATATCACCATAGTATCTAAGCTGCGGGGTGGATGTGATATTCTATGCCGCTGTCATTTTTGTTCGTAAACTTGCAAAATACGTGTAACTCGTGCCGTCACTTGTCTAACCGCGCAAAGTGTTTGTTCAAAAAAAACCATCCTACACTGAAATATCGGAACAACACACGGGGGTCCCACTTTTCATTAATCAAATTTGGACCTAAAACTAACAAATCTGAAAGACGAGATTCGAACTGGCAACCTGGACTACAAAGCGTAAGTCGATAGCCTGAAAAAACGAATGGTTGTTGGATTTGTCCCATAACTTGATTTTATATAGTACTTCCATTGAGTAGAGTAGAGGGAGTGCCTCGTCAACACGTGCATGACCGTTGTCTCACTTACTGGTGGGTCCCAGGTCTGCGATCTCAATCTCTCTTCTCTCCATCGTCTAACCTTTGCACGGGCACACACGAAGAGCGGTGCTAGCTTGCCATGGTGTTATTACAACTAAAAAAATCTTGGAAAATAGAAGAATCACCTAGAACAAGAGATGTTGTGGCTGGTCGAGACGGAGCTAACCACATATATCCTCCGTGCCACGTTTGCATGATGAAGCTGTGTGGCTAGTGGGGTGTTTTCAACCGACTGGCTCGGTCCCGAGGTCGAACCATAGGTACTATGTCTGATACAGTATATTTTTACATGCACATTTTTCCTCCGTGCCGAGATGTGGCACACCCTACCGCACGGTTTTGGGGTCCTCCCGGGTGGTGCACGCCAATGTTGGAGATATCGCTTATCAGGAACTTATCGGTCGACCCATGATAAGGGGTAAATCGGTTAATTTATCGGCATATCGGCTGATTTATCGCCATATCGGTTGATTTATCGGCCGGTTTATCTTATCGGTCAGACAACGGTAAGCGATAAATCGGCCGATTTATCGGAATATCGGAAGATATCTTGAACAATGGTGCACGCATATATTATTCCTGACGTGGGATGCCCTACCGCGTGTTTTCTGGGTCCTCCTCGGTCATAGCACCGAAGCAAGTAAATGAGTCGTCAAATCACGAAAGACCACCTTTCCGCCGAGTACATCAGTGAAGCACGGTGGCTAACTAGTTGGGCTAGTTCGACCGATTAGCTAGGCGGCCGCCACATTTGTTTTTTCACCCCTTTTTTTATCTACTTGCCGGCAGGTAAATTTAAATATCCACCGCGGTGTTGCTCTGGTGTTTGGGTGCGGCAGGATTTTTAATTTTTTGATTGACGGGAGCAGGCGCAGCAGCAATTAGTCATGATGACTCCGCCTGTAAAAACCCACTGCTCCCTGATGTGAGAAGTCGTCGACTGGTGTTTTACCGTGGTGAAAACCAAAAGATTCCCTGCTCCCTCCGCCTTCCCGTAGATTGCATTGCCTTTCAGCCATTTCGCCCCCTTTGCTCCTCTCCCCAGTGCTTCTACCTGGTGCCATGGCGGCGCAGCAGATCACGGAGTCTGAGGTGAGGCACCTGACACTGGCTCCCGTCGACCGGGAGCTGGCGGTTGCACCCTGCATCACCAACGTTGTGCGCCTCGAGAAGCAGAGGGACTTAGGTGGTGTTTAGGCGCCCTCTGCATGGGCATGTCCATGTCTCGGTGCAACATGACCGTTGGATCAAACTCAGACGGTGCAGATCAGTCACTGTAGCACAAAGCGTGTGGGTGTGTTTGGTTGCATTCTCATCTCAATATAGTTGTTTCCTCTTCGTGTATTTTTGTCAACCTACTAGTGTGGACTCATGCACCCTTCATGCACTCTGCCAAACACCCAAAAGTGGGTCAAGAAGGGAAATTTTGCTCCCATCCCGTGCACCCTTCATACACCCTGCCTAACACTATTTGTGCTTCATATGGTTCATGTTTCATGGAGTACTGTAGCACCGTACTTTCCGTGCGCCGTGGACCTAGTTCTGTTAACATTGATCTCACCGTTCATTCTCGACCGGACAGTCGAAAAAGCGGTACTATGTTACATATAGGAGTGGTTGACATGCACACAACATCATTTGTTATCGTCATATCTTACTACACTAGCAACAAGATTGTGTAGTACTGACGTATGAACCACTGCACATGCCTAGTAGTAGGAGCACTGTGTATGTTCAAGTGGCTGCCGTGTTTCGCACTCCTCCGTTGTAAGAGTGGAAACGCTTGCTGTAATCATTTTTTCTTTTGAAAAACAGTGGACACGCTCTACCGTGCGGATCCTCCTCCAGCCATGCACTAAATTACTCACTTTAGCCCACGTGTGGGACAGCCAGCACCTGGGTCCACCAGCCATGCACTAAATTACTCCGTAGTAGAGTGATGGTAGACTACCCCGATCGAACCGCCGCAGTAATGCCCAATGAGCCGTCAAATCACAAAAACCACCTCCTTTCCAGCAGTAAGTTGGACGGACGAAGCAACCATCATTTCACTCTTCTCTCTCAGCTTCCTCTCTTGAAGAAAACCCCCACTCGCTTCGCTTCTCCCTCATCTCTTTCCTCCTTTCACTCTTCTCTCTCAGCTTCCTCTCTTGGATGGACACTGGAGCACCGGCCGATGTGATGTCTATGGCTCTGGCCAAAACCGTCGAGGCTCATGGTACGAAGAAGCTCAAGCACCCCGCCGAGACTACCGCAGATAAGCTCAAAGCCATCGCCCTATCCAAGCCCCCCTCTCTGGGATCCCTAATTAAGCAAGTCCAGGTAATGTCTCTTGTTGACGATCTTTTTCTCGATCTTGATCGTGTTTTTTCATCTAACATGCAGTACTAGTACTGGTAGTACAACTTTCTGGGTGATCTTGCATGTGATTTTAGTGTGCCAAATGACGGTTCTAAATTCCTCTTTTGACCAAAACATGCGAGAGGTTGACATTGATTTCTTATAGACTACTTTCAACTACTCCCTCTGTCCCAAATTTCTTGTCTTAGATTTGTCTAGATACGGATGTATCTAATACTAAAATGTGACTTGATACATCCGTATCTAGACAAATCTAAGACAATAATTTTGGGATGGAGGGAGTACTTTATGAACATCAATGCTACCTTTTAAGAGGGTATATTTGCCTCAGTAACTTCTGTTATGGATATTGCATGTAATCCCTCTGCTCTCATGCCTTTGAAGACATGTTCTAGTGTCTTTGTTCACTCATTTCTGTGTGTATATGTAGTCATATATGGATTATAATATTGAAAATCATCTTATATTTCTGAACGAAGGTAGTAATAAAATATGGTTTCTGTTTGAATTAGAACCAGGTCCGCGGTGGAGATGAAGTTCTCAAAGTCATGTGTGTGAACTGGAAGACCTGATGATGAGTTCTACTGCTGAACTATCCAACTGTTGTGTCCTAGTCGCCACGTGTCCTGAACTAGTGTTTTCCTGTAGCATTGTTGTCAGGCGTGTTCTCGAGGCTGTACTTGACCACAACAATTTCCTGGTTGTGCCTTCGATTACGAATGGTGTGGTTCTTGTAAAGCTTCCCAACAAATCTGATGCGGCTTGTCTTCATCATCATGTTTATGAGAAGACCACTCTGTTAGGTTCTCCAAGGTTGACAAGATGGTGATGGTGCATGTAGACATCTCACACGAAGTCCATGGCCTAGTCAGTTATGCGGGGTTCATCCCGTAGGTCGGTGGCAAGAAATAGTTTGTAGAGTTTAGTTAGTGCAACTTTGCTTGTCTGTAGTAAGTACTATTGTTCAGTACTTGATTTGTGTTTGTGAACCCTGTATTGTTTATTAGTACTGTCACTTTTGGTGTGTGGTCAGTCCTGAGAACGATCTATGTTAATGTCTGTCCACTCAATTCAGTCTGTATATTTTGAAGTATCCAGATCATATTTTTTGTGAGGACGGTTTATCAATTATGGTTACACTCCAATATCTGTATGCATTGCAGGGTTTATCGCACCCACCAGGATTTCCAGTCCCATGGATGTTCGGTCCATACGAATTGTCACGACCTTTGGACTATCCTGCTTGTGGGAGTAGCGGGGCCCCTGCATGCCACACATAGTTGGATGATCAATCTTCTGTTTAGTACTTCAACATAGTGATTTCCTGGTAAGAATTCACTCGTGTCATATCAAGTAAATCTTATTGATTTAATGTCATGTTTTCTTTCTTTTCCTGCAATTTTACGATGCAAGTTTTGCCATGTGACATTCATCACAGAATAAACCGTTTGGTTTGCTCTACGATGGCTATTTTTGCAGGTTTCACTTCTTATGTCGTGTCAGTAAAGAAGGCACTGTCCATCACTTATATTACTGGAAAAAATTGGATCAGTCTGTTGTCTGAGTACAAGCTGAATCCCTATGATGAACTGCAGTTTGGTTTAACAAAAACGCCACAATTAGTCCTTCTCGCATTTAAAAGAAATGAAGAAAAAAACTGGATCACGGTCACGGATCCTAGTCAAGTAAGAAAGCTGATCATAGCAGACCAGACAGGATCGCCGTTGTCTCGTACAGATCGAGCACCGGCGGTTGCTCTAGCACTGACAGCGGCAATAGCTCAGTCTGATCCAGCTAAGGATTGGGCACCAACCGCGTCAGCGGATCAGTCTGATCTACCGGAGGATCGGGCATCGACACCAGCACCAGCTCTACAAGGAGCACCATCTCCGGCAGCAGCAGCTTCGGCACCTGCACCAACACTTGCACTTGCATCTGCTCCGGCCCGTGCAGTTGCACCTACAACAGACTGGGCTGCAGTTTGCACTTCATATACCAAAGTCCTTACAAAAACTGACATGTCCACCTTCTTGGTAAGCATTGGCCGCCCAAGTGCTTCGTTCTTTTTTCTTTCCATGTTGTTTCACATGATTCATTGTGTTGATCTAACTGTTTGGGTATGTCTTCTTGTTTGCAAACAGAGAATTCCTAGAGCAACGAGGGAGTCGTTCAACAATCCGGGCGACCGCGACCAAGTTTCTCTTACCATGCGCAGCCTTGGTGTGAATGAACATGCTCAATATACCATAAGTACAAAGGATGGTCGCATGATGATTGATGCTAAAGGATGGTCAAGGTTCAAATCTAAATCATATCTTGCGGTAGGGGATGATGTCAAAATCGAACTTTCTCGGCAAGGAGAGCTGGTCCAAATCAACTTTGAAATTCTTCAGTAGCAGCACGCAACTGCCGAACTGGTCTATCCTCCGAGAGATTTTGATGTAATAATCTGGCATGGTGAAACAAGTGTCCTGTGTGTATAAGTAGTATGACAGTATTATTTATCACATGGTATATCGTTGATAGAATTGCAACTCTGATTGCTGGTTAGGAACTATCGTTCGATTTCATTCCAACAGCTGCCGTGCTTTATTCAATTTTGTGTATTCGCCTTGCGACAGCATCTAAAACCAGCGCCGTACCGATCGCTTGCAATATGAAAAGCGCTGATGTAGAACACATGGGCCCCCAAACATGTAGGGTCGGCCTGCGGCCCAAAGTCCAGAACCGTGAGCCTATCTGAGTATTATATTCTCAGCTGAACCCCATAAAAAAGCTGAACCCCCATAATGCCCATGTGTTGCAGAGGGAGTATATTTCTCGGCAAGGTGAGCATGTGATATAAAAGATTTGTATATTTCTTTACAGAGGGAGTATCTCTCTTTCAAAAAATATATTTATGTGTAACTAGTTACTCATGTCTTTCTACTTCCTTTCGCTGATATGTGGGGCAATCAGCAACGGGGTCCACGTGCCATATGCACAAATTAGAGTGCACAACTTCATGGTAGACACACCCCGGTCGTAGCGCCGTAGTAATGCCTAATGAGCTGTCAAATCACAACCCCCCTTTCCAGCTTTAGCAGTAAGCTGGACGAACGAAGCGGCAATATTTCACTGGGCCTGAATCCCCTTCTCCGTCATCTGCTTGTTCAGAGAAAACCCCCTCCTGGCGATTGCATAGGGTTTTCTCATGGAGAACTAGGTACGAATTCTTCATCCATCCCCGATAAATCCAAGTCCCTTGGTCCCAGGTAATCCTAGGATGGCAGCCACCGTCGTTGATGCATTTTTCTTCCTACTGAATCTAGTGTGTTTCATTTGGAGTGCCCAAAGTGCGAGTACCCTACAGGTTTCTGCGCCCTCGGAGAGACGCCACACTTGTTCCTTCTCATCCTAACACAGCATTTTGAAACGCGCATAGTATGTTCCTAGAATCCTCTTATCTATCCTGGAGGGTGAGGGTTTTTTGAACATGTTGTGTTCTCATATTATTTTTCCTGCAGTGTATTATTTGCTCTGCCAGAACACATGTACTCAAGATGCTCGGCCTTTCCATATCTGAATACACTAGTTTAATGGTCACAGTGAAGACAAGCCATGGATATAAGTTCCGAGTTGGGTTCATGAACCAAGAAGATCGCTGCTTTTTTATGGCCGAACTTGGATAAACTTTCTCAAGTGTTACGGACTAAAAGTTGGCGCACGAATGTTGATGGAAATAGCAGAACCTGGTCTCATCTTCACCGCGATCTTCCACCCCGACGTCGTTCCAATTGTTCATCCATGTTAGTTTTGTATCTGGTTCTTGCTTATTGCCTCGATTACTTCTTAATCCACCTATTTTGTCTAACTAATCACAATTTAACTTTAGAAGTAGCAACGAATCTCTCACGAAGATGCTACTTCTAACTAATATTTTCTTATAATTGGTGGCACGTGTAGGTTTTTTCAGAGTTAAGCAGTCTGCTCGTTTGTTACTCTGTAATAACTCGGCTATTACTAATGGCACCAAAGTTGACTGGATCGACATCCGCAAGTTCCTACACTCTATTGATCGTCTTGAGGTCCTTGTGGGGCGTTTCAATGGTGGAAGTCCACGTGGGATATGTGTGCCACTGCTGCACTCATTGAACAGGTCCAACTGTGTCGAGAAACTTATGGTATGAGCTGTTTTCTGTTATATATGTTGTTCATAAACTATTGATTATACACAGTTTTACAGTTGTGATCTTCTTGAAACAGGAACTGCCGAGTTCTATTGTTCCTATACAGATGCCTGACCATGGTCGGGTCAGACTTGCACTTGGTCACAACATGATGTTTATGTTGACCTACTCAATTCCCCTTGGAGGTGAAAAGATACTTATTCATGGGTGGTCTCAAATAATGAAGGCCCGTCCATCTTGGAGAATAGGACAGAAGATTATGTTCATGCTTTTCCATGGCTCTAAAGCGAATATCCTGTTTACTGACCACATTGTGAGATGAAGCCACTTTCAAAAGGTTGTGGATGCGCGGGGTGGCGCCTGGGCCTTGTCCTGGGGCTTGGCAGCCTCACCCTTGGTTAACTGTAGGCAAACTAGCACTGTTCGAGGCGTGCTTTGTATGGTTGAACCTGTATAAGTACTCATACTGCTTTCAGCTTTGGTTGTTAAGTGTCCATGCTGGTTTTAGTTAAGGTTGTTAAGTACTCATGCTGCTTTTACAGTCTGTCATGTTTCTTCAGTCCTGTCTTCCTCCAGCCGCCAAAACCAAACCAGCGCCGGCGGGGCCGCCTGCTTCTGCCTCTCACGGCTGGCTACACCTCAGCGCACGCATCGCCGCCCCACCGTCTCCAAAATTGTTAACGCCGATGTCCTCCGCGCGCTTTGGTGCACTCGCCGCAGCGCCACCCTCTCGCGTTGTCAACATGGTCAATAAACAACAGGAATCGGCAGAAGTACGTGGAGAGGATGACAGTAGGGGCCCACCACGTCAGCGTATGGAAAAATAAAATGCTTCCTCCTAGTGTTTTCCTGACATCTGGGACCCACGACATTGTGAGCGTATATAGTCAATAGACAAGAGAACATCACAAGATCGGCTGACACCTGGGACGTAGCTACTCGAGCAATATTTTTTTGTTTGGTATTGTTGAGACGGAGTAGGGTTTGAACTGCGCTGTGGCCTGTCTAGCCCGGGCTTATATTTTATGTTCACCATGTGACTAGCCCGGCTATTTTTTCTTTGTGAAAATGAGCCCAGTTTATTTTTTCTGAAGAATACCCAATCTAGGCCTACTTATTTTTCTACGCCCTGATGGGCTGCAACTCTTTCAAGACGCCTGCAAATCTTGAAAGTAATATGAAATGGGTTGTAAATATAAAAACAGATGACAAATTGGCAATTACTTTATAATTTCTGAATTTTTTCACATTTTCAGATTCCTATTTCACTGGGCATTAACCTAATTTAAATATATCTTCAAAGTACTTTAAATCCGGCTCGACATTTCGGTATTAAAAATAGTTTGGAACCCACAGAAATATGCGAAATTGGCCCTGACCAACCAAAAATGACTGCAATAAATTGCATAAGAAGTTGCCATGAGCTATATATATTATTAAAAAAAGAGGGAGTGGTCTGACTTGTGGGCCTATTTAGTTGACGCATATGCAAGATTGTTTTTAGTTATTATATATGTCAACAAACGATTCTAGCAGACGTAACCATTGGATGTCAATCCAACGGCCGTCATGTTTCTTCAATCTCTGATCTTCTTGCTCCAGCCGCCAAATCAGCGCCGGCGGGACCGCCTACTCCCGCCTCCCGTAGCCGGCTGTGCTACCACGCAGGCCTCAGCACCCCCTACTACTCTCACCGCTGGCCAGGGCATCCCTGTACTCACCCACACCCCCTGTTATACTGTGGCGATGGCAACCTCACACCGCAGCCGAACCAGTGAACCCTCGTACTCCTCTCAGCGCGGGCTTCCACTGCCGCGTCTTCCCCGGCTCCGCGTCGTCCCCTTCCTAGGCCTCGCCGTCGTCCATCGCCGTGGTGCTCTCGGCGCGGCGTGGTCAATGTGGTCAACGACCGACTTCCATCGGAAGAGTACTGTACGTGGAGAGGCTGACGGCTGGGTCCACGACAGCCGCAAGGAAGTGCCTCCTTATTACACGGAAAATAGTTATTCCTCCACCTGACAGCAGGGACCCACCGGACGGGTCACCAATGTTTCGCGAAAAAAACGTTTCCCCCTGACTGTTGGGACCCACAGGACGGGCCACCGTATTTTGCAAAAAAACGTTCCCCCCGCTGTCATCTCGGACCCACCGGAAGTGCCTCCTTATTTTGCACAAAAAAATGAATACCCCCCTCTACCTAGGACCCACCTTGGTGGGAGGCTGACTTGTGGGCCTACTAAGTTGACTGGGATGGAGGCCTTTGTCAACTTTAGTCAATATATGAACGATTCTAGCTCCAGTGACCGTACGATGTCCATCCAACGGCCGTAGTGCTTCTTCAACCTCTGGTCTTCTTGCTCCAGCCGCCCAAAGCAGCGCCGGTCGTGCTGCCTGCTCCTGACGCCCGTGGCCGGCTGTGATGCCGCGAAGGCCTTTCCGCCCCCTACTACTCCCACCGCTTGCCAGGCCATCCCTCTACGCACCCACACCCCTTGTTATTCTGCGGCGATGACAGCCTCACACTGCAGCCAAACGAGTGAACCCTCATACTCATCTACGCGTGGGCATCCACTGCCGCGTCTTCCCCAGCTCCGCGTCGTCCCCTTCCTAGGCCTCGCCATCATCCACCGCCCTGGTGCTCTCGGTGCGGCGTGGTCAACATGGTCAAGGAATGGCTTCCATCGGACGTGGACTGTACGTGGAGAGGCTGGCAGTTGGGTCCACGGCCGCAGCAAGGAAGTGCATCCTTATTACGCGCAAAATAATTATTCCTCCACCTGACAGCGGGGACCCACCGGACGGGCCACCATATTTCGTGAAAAAAACGTTTCCCCCTGACTGCTGGGACCCACCAACTACATCTTCGCATGCAAGGAAGTGCGTCCAAAAAAATGATTCGCCCCCATGACTGCTGGGACCCACCAGCTACATCTTCGCACGCAAGGAAGTGCGTCTGAAAAAAAAACGATTCGCCCCCCTGACTGCTGGGAACCACCAGCTACATCTTCGCACGCAAGGAAGTGCGTCCAGGCAAAAAAAAACGATTCCCCCCTGACTGCTGGGACCCAGCAGCTACATCTTCGCACGCAAGGAAGTGCGTCCGGGCAAAAAAATGATTCGCCCCCCTGACTGCTGGGACCCACCAGCTACATCTTCGCAGGCAAGGAAGTGCCTGACAGTCGGGACCCACCTGGTCGAAGCGTATGTAGCATTGTCATTCTGGTCGCGAACGTGTACGTACATATATACTAGTCGATGTAGACGCGCTCATGTAGCATGTACACGTACGTACAGCGGCCAGGGTGCAAGAAAGAAAATACGGCCACGTACGTACATACGGGCAGGGTCTCGAACGCCTACTCGCGCATACATACGGCCAGGGCTCGTGTACATGGCTGGGTCAGAACGGAGAAACAACATCGTCGTCGTGTTCATGGGGAGGCAACGGAATGCGTCGTGTTCATGGGGAGGCAACGGAATGCCTCGTGTTCATCGGGAGGCAACGGAATGCGTGGGAGCCAACCAGCTGGGTCAGAACGGAATGAGTGGTCGTGTTCATCGGGAGGGCTTGGACGGAACAGGCGATGGAAACGAGGCCTGGCGTACCGCACAACAGAGGAAACAGACCTCCTACGTTTGGAACGGGGTCCTGTTGATCGGGAGGGGTTTGGCGTACCGCAAAACGGAGGAAACGGACCTCCTACGGTCGAAACGGGGGTCATGTTGATCGAGAGGGGTGTGGCGTGCCGCAAAACGGATGAAACGGACTTGTGTTGGAGTGCTACGGTCGAAACGGGGGTCCTGTTCATCGGGAGGGGTGTGGCGTACCGCAAAACGGGACTCCACGGGATACTGTTCATCTCCACCGTCGACCTCCTCCAGCCTCCACGGGCTACCGTCGACCTCCTCCAGCCTCCACGGGCTCCTGTTCATCCAACCTCCACCGCGCGCTACTCCACCGGCTACTGTTCAACCACCCCTCCACGGGCACCCCTCCACCATCTACTGTTCATCCAGCCCTCCACACCACGGGATCCTGTTCAACCACCCCTCCACGGGCACCCCTCCACCGTCTACTGTTCATCTAGCCCTCCAGCACACCACGGGGTCCTATTCATTCAGAGGCAACGCCACCGCTCACTGTTCATCCAAACCCCCTGCAACACTCACTGTTCATCCCAGAGGCAGCATCGATCGGCTTCAGTTAGCAGCAGTAGCGAAGGAATCGCTCGATCGAGTTCAGTTAACATCCATCGATCGATCGCTCGGGTTCAGTAACGCGTATCCTGCAGTGCAATCGCTCGGGTTCAGTTAGAGCCCAACGCCTCACTCGGGTTCAGTTAGAGCCAACGCCTCGCACACACGCGCATACGTGTATGAGAGAAACGCGCATCACTCGGCCCCCGACCTCCCACCGTAATCGGGAACTCCCCGAATTCCCCCCCCCCCCCCCGCTTCTACCACGGTTTTTTCTATCATGGACGGCCCAAAGAATGTCATGCAGCTGCGTCTCCGGCCCGCCCAGGACGGAAAGCCCATTTTCTGTCATGATTTTTTGTCATAGAAGTAGGAGCCCACCACATCTATGATGATACCGGGTTTTGTCACAATTATCGTCATAGAAGTGTCATATGTATGACACAAAAAAATTTCGTTCGGCCCAAAATGTCACAGATGTGTCTTTTTTTTATAGTGAGAACCCAAGCCTACGAAAATGCCAAGTTGTTTAAAGAAAAAGTTAAAAGATGGCATGATAAAAGGATACAAAAGCGTGAGTTTAATGTAGGTGATTATGTATTGTTATACAACTCTCATTTAAGATTTTTTGCAGGAAAACTTCTGTCTAAATGGGAAGGTCCTTACGTTATCGAGGAGGTCTATTGTTCCGGTGCCATAAAAATCAACAACTTCGAAGGCACAAATCCGAAGGTGGTGAACGGTCAAAGAATCGACCATTATATATCAGGTAATCCCATAAATGTTGAAACCAATGTTATTGAAACCGTAACCCTGGAGGAATACATAAGGGACACTTTCCGGAACATTTCAGACTCCGAAAAGGAATAGGTATGTGGTACGGTAAGTAAACCGACTCCAAAACAGTTTTAAGGCAATATTTCTCTGTTTTGGAATATTTAGAAAAATAGAAAAATAAGAAGCAGTCCGGGAAGGACACGAGGGCTCCACGAGGGTGGAGGGCGCGCCCTACCCCCTGGGCGCGCCCCCTACCTCATGGGCACCTCGTGTGCTCTCCAGACTCCGTTTTTTGTACACGACACGTATTTTGGTCAGTGAAAATTCATTATATAATCTCTTGGAGGTTTTGACTCCCGTATCACGCAAAAATCTCATGTCTTTGTTTCGAGCTGTTTTCTATCAGGGTTGTCAAGGCTAGGCACTATGTCGTCTCCCTCCTCCTCCAACCATGAGGGCAACGATGCTTGGCTAATGAAGATAGAGCTGAAGAGAGAAGAACCCATGGAGATCAACAAGGATGAAGGGATCAAGAAGGCCATGGAGGACCAAGTTCCGGCAACAGAAGACACCCTTTAACTTGATCACAATCTTCTCACCCCAACAGAGATCGAAGCTTTCAAGATGATTGAGTTAGCTCGTATACAAAATAAGTATCTCGCACGTGAAAATATTTTGTTGAAGGAGCATACCATCGCACTCATGGGCATTATCCGCAAGTTAGAAGACCTCCAACGCTCGATGTGCGACTATCCATCATCAACAACTCCACCTTCTTCACCAACAAAGGAGACATAATCACATGGGTATGGGCACTCCCCTTGGCAACTGCCAAGCTTGGGGGAGTGCCCCGATATCGTATCACCATCACTTTTACCTTTACCTTTTTCTTAGTTTGATCCTTTTGGTAATATCTTGATCTAGTAGAATAAAAGTTCTTAGTATGATCTAGTTGTGAGTTTTGCTTTATGATTCCTCTATGTAATCGAGTCCGTGAGCTATATAATAAAGATTAGTGTTGAGTCAAGGGCTTGATTATTTTTCCATGATCCTAAGGGAATAAAAGAAAAGAGAAAGAAATAAAAAGAAACAAAGAGATCATGTGAGTCTTATGGAGAGTAATGAGCTCACATAGAAAAAGTATGATGAATAAAAGTTGTTGAGAGTTGACAAGCATAGTTTTGGTCATCGTTGCAATTAATAGGAAGTAATAAATAAAGAGAGGTCTTCACATATAGATATACTATCTTGGACATCTTTTATGATTGTGAGCACTCATTAAAATATGACATGCTAAAGAGTTGATGTTGGACAAGGAAGACAACGTAATGGGTTATGTTTTCTTACATCTGAGATAAATTATATTGTCATGGATCATCCAACATGGTTGAGCTTGCCTTTCCCTCTCATGCTAGCCAAATTCATCGCACCAAGTAGAGATACTATTTGTGCTTCCAAATACCCTTAAACCAGTTTTGCCATGAGAGTCCACCATACCTACCTATGGATTGAGTAAGATCCTCCAAGTAAGTTGTCATCGGTGCAAAGCAATAAAAATTGCTCTCTAAATATGTATGACTTATTAGTGTGGGAGAAAATAAACTTTATACGATTGTGTGTTATGGAAGAAATAAAAGCGACAGACTACATAATAAAGGTCCATATCACAAGTGGCAATATAAAGTGACATTCTTTCGCACTAAGATTTTGTGCATCAAACCATAAAAGCGCATGACAACCTCTGCTTCTCTCTGCGAAGGGCCTATATTTTACTTTTATCTCCTACCCTGCATAAGAGTCATGGTGATCTTCACCCTTCCTTTTTACATTTCATCCTTTGGCAAGCACAGTATGTTGGAAAGATCCTGGTATATATGGCTAATTGGATGTGAGTTTTCATGAACTATTATTGTTGACATTACCCTAGAGGTAAAATGTTGGGAGGCAAAACTATAAGCCCCTATCTTTCTCTGTGTCCGATTAAAACTCCATACCCATAAGTATTGTGTGAGTGTCAACAATTGTGAAAGACTATATGATAGTTGAGTATGTGGACTTGCTGAAAAGCTCTTATATATTGAATCTTTCCCATGTTATGATAAATTGCAATTGCTCCAATGACTGAGATTATAGTTTGTTAGTTGTCAATGAAGTTTATGATTCATACTTGAAATTGTGATTGAATTATTACTCTAGTATAAGAGATTATATGACAAGAATTATATGAGTTGTTGTTCTAAGAATGATCATGATGCCCTCATGTCCGTATTTTATTTTATCGACACCTCTATCTCTAAACATGTGGACATATTTTTCGATTTTCGGCTTTCGCTTGAGGACAAGCGAGCTCTAAGCTTGGGGGAGTTGATACGTCCATTTTGCATCATGCTTTTATATCGATATTTATTGCATTATGGGCTGTTATTACACATTATGTCACAAATACTTATGCATATTCTCTCTTATTTTACAAGGTTTACATAAAGAGGGAGAATGCCGACAGTTGGGATTCTGGGCTGGAAAAGGAGCAAATATTATAGACCTATTCTGCACAACTCCAAAAGTCCTGAAACTTCACGGAAGTCAATTTCAGAATATATAATAAATATTGAGCGCAAGATGTTCACCAGGGGGGCCACACCCTGCCCACGAGGGTGGGGGCACGCCCTACCCCCTGGGCACGCCCCCCTACCTCGTGGGCCCCCTGGTGGCCCTCCGACGTCCATCTTCTGCTATATGAGGCCTTTTGATGAGAAAAAATAACAAGCCATCTTCTCGGACTAAACTCCGCCGCCACGAGGCGGAACCTTGGCGGAACCAATCTAGGGCTTTGGCGGAGCTGTTCTGCCGGGGAAACTTCCCTCCCGGAGGGGGAAATCATCGCCATCGTCATCACCAACGCTTCTCTCATCGGGAGAGGGCAATCTCCATCAACATCTTCATTAGCACCATCTCCTCTCAAAACCCTAGTTCATCTCTTGTATCCAATGCTTGTCTCCAAGTCCGGGATTGGTGCTAGTAGGTTGCTAGTAGTGTTAATTACTCCTTGTAGTTGATGCTAGTTAGTTTAAATGGTGGAAGATCATATGTTCAAATCCTATATGCATATTAATACCCCTCTGATTATGAACATGTTTATGCTTTGTGAGTAGTTACGTTTGTTCCTGAGGACATGGGAGAAGTCTTGCTATTAGTAGTCATGTGAATTTGGTATTCGTTCGATATTTTGATGAGATGTATGTTGTCTCTCCTCTAGTGGTGTCATGTGAACATCGACTACATGACACTTCACCATTATTTGGGCCTAGAGGAAGGCATTGGGAAGTAATAAGTGGATGATGGGTTGCTAGAGTGACAGAAGCTTAAACCCCTAGTTTATGTGTTGCTTCGTAAGGGGCTGATTTGGACCCATATGTTTCATGCTATGGTTAGGTTTACCTTAATACTTTTGTTGTAGTTGCAGATGCTTGCAATAGCGGTTAATCATAAGTGGGATGCTTGTCCAAGTAAGGACAATACCCAAGCACCGGTCCACCCACATACCAAATTATCAAAGTACCGGACGCGAATCATATGAGCGTGATGAAAACTAGCTTGACGATATTCCCATGTGTCCTCGGGAGCGCTTTTCTCTATAAGAGTTTGTCCAGGCTTGTCCTTTGCTACAAAAAGGATTGGGCCACCTTGCTGCACTTTATTTACTTTTGTTACTTATTGCTCATTACAAATTATCCTATCACAAAACTATTTGTTACCACTTATTTCAGTACTTGCAAAGAATACCTTGCTGGAAACCGCTTATCATTTCCTTCTGCTCCTCGTTGGGTTCGACACTCTTACTTATCGAAAGGAATACGATAGATACCCAATACTTGTGGGTCAACAAGAACGGCAACCTTACACCACAGCCGAACCAATGAACCCTCGTACTCCTCTCCGCGCGGGCTTCCACTGTCGCGTCTTCCCCGGCTCCACGTCATCCCCTTCCTAGGCCTCGCCGTCGTCCGCCGCCCTGGTGCTCTCGGTGCGGCGTGGTTAATGTGGTAAAGGAACGACTTCCATCGGAAGAGTACTGTACGTGGAGAGGCTGACAGCTGGGTCCATGGCGGCTGCAAGGAAGTGCCTCCTTATTACGCGCAAAATAATTATTCCTCCACCTGACAGCAAGGACCCATCGGACGGGCAACTGTATTTCGCAAAAAAACATTCCCCCCTGACTGATGGGACCTACCAGCTACATCTTTGCATGCAAGGAAGTGCGTCCGGGCAAAAAAACAATTCGCCCCCCTGACTGCTAGGACCCACCAGCTACATCTTCGCACGCAAGGAAGTGCATGACAGTCGGGACCCACCTGGTCGAAGCGTACGTAGCATTGTCATTCTGGTCGCTAACGTGTATGTACATACTGGTCGATGTAGAGGCGCGCACGTTTCATAGTAGAGGCGCACACGTAGCATGTACACGTACATACAGTGGCCAGTGTGCAAGAAAGCAAATATGGCCACGTATGTACATACGGGCAGGGTCTCGAACGCCTACTCGCGCATACGTACGGCCAGGGCTCGTGTACATGGCTGGGTCGGAACGGAGAAACTGCGCCGTCATCATGTTCATGGGGAGCCAACCGGCTAGGTCGGAACGGAATGCGTCGTCATGCTCATCGGGAGGGCTTGGATGGAATGACCGATGGAAACGAGGCCTGGCGTACCGCAGAATGGAGGAAACGGCCTTGTGTTTGACCGGCCACGGTCAAAACGGGATCCTGTTCATCGAGAGGGGTCTGGCGTACTGCAAAACGGAGGAAACAGACCTCCTACGGTCGAAACGGGGGCCCTGTTGATCAGGAGGGGTGTGGCATACCGCAAAACAGAGGAAAAATACTTGTGTTGGAGCGCTATGGTCGAAACAAGGGTCCTGTTCATCGGGAGGGGTGTGGCGTACCGCAAAACGGGACTCCACGGGATACCGTTCATCTCCACCGTCGACCCCCTCCAGCCTCCACGGGCTACTGTTCATCCACCTTCGACCTCCTTCAGCCTCCACCTGTGACTGTTCATCCACGGGCTCCTGTTCATCCAGCCTCCACCGCGCGCTACTCCATTGGCTACTGTTCAACCAGCCCTCTCCACGAGCTCCTGTTCAACCACCCCTCCACGGGCTACTGTTCATCCAGCCCTCCACCGTCTACTATTCATCCAGCCCTCCACGGGGTGGTCCTGTTCATCCTGCCCTCCATGGGGTCCTGTTCATCTAGCCCCAACTCGCTCAATCGATCGGGGTCCTGTTCATCCACCCCCACTGGGAACTGTTCATCCAAACCCCCCCAGCAACACTCACTGTTCATCTAGAGGCAGCATCGATCGACTTCAGTTAGCAGCAGTAGCGAAGGAATCGCTTAATCGGGTTCAGTTAACAGCCATCGATTGATTGCTCGGGTTTAGTAATGTGTAGCCTGCAGTGCAATCGCTCGGGTTCAGTTATAGCCCAACGCCTCGCTCGGGTTCAGTTAGAGCCCAACACCTCGCACCCATGCACGTGCGTGTACAAGAGAAACGCGCATCACTCGGCCCCGACCACCCACCGTAATCGGGAACACCCCGATATTTTCCTCGCCCTCGCTTCTACCATGGTTTTTTCTGTCATGGACGGCCCAAAGAATGTCATGCAGCTATATCTCCGGCCCGCCCAGGAAGAAAAACCCATTTTATGTCATGATTTTTTGTCATAGAAGTAGGAGCCCACCACAACTATGATGATACCAGGTTTTGTCACAATTATCGTCATAGAAGTGTCATAAGTATGACAAAAAAAATTCATTCGGCCCAAAATGTCACGGATGTGTCTTTTTTTTGTAGTGATTCCAGACGGTTAGGTGTCATATTCTGAGCACCCAAGAGTCACCATGGTGTGCCGGTGAACAAGTTTGTCAAGGTTTTGGAAGTCTACCTTGAAGACTTACCAAGAGTGATTGGGCGAGGTCTAAGTGACCTTATCTCAAGAGGAATATGACGAGGACATCTCAACCACCTCTGAGTTCTAAAGTGATGCTCAAACTTGTTCTCTAAGTTTGTCTCAGCCGCCTCAACTAGACATGCAGTTGATACAGCAACTGGAACCGGTCTACCAAATCGTTGTGTCTTCACCAAGCCAACCTAGTTTCAAATTCCCCACCCTTCCCTTACATTATTCCGCTGCTGAAGAATTTGTGATCTACTTTCTGAAGAACTTGAACTGGAGACTTTGATCATGTTGTATTCTATTTCTCCAGTTCATCTTCCTCATGCTTGTATGACTATATGATTGCATGTTCTTCATCGGTATGTATCATCTATGCATGCTTTTCATTTCTGTGATGAATTAGTTCCCCCGCGTATCTATTTCTTCACCCCGATCTTCGTCAAATTCTTCCAAGTTCGACGAATTTTTAAAAATCTCCCATTCACTCCCCTCTGGGAGTAAACCTCCACTTTCACTTACACCTACATGTCCTTTACTTTTCCACCGCGTATACTTCAGATCAATGTTCAGGATATCGCTTATCTTAGCGTTTCAGACGGTTGTGGATTATAGATTAATCATAAATCGTTGATTAAACAATTTTATAGGTCGACTATTAATCAGTCAATTTTCCTTGCAGTTCGTAGGTTCCAAGCACTAATAAGGTAAAACTGGAAATAACCACCAGTGTGCCCTAAGACTTTAAATAGACAACACTCCATCAATGCATAACTACATATTACATGCCAAACAATGAGTCAAGACAAATAAATAGGACAACACTACAACACATGTCCTATCGAATGGGGGATGAAGTGTGATGTTCGTGAGGATAATGAAGGGTATGCCCTATTTTGGTGTTTCTGACCACAGGGACCCAGCCCGATTAATCGCTAGATTCTCGATTAATCGCACGCTGGAGCGATAAATCGACCTGAATGATAATTCAAAGACAAGGTATAATCTTAGCGGCCGCCTAACGATAATCGATAAACCGGATGATAAATCGCTGAATCACATGATATTTTGAACATTGCTCTAGATATGCATGTGCAGGGTGTTCTTGTACTACTCTAGATTCTGCCAAAACTGCTCAAATGTTAAACTTCTTAAAATTGCTCATTGTGTCTTGCTAGTAGTCTATTCACCCCCCTCTAGACATACTTTCTATCCTACATAGTTGGAGCCAGTCAGTACTACAAGTTAGCATGTTTCTTACACAACAACATGACATTGTAGAAGCTGATAGACATGGGTGTATGATGTCTACTACACAACTTGTTCTTGTAGACTCGTGTTGGGCCTCCAAGCGCAGAGTTTTGTAGGACAGTAGCAAATTTCCCTCAAGTGGATGACCTAAAGTTTATCAATCCCTCGGAGGCGTACGATGAATATGGTCTCTCTCAAACAACCCTGCAACCAAATAACAAAGAGTCTCTTATGTCCCCAACACACCAAATACAATGGTAAATTGTATAGGTGCACTAGTTCGGCGAAGAGATGGTGATACAAGTGTAGTAATGATAGTAGATATTGATTTTTTAATAGGAACAATAAAAAATAGCAAGGTAGCAAGTAACAAAAGTGAGCACAAACAATATTGCAATGCTTGAAAATGAGGCCTAGGGTTCATACTTTCACTAGTGCAATCTCTCAACAATGCTAAGATAATTGGATCATATAACCATCCATCAACGTGCGATGAAGAATCACTCCAAAGTTCTTATCTAGCAGAGAACATAAGAAGAAATTGTTTGTAGGGTATGAAACCACCGCAAAGCTATCCTTTCCGATCGATCTATAGAGTTATTCCTATAAGTGTCACAAATAGCCCAAGAGTTCAAACTAAAATAACACCATATGATACACATCAACCAACTCTAACGTCACCTACATACTCCAATGTCACCGCGAGTATCTGTGAGTTGATTATACGATATGCATCAAACAATTTCTGATTCATAATACTCAATCCAACACAAAGAACCTCAAAGAGTGCCCCAAGATTTCTACCGGAGAAACAAGGATGAAAACGTGCATCAACCACTATGCATAGATTACCCCAATGTCACCTTGGGAATCCGCGAGTTGAGTGCCAAGACATACATCAAGTGCTCTCAAATCCAACAAAGTATTCAATCCGATAAAAGTGAAATCTCAAAGTTAGAACTCAATTCATCACAACAAGATAGAGAGGGGAAAACACCATATGATCCAACTATATTAACAAAGCTCGCGATACATCAAGATCATGTCAAATCAAGAACACAAGAGAGAGAGGGAGAGAGAGAGAGAGAGATCAAACACATAGCTACTAGTACAAACCCTCAGCCCCGAGGGTGGACTATTCCCTCCTCATCATGGTGGCCATCGGGATGATGAAGATGACCTCTGGTGATGATTTCCCCCTCCAACAAGGTGTCGGAACAGGGTCTAGATTGGTTTTTCGTGGCTATAGAGGCTTGCAGCGACAGAACTTTTGATCTAGGGTTATTTCTGGGGGTTTATATATATATATATATATATATATATATGATTTTTCAGTGTTGGAATCACGCGGAGATGGGCCACGAGGAGACCACAAGGTACCAGGGCGAGCCAGCCCCACCCGACGTGCCCTGGTGCCTTGTGGGGCCCTCATGGCTCTTCTGGCCCTCCCACGATGCTTCTAGTGCCTCTTTTCTTCCAAAAAATCGTCAAAAAGTTTCGCTGCATTTGGAGAACTTTGATTTCTGCACAAAATACAACACCACGCTTGTTCTACTGAAAACAGCGCCAGTCCAGGTTAGTTCCATTTAAATCATATAAAATTGCACCCAAACCATATAAAATTGTTGTAAACATGGCATGAATACTTCATAAATTATAGATACATTGGAGACGTAACAACATCCCCAAGCTTAATTCCTGCTCGTCCTCGAGTAGGTAAATGATAAAAGAAATAATTTATGAAGTGTGAATGCTAGCATAGTGCATAAGTTTGATCAATGATAATTTCAATCACTTCTCCTAGCATCATAACAACAACTCTTTCTCATAAAACTCATCATGATAAAGTAGCAATTGAAAACAGATTTTTTGATGTGGAATGCTACCTATCATATTCCACATATACTCTTTTCTTTTATAGCATGGACATTTGGACTTGAATGATTCAAAGCAATAGTCTATAATTTGACATGAGGTCATCAATACTCAAGCATATCAACAGGCAACCATATATTTCAAAATATCAACACTAAAGAAAGCTATCCCTAGCCCATTATGCTCAATCATTGATCCATTCATGGAACACACTTGAATATTTACTATGCCCAAATGCACAAGTATGTCAATAGTGCTCCCTAATTGGTGCTTTTAAGAGAAGATGGACACTCGATAAAAATAAAAATTACATAAATTAAATAGATAGGCCCCTCATAGAGGAAGCAGAGAGTGCTAGAGCTCGAAGCTTAAATTGAGAGATAAAATTGTTTTGAGAGGCATGCTTTTCCTGTCAACGAGAATGATCGAGAATTCCCAATACTTTCCATGCTAGAAACATCATAGGCGGTCCCCAAACATAAAATAAAGTTTATTCATTTTTTCACCATTCTTTCACAATTCATGGCTAGTCGTATCCACGGGTGCCTTCCATACCAACACTTTCCAAGGAATTTATTATTGACAACATAAATAAAATTTATTTTCATTTCAGGACTGGGCATCCCTATTACCTGCCACACTCTCATGCAATGACAAGTGAATAAACAATCATCTTGAGAATAAAACATCTAGCATGGAAAATATTGGCCACCCCGTGCCGCTTCATGAGCGGTACGAGCACACAAAAAGGAAATTCATTTTGAAAATTAGAGTTGGCACATACAAAATTACTTGGAACGACATGGAAATACCGCATATATGTAGGTATGGTGGACTCATTGGGCGCAACTTGGTTTAAGGAGTTTGGATGCACAAGCAGTATTCCCGCTTAGTACAAATGAAGGCTAGCAAATAGATTGAGAAGCGGCCAACCAAGAAATGAAAACAACCATAAACGAGCATTAAACATAACTAACACCGAATAATGCACCACAAGTAGGATATAACTTCATTGCATAACTATTGACTTTCATGCTTGCATAAGGAATCAAAAACCTTAACACCCATATTCCTACTAAAGCACAATTACTCACCAACATGACTCACATATTATTATCACCATATCACAAAACTATTGCAAGGAATCAAACTTATCACATCCAATGATCTACATGAAATTTTTATTATATCCTTCTTGATATCCATCACTTTGGGACCAATTTCATAGCTTGTGCAAATTGTCGTCATTATTATCAACTCTCAAAATAACATAAGTGAAGCATGATAGTGTTCGACAAACTACTCCAAAAAGATATAGGTGAAGATCAAAATGAGTAGTTAAGTAAACGGGTAGCTATTGGAGGACTCTCTCTCATTTGATAAACTTTAAGATATAAGTATTTTATTAAAACAACAAGTAAAACAAAATAAAATGAAATTATAAGAATAGCACACATCATGTGAAGAAGCAAAAACTTAGGCTCGACCGATACTAACCGATAATTGTTGATGAAGAAAGGTTGGATGCCTACCGGGGCATCCCCAGGCCTAGATGCTTGAGATTTCTTGAAATATTATCTTGGGATGCCTTGGGCATCCCCAAGCTTGAGCTTTTGTGTCTCATTAATTCCTTTTATATCACGTTTCCCTAAATCTTAAAAACTTAATCCACAAAACTCAACAAGAACTCATGAGATAAGTTAGTACAAATCAATGCAATAACCTTATCATTCTCTATTGTAGAAAATCACTAAAATTATTATTTAACATTGCATACTAAATGCCTCTACATATTTAATACTCATACCCTCTAATAGAATCATTAAACAAGCAAACATATGCAAACAATGCAAACACAACAGCAATCTGTCAAAAGTCAAAACAGGACAGTGTGTAAAGGATGCAAGAATATTCATACTTCTTTAAATCCAAAAATTCTGAAACTTTACCACACTATAGAAAATTTATCATATCTTATTGTGCAAAAAGTTTCAACATTTTATCACATTCCAACTTTTCTCAAGAATTCACGCACTAGCGTGCACCTTTCTGTTTTCAAACTGCAACATATAGACTTGCAAAATAAGCAGGCAAAGGCTATACTTGACATTTTTATTGAAGTAAAAGATGCAAAACATTATTATAAATAACAGAAAGCAAATACTAATAAAAGAAAATGACACTCCAAGCAAAACACATATCAGGTGACGAATGAAAATATAGCTCCAAGTGAGGTTACCAATAATGTAGTAGACGAAGGAGGGGATGCCTTTCAGGGCATCCCCAAGCTTAGTTGCTTGGGTATTCCTTGAATATTACCTTGGGGTGTCTTGGGCATCCACAAGCTTAGGATATTGTCACTCCTTATTCTCCTCATATCGATATCTCACCCAAAACTTGAAAACTTCAATCACACAAAACTTAACGGAACTTCGTGACATAGGTTAGTATGATAAAACAAATCATTCACTTTGGTACCAAAGACAAGATTCAGAATTGTTATCACACAATGCCCACTATACCTTATCATTTCCATGATTTATATTAAGCAATATAAGCCATAGAAACTAGGAAACAAGCAACTATGCATTGAAAATATAACCTGTCAAAACAGAACAGTCTGTAATGATCTGGACAATGACCATACTTCTGTTACTCCAGCAATTCTGAAAAATTAGGACAATGTAGGAAATTTGTATATATATCATGTGTCAAAAATTCAGCATTTTATCACACACCAGTAAATTTTAACAATTTTTTTAATGGGCACAAAAGTTTCTGTTTTTGCACAGAATCAAGTCAACCATCATCCACACTATCCCAAAGGCTTTACTTGGCACTTTATTGAAAAAAGGCTATAAAACATGATTATTACAATAACTTAATCATGTGAGAACACAAAAATAGTAGGTAATAGTGTTGGGTTGTCTCCCAACAAGCGCTTTTCTTTAATGCCTTTTTAGCTAGGCATGATGATTCAATGATGCTCACTTAAAAGTAAAGAATTGAAACACATCGGGAGCATCATGAATCACATGGCAAGCACATTTAAGTCTAACCCACTTCCTATGAATAGGGATTTTGTGACAAACAGTTTATGGGAGCAAGAATCAACTAGCATAGGAAGGCAAAACAAGCAATACTTCAAAACTTTCAACATAAAGAGAGGAAACTTGATATTATTAAGATGTGTAAAAGCATATGTTCCTCTCTCATAGTAATTTTCAGTAGCATCACGAATGAATTCAACAATATAACTATCACATAAAGCATTTTTTTCATGATCCAGAAGCATAAAAATTTTATTACTCTCCACATAAGCAAATTCCTTCTTATTCATAATAGTGGGAGCAAACTCAATGAAATAACTATCACATGACACTTGATTGAGATAATCAATTTGAGCATTAAAATCATGATGACAAGTTTCATGGATATCATTACTCTTTATAGCATACGTATCATCATAGTAATAATCATATATAGCAACTTGTTATCATAGTCAATTGAAACCACTTCCAAAATAGTGGATTCATCACTAAATAAAGTTATGACCTCTCCAAATCCACTTTAATAATTATCACAATAAGATTCAACACCCTCCAAAATAGTGGGATCGTTAGTACCTAGAGTTGACACTCTTCCAAACCCACTTTCATCAATATAATCATCATAAATAGGAGGCATGTTATCATCATAATAAATATTCTCATCAAAACTTGAGGGGATAAAAATATCATCTTCATCAAACATAACATCCTCAAGCTTATGGCTTTGCAAATCATTAGCATCATGGATATTCAAAGAATTCATACTAACAACATTGCAATCATGCTCACCATTCAATGTTTTTATGCCAAACATTTTATTGCATTCTTCTTCTATCCATTGAGCACAATTTTCCTTTCCATCATTTTCAAGAAAGACATGATAAAGACAAATAATATGAGGCAACCTCAATTCCATTTTTTGTAATTTTATTTTATAAACCAAACTAGTGATAAAACAAGAAACTAAAAGATTCAATTGCAAGATCTAAAGATATACCTTCAAGCACTCACCTCCCCGACAATGGCGCCAGAAAAGAGCTTGATGTCTACTACACAACTTGTTCTTGTAGACTCGTGTTGGGCCTCCAAGCGCAAAGTTTTGTAGGACAGTAGCAAATTTCCCTCAAGTGGATTTCCTAAGGTTTATCAATCCGTGGGAGGTGTAGGATGAAGATGGTCTCTCTCGAACCACCCTGCAACCAAATAACGAAGAGTCTCTTGTGTCCCCAACACACCAAATGCAATGGTAAATTGTATAGGAGCACTAGTTCGGTGAAGAGATGGTGATACAAGTGTAGTAATGATAGCAGATATTGATTTTTGTAATAGGAACAATGAAAAAATAGCAAAGTAGTAAGTAACAAAAGCGAGCATAAAATGGTATTGCAATGCTTGAAAATGAGGCCTAGGGTTCATACTTTCACTAGTGCAATCTCTCAACAATGCTAATATAATTAGATCATGTAACCATCCCTCAACGTGCAATGAACAATCACTCCAAAGTTCTTATCTAGCGGAGAGCATAAGAAGAAATTGTTTGTAGGGTACGAAACCACCTCAAAGTTATTATTTCCAATCGATCTATAAAGCTATTCCTATAAGTGTCACAAATAGCCCAAGACTTCGTACTAAAATAACGCCATATGATACACATCAATCAACTCTAATGTCACCTAGATACTCCAATGTCACCGCGAGTATCCGTGAGTTGATTATACGATATGCATCAAACAATTTCAGATTCATAATACTCGATCCAACACAAAGAACCTCAAAGAGTGCCCCAAGATTTCTACCAGAGAAACAAGGACGAAAACATGCATCAACCACTATGCATAGATTACCCCAATGTCACCTTGGGAATCTGCAAGTTGAGTGCCAAGACATACATCAAGTGCTCTCAAATCCAACAAAGTATCTAGTCCGATAAAAGTGAAATCTCAAAGTTAGAACTCAATTCATCATAACAAGATAGAGAGGGAAAACACCATATGATCCAACTATATTAACAAAGCTCGCGATACATCAAGATCGTGCCAAATGAAGAATACGAGAGAGATCAAACACATAGCTACTAGTACAAACCCTCAGCCCCGAGGGTGGACTACTCCCTCCTCAACATGGTGGCCGCCGGAATGATGTAGATGGCCTTCGGTGATGATTTCCCCCTCCGACAGGATGCCGAAACAGGGTCTAGATTGGTTTTTCATGGCTATAGAGGCTTGCGGCGGCGAAACTTCTGATCTAGGGTTATTTCTAGGGGTTTCTATAATATATATTGGATTTTTCAGCACTGGAATCACGCGAAAATGGGCCACGAGGAGCCCACAAGGGACCAGGGTGAGCCAACCCCACCTGGCATGCCCTGGTGCCTCGTGGGGCCCTCGTGGCTCTTCTGGCCCTCCCATGAAGCTTCTAGTGCCTCTTTTCTTCCAAAAAAACGTCAAAAAGTTTCACTGCATTTGGAGAACTTTGATTTCTGCACAAAAAACAACACCACGACAGTTTTGCTGAAAACAACGCCAGTCCAGGTTAATTCCATGTAAATCATATAAAATTGCCCAAACCATATTTTTTTGTAAACATGGCATGAATACTTCATAAATTATATATACGTTGGGTACCTACCAATGTGGTGAGTTTAATCTGAACAACGAAGCAACTTTGGCATAAATGGACGATGAAGAAGGAAGTGAGGGCGATAGCTACACGGGTTTGCTAGAAAGGCCTCACTTGGAGAGGCGGTTAGCACACATGGATAGTGAGGAGGAGGAGGAGGAGGAGGATAGCGAATATGAGGTGATGGACATAATGGCATTGGCGCTTTCACTAATGGAAATATCCATGGCGCTATGTGCATAGTGTTGGGGAACGTAGTAATTTCAAAAAAAATCCTACGATCACGCAAGATTTATCTAGGAGATGCATAGCAACGAGAGGGAAGAGTGTGTCCACATACCCTCGTAGACCGAAAGCGGAAGCATTTAGTAATGCGGTTGATGTAGTCGAACGTATTCACGATCCAACCGATCCAAGTACTGAACGTACGGCACCTCCGTGTTCAGCACACGTTCAGCATGATGACATCCCTCGATCTCTTGATCTAGTAGAGGGTTGAGGGAGAGTTTCGTCAGCACGACGGCATGGCGACGGTGATGATGAAGTTACCGGCGCAGGGCTTCGCCTAAGCACTGTGACGATATGACTGAGGTGTTAAATTGTGGATAGGGGCACCGCACACGGCTAAGAGATTGTCTGTTGTGCCTTTGGGGTGCCCCTGCCCACGTATATAAAGGAGGGGGGAGAGAGGCCGGCGGCCGGGAGGGGAGAGCCATGGGGGGAGTCGTACTTGGACTCCTAGTCCAAGTAGGATTCGCCCCCCCCCCCTTTTCCTTTCTTCCACCGGAGGGAATAGGAAGGAGAGGGAGAGGGAAAGGGAAGGGGGTGCCACCCCGTCCTCCTTGTCCTATTCAGACTCCCAAGGAGGGGGGCGTGTGGCCACCCACCGCGGGCTTCCCTCTCTCTCCCTTAGGCCCATGTTGGCCCAACACTTCCCCACGGGGTTTCGGTAACCCCTCGGTACTCCAGAAAAATACCTGAATCACTCGGAACCATTCCGATGTCCGAATATAACCTTCCAATATATGAATCTTTACCCCTCGACCATTTCAAGACTCCTCACCATGTCTGTGATCTCATTCGGGACTCCGAACAAACTTCGGTCATCAAATCACATAACTCATATACAAATCATCATCGAACATTAAGTGTGCGGACCCTATGGGTTCGAGAACTATGTAGACATGACCGAGACACATCTTCAGTCAATAACCAATAGCGGAACCTGGATGCTCGTATTGGCTCCTACATATTATTCGAAGATCTTTATCGGTCAAACTGCATAATGATGTCTACTACACAACTTTCTTCTTGTAGACGTTGTTGGGCCTCCAAGTGCAGAGGTTTGTAGGACAATAGCAAATTTCCCTCAAGTGGATGACCCAAGGTTTATCAATCCGTGGGAGGCATAGGATGAAGATGGTCTCTCTCAAACAACCCTGCAACCAAATAACAAAGAGTATCTTGTGTCCCCAACACACCCAATACAATGGTAAATTGTATAGGTGCACTAGTTCGGTGAAGAGATGGTGATACAAGTGCAATGTGGATAGTAGATAATTGTTTTTGTAATCTGAAAATATAAAAATAGCAAGGTAACTAATGATAAAAGTGAGCATAAACGGTATTGCAATGCTAGGAAACAAGGCCTAGGGTTCATACTTTCACTAGTGCAAGTTCTCTCAACAATAATAACATAATTGGATCATATAACTATCCATCAACATGCAACAAAGAGTCACTCCAAAGTCACTAATAGCGGAGAACAAACAAAGAGATTATGGTAGGGTACGAAACCACCTCAAAGTTATCCTTTCTGATCGATCTATTCAAGAGTCCGTAGTAAAATAACACGAAGCTATTCTTTCTGTTCAATCTATCCTAGAGTTCGTACTAGAATAACACCTTAAGACACAAATCAACCAAAACCCTAATGCCACCTAGATACTCCAATGTCACCTCAAGTATCCGTGGGTATGATTATACGATACGCATCACACAATCTCAGATTCATCTATTCAAACCAACACAAAGAACTTCAAAGAGTGCCCCAAAGGTTCTACCGGAGAGTTAAGACAAAAATGTGTGCCAACCCCTATGCATAGGTTCATGGGCGGAACCCGCAAGTTGATCACCAAAACATACATCAAGTGGATCAATAGAATACCCCATTATCACCACGGGTATCCCACGCAAGACATACATCAAGTGTTCTCAAATCCTTAAAGACTCAATCCGATAAGATAACTTCAAAGGGAAAACTCAATTCATCACAAGAGAGTAGAGGGCGAGAAACATCATAAGATCCAACTATAATAGCAAAGCTCGCGATACATCAAGATCGTACCACCTCAAGAACACGAGAGAGACAGAGATCAAACACATAGCTACTGGTACATACCCTCAGCCCCGAGGGAGAACTACTCCCTCCTCGTCATGGAGAGCGTCGGGATGATGAAGATGGCCACTGGTGAGGGTCCCCCTCCGGCAGGGTGCCGGAACGGGTCTAGATTGGTTTTTGGTGGCTACAAAGGCTTCTGACAGCGGAACTCCCGATCTATTCTGCTCCCTAAAGTTTTTAGGGTATATAGATATATATAGGAGGAAGAAGTACGTCGATGGATCTCTGGACTGTCCACGAGGCAGGGGGCACGCCCAGGGGGTGGGCACGCCCACACCCTCGTGGGCAACCCGGGACTCTTCTAGTCCATCTCCAATACTCCTTGGGCTTCTTCTGGTCCAGAAATAAGTTTCGTGAAGTTTCAGGTCAATTGGACTCCATTTGATTTTTCTTTTGTGCGATACTCTAAAACAAGGAAAAAAACAGAAACTGGCACTGAGCTCTAGGTTAATAGGTTAGTCCAAAAAATCATATAAAATAGCATATAAATGCATATAAAACATCCAAGGTTGATAATATAATAGCATGGAACAATCAAGAACTATAGATACGTTGGAAACGTATTAGCATCCCCAAGCTTAATTCCTGCTCGTCCTCGAGTAGGTAAATGATAAAAACAGAATTTTTGATTGCTTATATAAATGTCAATATTAAACGTCCATGTAATTCTTTATTGTGGCAAGAATATTCAGATCCATAAGATTCAAGACAAAAGTTTAATATTGACATAAAAATAATAATACTTCAAGCATACTAACAAAGCAATCATGTCTTCTCAAAATAACATGGCCAAAGAAAGTTATCCCTACAAAATCATATAGTCTGGCTAAGCTCCATCTTCACCACCCAAAATATTTAAATCATGCACAACCCCAATGACAAGCCAAGCAATTGTTTCATACTTTTGATGTTCTCAAACTTTTTCAATCTTCACGCAATACATGAGCGTGAGCCATGGATATAGCACTATATGTGGAATAGAAGGGTGGTTGTGGAGAAGACAAAAAGGGAGAAGATAGTCTCACATCAACTAGGCTTATCAACGGGCTATGGAGATGCCCATCAATAGATATCAATGTGAGTGAGTAGGGATTTCCATGCAACGGATGCACTAGAGCTATAAGTGTATGAAAGCTCAACAAAAGAAACTAGTGGGTGTGCATCCAACTTGCTTGCTCACGAAGACCTAGGGCATTTTGAGGAAGCCCATCATTGGAATATACAAGCCAAGTTAAGATTCCCACTAGTATATGAAAGTGACAACATAAGAGACTCTTTATCATGAAGATCATGGTGCTACTTTGAAGCACAAGTGTGGTAAAAGGATACTAGCATTGCCCCTTCTCTCTTTTTCTCTCATTTTTTGGGGGCCTTCTCTTTTTTATGGCCTTTCTCTTCTTCTTTTTTCGTTCGGAGTCTCATCCCGACTTGTGGGGGAACCATAGTCTCCATCATCCTTTCCTCACATGGGACAATGCTCTAATAATGATGATCATCACACTTTTATTTACTTACAACTCAAGAATTACAACTCGATACTTAGAACAAAATATGACTCTATATGAATGCCTCCAGCGGTGTACTAGGATGTGCAATGTTTCATGAGTGACATGTATGAAAGAATTATGAACGGTGGCTTTGCCACAAATACAATGTCAACTACATGATCATGCAAAGCAATATGACAATGATGGAGCGTGTCATAATAAACGGAACGGTGGAAAGTTGCATGGCAATATATCTCGGAATGGCTATGGAAATGCCATAATAGGTAGGTATGGTGGCTTTTTTGAGGAAGGTATATGGTGGGTTTAAGGTACCAGCGAAAGTTGTGCGGTACTAGAGAGGCTAGCAATGGTGGAAGGGTGAGAGTGTGTATAATCCATGGACTCAACATTAGTCATAAAGAACTCACATACTTATTGCAAAAATCTATTAGTTATCAAAACAAAGTACTACGCGCATGATCCTAGGGGGATAGGTTGGTAGGAAAAGACCATCGCTCGTCCCCGACCGCTACTCATAAGGAAGGCAATCAATAAATAAATCATGCTCCGACTTCATCACATAACGGTTCACCATACGTGCATGCTACAGGAATCACAAACTTCAACACAGGTATTTCTCAAATTCACAACTAATCAACTAGCATGACTCTAATATCACCATCTCCATATCTCAAAACAATCATCAAGTATCAAACTTCTCTTAGTATTCAATGCACTTTATATGATAGTTTTTGTTATATCCCTCTTGGATGCCCACCATAATAGGACTAATTTCATAACCAAAGCAAATTACCATGATGTTCTAAAAGACTCTCAAAATAATATAAGCGAAGCATGAGAGATTAATTATTTCTATAAAATAAAACCACCACCGTGCTCTAAAAGGATATAAGTGAAGCACTAGAGCAACAACAAACTACTCCGAAAGATATGAGTGAAGATCAATGAGTAGTCGAATAATTATGCAACTATATGAAGACTCTCTAACATTTAAGAATTTCAGATCTTGGTATTTTATTCAAAAATCAAGCAAAACTAAAAAAATGACGCTCCAAGCAAAACACATATCATGTGGTAAATAAAAATATAGCTCCAAGTAAAGTTACCGATGAACGAAGACGAAAGAGGGGATGCCTTCCGGGGCATCCCCAAGCTTAGGCTTTTGGTTGTCCTTGAATATTACCTTGGGGTGCCTTGGGAATCCCCAAGCTTAGGATCTTGCCACTCCTTGTTTCATAATCCATCAAATCTTAACCCAAAACTTGAAAACTTCACAACACAAAACTCAAAATAGAAAATCTCGTGAGCTCCGTTAGCGAAAGAAAAGAAAACACCACTTCAAGGTACCGTAATGAACTCATTCTTTATTCATATTGGTGTTAAACCTACTGTATTCCAACTTCTCTATGGTTTATAAACTATTTTACTAGCCATAGATTCATTAAAATAAGCAAACAACACACGAAAAACAGAATCTGTCAAAAACAGAACAGTCTGTAGTAATCTGTAGCTAACGCAAGTTCTGGAACCCCAAAAACTCTAAAATAAATTTCTGGACGTGAGTAATTTATCTATTAATCATCTGCAAAAAGAATTAACTAAATAGCACTCTTCAATAAAAATGGCAGCAAATCTCGTGAGCGCTAAAGTTTCTGTTTTTTACAGCATGATCGCAAAGACTTTCCCCAAGTCTTCCCAAAGGTTCTACTTGGCACAAACACTAATTAAAACATAAAAATATATCTAAACAGAGGCTAGATGAATTATTTATTACTAAACGGAAACAAAATGCAAGGAACAAAAATAAAAATTGGGTTGCCTCCCGACAAGCGCTATCGTTTAACGCCCCTAGCTAGGCATGATGATTTCAACGATGCTCACATAAAAGATAAGAATTGAAACATAAAGAGAGCATCATGAAGAATATTACTAGCACATTTAAGTCTAACCCTCTTCCTATGCATAGGGATTTTGTGATTAAACAACTTATGAGAACAATAATCAACTAGCATAGGAGGGCAAAACAAGCATAACTTCAAAACTTTAAGCACATAGAGAGGAAACTTGATATTATTGCTATTCCTACAAGCATATATTCCTCCCTCATAATAATTTTCAGTAGCATCATGAATGAATTCAACAATATAACCAGAACCTAAAGCATTCTTTTCATGATCTACAAGCATAGAAAATTTACTACTCTCTTCATAAGCAAAATTCTTCTCAATCGGAATAGTGGGAGTATCATAAGAGACTTGAATACTATAAATTGTTTCCACATTAAAAGAGTAATGTTCAGAAAAAGGGTAATCATAATCATGACAAGTTTTATAAATATAATCATCACTACTTTTTATAGCATATGTGTTGGGGAACGTAGCAGAAATTCAAAATTTTCTACGCATCACCAAGATCAATCTATGGAGTAATCTAGCAACGAGGGGAAGGAGAGTGCATCTACATACCCTTGTAGATCGCTAAGCGGAAGCGTTCAAGTGAACGGGGTTGATGGAGTCGTACTCGTCGTGATCCAAATCACCGATGATCCTAGTGCCGAACGGACGACACCTTTGTGTTCAACACACGTACAGCCCGGTGACGTCTCCTATGCCTTGATCCAGCAAGGGGAGAAGGAGAGGTCGGGGAAGACTCCATCCAGCAGCAGCACAACGGCGTGGTGGTGCTGGATTAGTGCGGGACTCCAGCAGGGCTTTGCCAAGCACTACGAGAGACGAGGAGGAAGAGGGGTAGGGCTGTGCCAACAAGGAGATTGAATCGTATATTGGGCTGCCCCTTTGCCTCCACTATATATAGGGGGAGAGGGAGGGCTGCGCCCCCACCTAGGGTTCCCACCCCAAGGGGTGCGGAAGCCCTAGATCCCATCTAGGGTGGCGGCCACAAGGGGGGGAGGGGGAGGCGCACCTAGGGTGGGCCTTAGGGCCCATCTGCCCTAGGGTTTGCCCCCTTCCCCTATTGGAGGCGCCTTGGGCCTTGGTGGGAGGCGCCCTAGCCCACCTAGGGGCTGGTCCCTTCCCACTATTGGCCCATGTAGGCCTCCGGGGCTGGTGACCCCACCTGGTGGACCCCCGGACCCCTCCGGTGGTCCCGGTACACTACCCGTGATGCCCGGAACACTTCCGGTGGCCAAAACCATACTTCCTATATATCAATCTTTACCTCCGGACCATTCCGGAACTCCTTGTGACGTCCGAGATCTCATCCGGGACTCCGAACAACATTCGGTAACCGCGTACATACTTTCCCTATAACCCTAGCGTCATCAAACCTTAAGTGTGTAGACCCTACGGGTTCGGGAGTCATGCAGACATGGCCGAGACAACTCTCTGGTCAATAACCGACAGCGGGATCTGGATACCCATGCTGGCTCCCACATGCTCCATGATGATATCATCGGATGAACCATGATGTCAAGGACTTAATCAATCCCGTATACAATTCCCTTTGTCTATCGGTACGATACTTGCCCGAGATTCGATCGTCGGTATCCCGATACTTTGTTCAATCTCGTTACCGGCAAGTCTCTTTACTCGTTCCGTAACACATCATCCCGTGATCAACTCCTTGATCACATTGTGCACATTATGATGATGTCCTACCGAGTGGGCCCATAGATACCTCTCCGTTTACACGGAGTGACAAATCCCAGTCTCGATTCGTGCCAACCCAATAGACACTTTCGGAGATACCTGTAGTGTACCTTTATAGCCACCCAGTTACATTGTGACGTTTGGTACACCCAAAGCACTCCTACGGCATCCGGGAGTTGCACAATCTCATGGTCTAAGGAAATGATACTTGACATTAGAAAAGCTTTAGCATACGAACTACATGATCTTGTGCTGGGCTTAGGATTGGGTCTTGTCCATCACATCATTCTCCTAATGATGTGATCCCGTTATCAACGACATCCAATGTCCATGGTCAGGAAACCGTAACCATCTATTGATCAACGAGCTAGTCAACTAGAGGCTTACTAGGGACATGGTGTTGTCTATGTATCCACACATGTATCTGAGTTTCCTATCAATACAATTCTAGCATGGATAATAAACGATTATCATGAACAAGGAAATATAATAATAACCAATTTATTATTGCCTCTAGGGCATATTTCCAACAGTCTCCCACTTGCACTAGAGTCAATAATCCAGTTCACATCGATATGTGATTAACACTCAAGGTCACATCCCCATGTGACTAACACCCAAAGAGTTCTGGGTTTGATCATGTTATGCTTGTGAGAGAGGTTTCAGTCAACGGGTCTGCAACATTCAGATCCGTATGTACTTCACAAATTTCTATGTCATCTTGTAGACGCAACTACTACGCTACATTTGGAGCCATTTCAAATAACTATTCTACTTGGAGCTATTATAAATTGTTGCTCCATGATACGTATCCGGTATCACTACTCAGAGCTATCCGGATAGGTGTTAAGCTTGCATCGACGTAACTCTTTACGTCAAACTCTTTATCACCTCCATAACCGAGAAACATATCCTTATTCCTCTAAGGATAATTTAGACCACTATCTGGTGATCTACTCCTAGATTACCTTTGTACCCTCTTGCCAGATATGTGGCAAGACACACATCAGGTGCGGTACTCAGCATGGCATACCGTATAGAGCCTATGACAAAAGCATAGGGGACGACCTTCGTCCTTCCTCTTTCTTCTGCCGTGGTCGAGCTTTAAGTCTTAACTTCATACCTTACAACTCAGGCAAGAACTCCTTCTTTGGCTGATCCATCTTGAACACCTTCAAGATCATGTCAAGGTATGTGCTCATTTGAAAGTACCATTAAGCGGTTTTTATCTATCCTTATAGATCTTGATGCTCAATGTTCAAGTAGCTTAATTCAGGTTTTCCATTGAAAAACACTTTCCAAATAACCCTATATGCTTTCCAGAAATTCTACATCATTTCTGATCAACAATATGTCATCAACATATACTCATCAGAAATTCTATAGTGCTCCCACTCACTTCTTTGGAAATACAAGTTTCTCATAAACTTTGTATACACCCAAAATCTTTGATCATCTCATCAGAGCATACATTCCAACTCCGAGATGCTTACTCCAGTCCTTAGAAGGATTGTTGGAGCTTTGCATACTTGTTAGCATCTTTCAGGATTGATAAAACCTTCCGGTTGTATCACATACAATCTTTCCTCAAGAAAATCGTCGAGGAAACAATGTTTTTTGACATCCTATCTGCAAGATTTCATAAATAATGTAGTAATCGCTAATATAATTCCAACAGACTCTTAGCATCGCTACGAGTGAGAAAGTCTCATCCTAGTCAACTCCTTGAACTTGTCAGAAAACATCTTAACGACAAGTCGGGCTTTCTTAATGGTGATACTTACCATCATTGTCCGTCTTCCTTTTAAAATCCATATGTACCTAACAGCCTTACGACCATCAAGCAGTTCTTCCAAAGTCTACACTTTGTTTTCATATATGGATCCTCTCTCGGATTATATGGCCTTGAGCCATTTTGGAATCTAGGCCCACCATCGCTTCTCCATAGCTCGTAGGTTCATTGTTGTCTAGCAACATGACTTCCAAGACAGGATTACGTACCACTCTGAAGTAGTACGCATCCTTGTCATCCCACGAGGTTTGGTAGTGACTTGATCTGAAGTTTCATGATCACTATCATAAGCTTACACTTCAATTGGTGTAGGTGCCACAGGAACAACTCCCTGTGCCCTGCCACACACTAGTTGAAGAGACGGTTCAATAACCTCATCAAGTCTCCACCATCCTCCCACTCAATTCTTTCGAGAGAAACTTTTCCTTGAGAAAGGACCCAATTCTAGAAGCAATCCCTTATTGCTTTCGGATCTGAGACATGAGGTATACCCAACTGTTTTGGGTGTCCTATGAAGATGCATTTATCCGCTTTGGGTTCGAGCTTATCATCCTGAAACTTTTTCACATAAGCGTCGCAGCCCCAAACTTTTAAGAAATGACAACTTAGGTTTCTCTAAACCATAGTTCATACGGTGTCATCTCATAGGAATTACGTGGTGCCCTATTTAAAGTGAATGTGGTTGTCTCTAATGCCTAACCCATAAACTATCATGGTAATTCGATAAGAGACATCATGGTATGCATCATATCTAATAGGGTGCAGTTATGATGTTCGGACACACCATCACACTATGGTGTTCCAGGCTGTATTAGTTGTGAAACAATTTCCACAATGTCTTAATTTTGTGCCAAACTCGTAACTCAGATATTCATCTCATAGATATTTTATCCTCTTGTCACGACGATCTTTCAACTTCACCCTGAAATTACTTGAACCTTTCAATAATTCAGACTCGTGATTCATCAAGTAAATGTACTCAACATCTACTCAAATCATCTGTGAAGTAAGAACATAACGATATCCACTACACGCCTCAGCACTCATTGGACTGCACACATCAAAATGTATTACTTCCAACAAGTTGCTTTCTAGTTCCATTTTACTGAAAACGAGGCTTTCAGTCATCTTGCCCATGTGGTATGATTTGCATGTCTCGAGTGATTCAAAATCAAGTGAGTCCAAACGGTCCATTTGCATGGAGTTTCTTCATGCATATACACCAATAGACATGGTTCGCATGTCTCAAACTTTTCAAAACGAGTGAGCCCAAAGATCCATCAACATGGAGCTTCTTCATGCGTTTTATACCGATATGACTTACGTGGCAGTGCCACAAGTAGGTGGTACTATCATTACTATCTTATATCTTTTGGCATGAACATGTGTATCACTACAATCGAGATTCAATAAACCATTCATTTTAGGTGCAAGACCATTGAAGGTATTATTCAATTAAACAGAGTAACCATTATTCTCCTTAAATGAATAACCGTATTGCGATAGACATAATCCAATCATGTTTATGCTCAATGCAAACACCAATCTCGATGGTAGAGGGAGTGTGCGATGCTTGATCACATCAAGCTAGGGAAAAGCTTCCAACACATATCGCCAGCTCACCTTTAGCTAGTCTCCGTTTACTCCGCAGCCTTTTATTTTGAGTTTACTAACATTTAGCAACCGAACCGGTATCTAATACCATGGTGCTACTAGGAGTACTAGTAAAGTACACATTAACACAATGTATATCCAATATACTTCTATCGACCTTGCCAGCCTTCTCATCTACCAAGTATCTAGGGTAATTCTGCTCTAGTGGCTGTTCCCCTTATTACAGAAGCACTTAGTCTCGGGTTTGGGTTCAACCTTGGGTTTCTTCACTAGAGCAGCAGCTGATTTGCCATTTCATGAAGTATCCCTTCTTGCCCTTGCCCTTCTTGAAACTAGTGGTTTCACCAACCATCAACAATTGATGCTCCTTCTTGATTTCTACTTTTGTGGTGTCAAACATCGCGAATATCTCAAGGATCATCATATATGTCCCTGATATATCATAGTTCATCATGAAGCTCTAGCAGCTTGGAGGTAATGACTTCGGAGAAACATCACTATCTCATCTGGAAGATCAACTCCCACTCGATTCAAATGATTGTTGTACTCAGACAATCTAAGCACAAGCTCAACAATTGAGCTTTTCTCCCTTAGTTTTCAGGCTAAGAAAATCGTCGGAGGTCTTATACCTCTTGACGTGGGCACGAGCCTGAAATCCCAATTTCAGCCCTCGAAACATCTCATATGTTTCGCGACGTTTCAAAATGTCTTCGATGCCTCAACTCTAAACCGTTTAACTGAACTATCACGTAGTTATCAAAATGTGTATGTCAGATGTTCGCAACATCCACAGACGACGTTCGAGGTTCAGCACACTGAGCGGTGCATTAAGGACATAAGCCTTCTATGAAGCAATGAGGACAATCCTCAGTTTACGGACCTAGTCCGCATAATTGCTACTATCAACTTTCAACTAAATTTTCTCTAGGAACATATCTAAACAGTAGAACTAAAGCGCGAGCCACGACATAATTTGCGAAGACCTTTTGACTATGTTCAGGATAATTAAGTTCATCTTATGAACTCCCACTCAGATAGACATCCCTCTAGTCATCTAAGTGATTACATGATCCGAGTCAACTAGGCCGTGTCCGATCATCACGTGAGACGGACTAGTCATCATCGGTGAACATCTTCATGTTGATCGTATCTACCATACGACTCATGCTCGACCTTTTGGTCTTCTGTGTTCCGAGGCCATGTCTGTACATGCTAGGCTCGTCAAGTCAACCTAAGTGTTTCGCATGTGTCCCGAGGCCATGTCTGTACATGCTAGGCTCGTCAACACCCGTTGTATTCGAACATTAGAATCTATCACACCCAATCATCATGTGGTGCTTCGAAACAACGAACCTTCGCAACGGTGCACAGTTAGGGGGAACACTTTCTTGAAATTTTAATGAGGGATCATCTTATTTACTACCGTCGTTCTAAGCAAATAAGATGCAAAAACATGATAAACATCACATGCAATCAAAAAGTGACATGATATGGCCAATATCATTTTGCTCCTTTTGATCTCCATCTTCGGGGCTCCATGATCATCATTGTCACCGGCATGACACCATGATCTCCATCATCATGATCTCCATCATCGTGTCTTGATGAAGTTGTCTCGCCAACTATTACTTCTACTACTACAGCTAACAGTTAGCAATAAAGTAAAGTAATTACATGACGTTTATATTGACACGCAAGTCATAAATAAATTAAGACAACTCCTATGGCTCCTGCCGGTTGTCATACTCATCGACATGCAAGTCGTGATTCCTATTACAAGAACATGATCATCTCATACATCACATATATCATTCATCACATCCTTTGGCCATATCACATCACAAAACACTTGCTGCAAAAACAAGTTAGACGTCCTCTAATTGTTGTTGCAAGTTTTTATGTGGCTGCTATAGGTTTCTAGCAAGAACGTTTCTTACCTACGCCAAAACCACAACGTGAATTGCCAATTTCTATTTACCCTTCATAAGGACCCTGTTCATCGAATCCGATCCGACTAAAGTGGGAGAGACAGACACCCGCCAGCCACCTTATGCAACTAGTGCATGTCAGTCGGTGGAACCGGTCTCACGTAAGCGTACGTGTAAGGTTGGTCCGGGCCGCTTCATCCCATGATGCCGCCGAATCAAGATAAGACTAGTAACAGCAAGATAATTGACAATATCCACGCCCACAACTACTTTGTGTTCTACTCGTGCATAGTAACTACGCATAGACCTAGCTCATGATGCCACTGTTGGGGAACGTAGCAGAAATTCAAAATTTTCTACGCATCACCAAGATCAATCTATGGAGTAATCTAGCAACGAGGGGAAGGAGAGTGCATCTACATACCCTTGTAGATCGCTAAGCGGAAGCGTTCAAGTGAACGGGGTTGATGGAGTCGTACTCGTCGTGATCCAAATCACCGATGATCCTAGTGCCGAACGGACGACACCTCCGTGTTCAACACACGTACAGCCCGGTGACGTCTCCTATGCCTTGATCCAGCAAGGGGAGAAGGAGAGGTCGGGGAAGACTCCATCCAGCAGCAGCACAACGGCGTGGTGGTGCTGGATTAGTGCAGGACTCCAGCAGGGCTTTGCCAAGCACTACGAGAGACGAGGAGGAAGAGGGGTAGGGTTGTGCCAACAAGGAGATTGAATCGTATATTGGGCTGCCCCTTTGCCTCCACTATATATAGGGGGAGAGGGAGGGCTACGCCCCCACCTAGGGTTCCCACCCCAAGGGGTGCGGCAGCCCTAGATCCCATCTAGGGTGGCGGCCACAAGGGGGAGAGGGGGAGGCGCACCTAGGGTGGGCCTTAGGGCCCATCTGCCCTAGGGTTTGCCCCCTTCCCCTATTGAAGGCGCCTTGGGCCTTGGTGGGAGGCGCCCTAGCCCACCTAGGGGCTGGTCCCTTCCCACTATTGGCCCATGTAGGCCTCCGGGGCTGGTGGCCCCACCTGGTGGACCCCCGGACCCCTCCGGTGGTCCCGGTACACTACCGGTGATGCCCGGAACACTTCCGGTGGCCAAAACCATACTTCCTATATATCAATCTTTACCTCCGGACCATTCCGGAACTCCTCGTGACGTCCGGGATCTCATCCGAGACTCTGAACAACATTCGGTAACCGCGTACATCCTTTCCCTATAACCCTAGCGTCATCGAACCTTAAGTGTGTAGACCCTACGGGTTTGGGAGTCATGCAGACATGGCCAAGACAACTCTCCGGTCAATAACCAACAGCGGGATCTAGATACCCATGCTGGCTCCCACATGCTCCACAATGATCTCATCGGATGAACCACGATGTCAAGGACTTAATCAATCCTGTATACAATTCCCTTTGTCTATCCGTACGATACTTGCCCGAGATTCGATCGTCGGTATCCCGATACTTTGTTCAATCTCGTTACCGGCAAGTCTCTTTACTTGTTCCGTAACACATCATCCCGTGATCAACTCCTTGATAACATTGTGCACATTATGATGATGTCCTACCGAGTGGGCCCAGAGATACCTCTCCGTTTACACGGAGTGACAAATCCCAGTCTTGATTCGTGCCAACCCAACAGACACTTTTGGAGATACCTGTGGTGTAACTTTATAGCCACCCAGTTACGTTGTGACATTTGGCACACCCAAAGCACTCCTACGGTATCCGGGAGTTGCACAATCTCATGGTCTAAGGAAATGATACTTGACATTAGAAAAGCTTTAGCATACGAACTACATGATCTTGTGCTAGGCTTAGGATTGGGTCTTGTCCATCACATCATTCTCCTGATGATGTGATCCCGTTATCAATGACATCCAATGTCCATGGTCAGGAAACCGTAACCATCTATTGATCAACGAGCTAGTCAACTAGAGGCTTACTAGGGACATGGTGTTGTCTATGTATCCACACATGTATCTGAGTTTCCTATCAATACAATTCTAGCATGGATAATAAACGATTATCATGAACAAGGAAATATAATAATAACCAATTTATTATTGCCTCTAGGGCATATTTCCAACAATATGTATCATCACAATAATTATCATAAGTAGCAACTTTGTTCTCATCATAATCGATTGAAACCTCTTCCAAGATAGTGGAATCATCACTAAATAAAGTCATGACCTCTCCAAATCCAATTTAATAATTATAATAATAAGATTCAACATCCTCCAAAATAGTGGGATCATTACTTCCTAAAGTTGATACTCTTCCAAACCCACTTTCATCAATATAATCATCATAAGTAGGAGGCATGCTATGATCATTATAAATTTGCATATCAAAACTTGGGAGACTAAAAATATCATCTTCATTAAACGTAGCATCCCCAAGCTTGGGACAGACATTAATTGCAGCAAATGTATTCTCAAAAACATCATCTTCATCAAACATAGCATCCCCAAGCTTGGGCCTTTTCATATCATAAGCATAATCACCCTCATCATTAATAGTATGGATAGCACCAATAGTATAGCAATTATCATATTATTCCAAGCAAGTGCCAAAAAGATTTTCAAGATCATAAGAAGTATCATTATCTTCCCAATCATAATCATCACAACAAGCAATAGGCATAACGAGATCATCATCAAGTGCATCATCTTCCACAATTATATTTTCATGAGGAACAACAGTAATAGGAGCAGCATTATTTGGGAGAGATATCTTTTTACCTATCTTCCTTTTTCTTTTCTTCTTTTTCACCACATCATGTTTGGGTTCAATCCTCTTTTTGGAGCTCCTTATTAATGAGATTGGTTGAATAGAAGGCTCCTCCTCGTTACCTGATTCATCATAAGAAATAATAGGAGGATATTGGGAAGTCTCTTCCCTTTCATTAGTATTCTCTTCATCTTCTTTTTGTTTTGTTTTCTTTATATAATTGGCAATATAAGGATTTTCAATGCAATTCACAACACAATACATATAAATTTCTTCTAGATCAATATCGAGGAATTTCTCGAGGTTATATTCTGGAATAATCTTAGTTTGACGTTTCATTTCTTCATAACCCAAAAGCAAACTAAGTTCATTATAATGTGCAAGGGAAATCAAGTCATCACAATTTTTGGACACGATTCGATCATGTAACAATTTGCATTTGATATTTAAATGACCATGTTCATTGCAAAGTTGACAAGTATGGCTAAGAAATTTTTAATTTTCAACACTAACATTTAGCCTTTCTTGCAACCATTTAGTTTCTAAATGCTTATGACTCTTGCAATATCTATCTTCCCTATTTGGTGTGTACTTGCAAACCCAATGCACTCCACAAAATTTGACATGTTTATAGGAGACATTTTCATCATAACTAGTGCAATCATCATTAGTACTATGGATATTCAAGGAGTTCATACTAATAACATTGCAATCATGCTCATCATTCAAAGATTTAGTGCCAAACATTTTAATGCATTCTTCTTCTAACACTTTGGCACAATTTTCCTTTCCATCATACTCACAAAAGATATTAAAAAGATGAAGTGTATGAGGCAAACTCAATTCCATATTTTTCTTAGTTTTCTTTTATAAACTAAACTAGTGCTAAAACAAGAAACAAAAAGATTCGATTGCAAGATCTAAAGATATACCTTCAAGCGCTAACCTCCCCGGCAACGGCGCCAGAAAAAAGCTTGATATCTACTACACAACCTTCTTCTTGTAGATGTTGTTGGGCCTACAAGTGCAGAGGTTTGTAGGACAGTAGCAAATTTCCCTCAAGTGGATGACCCAAGGTTTATCAATCCGTGGGAGGCGTAGGATGAAGATGGTCTCTCTCAAACAACCCTGCAACCAAATAACAAAGAGTATCTTGTGTCCCCAACACACCCAATACAATGGTAAATTGTATAGGTGCACTAGTTCGGTGAAGAGATGATGATACAAGTGCAATATGGATAGTAGATAATGGTTTTTGTAATCTGAAAATATAAAAATAGCAAGGTAACTAATGATAAGAGTGAGCATAAACGGTATTGCAATGCTAGGAAACAAGGCCTAGGGTTCATACTTTCACTAGTGCAAGTTCTCTCAACAATAATAACATAATTGGATCATATAACTATCCCTCAACATGCAACAAAGAGTCACTCCGAAGTTACTAATAGCGGAGAACAAACAAAGAGATTATGGTAGGGTACGAAACCACCTCAAAGTTATCCTTTCTGATCGATCTATTCAAGAGTCCGTAGTAAAATAACATGAAGCTATTCTTTCCGTTCAATCTATCCTAGAGTTCGTACTAGAATAACACCTTAAGACACAAATCAACCAAAACCCTAATGTTGCCTAGATACTCCAATGTCACCTCAAGTATCCGTGGGTATGATTATACGATATGCATCACACAATCTCAGATTCATCTATTCAAACCAACACAAAGAACTTCAAAGAGTGTCCCAAAGATTCTACCGGAGAGTCAAGACGAAAACGTGTGCCAACCCCTATGCATAGGTTCATGGGCGGAACCCGCAAGTTGATCACCAAAACATACATCAAGTGGATCAATAGAATACCCCGTTGTCACCACGGGTATCCCACGCAAGACATACATCAAGTGTTCTCAAATCCTTAAAGACTCAATCCGACAAGATAACTTTAAAGGGAAAACTCAATTCATCACAAGAGAGTAGAGGGGGAGAAACATCATAAGATCCAACTATAATAGCAAAGCTCGTGATACATCAAGATCGTATCGCCTCAAGAACACGAGAGAGAGAGAGAGATCAAACACATAGCTACTCGTACATACCCTCAGCCCCGAGGGAGAACTACTCCCTCCTCATCATGGAGAGCGCCGGGATGATGAAGATGGCCACCGGTGAGGGGTTCCCCCTCCGGCAGGGTGCCAGAACGGGTCTAGATTGGTTTTCGATGGCTACGGAGGCTTCTGGCGGTGGAACTCCTGATCTATTCTGCTCTCTAAAGTTTTTAGGGTATATGGATATATATATAGGAGGAAGAAGTACGTCGGTGGATCTCTGGGCTGTCCACAAGGCAGGGGGCGCGCCCCCCACCCTCGTGGGCAGCCCGGGACTCTTCTGGTCCATCTCCGATACTCCGTGGGCTTCTTATGGTCCAAAAAATAAGTTCCGTGAAGTTTCAGGTCAATTGGACTCCATTTGATTTTCCTTTTCTGCAATACTCTAAAACAAGGAAAAAACAGAAAGTGACACTGGGCTCTAGGTTAATAGGTTAGTCCAAAAAATCATATAAAATAGCATATAAATGCATATAAAACATCCAAGGTTGATAATATAATAGCATGGAACAATAAAAATTTATAGATACGTTGTCGACGTATCACATAACAACATACGTCATTCCCTTTGTCATCGGTATGTTACTTGCCCGAGATTCGATCATCGGTATCCTCATACCTAGTTCAATCTCGTTACCGGCAAGTCTCTTTACTCATTTCATAATGCATCATCCCGCAACTAATCTATTAGTCACATTGCTTGCAAGGCTTATAGTGACGAGCATTACCGAGAGGGCCCAGAGATACCTCTCCGATACACGACATGACAAATACTAATCTTGATCTATGCCAACTCAACAAGCACCTTCGGAGACACCTGTAGAGCATCTTTATAATCACCCAATTACGTTGTGATGTTTGATAGCACACAAGGTGTTCCTCCGGTATTCGGGAGTTGCATAATCTCATAGTTAGAGGAATATGTATAAGTCATGAAGAAAGCAATAACAATAAAACTAAACGATCATAATGCTAAGCTAACGGATGGGTCTTGTCCATCACATCATTCTCTAATGATGTGATCCCGTTCATCAAATGACAACACATGTCTATGGTCAGGAAACTTAACCATCTTTGATTAACGAGCTAATCAAGTAGAGGCATACTAGGGACACTCTATTTGTCTATGTATTCACACATGTACTAAGTTTCCGGTTAATACAATTCTATCATGAATAATAAACACTTACCATGATATAAGGAAATATAAATAAAAACTTTATTATTGCCTCTAGGGTATATTTCCTTCACATAGGAGGCCGCAATCGCATCTGATAAGCTTAATGATGCAACTTGCACTTATTTCGAAGAGAGGGATGCCGAGTTGGAATACTTGGCGAGCCACGCACAAGACTCCGAGGATGAAGGCCCAACTGATGATTTTGACTTTAGCCCGTTGGTCCTTTCTTCACCTGCGACCAAGCCAACACTCCCTTCCTTGGCAGGAACCCCTATGCCACGAGATCCCTCAGGTTCTTGCATTTGGTGGTGGAGGGGAACCATTTTTTGCTTCATACTGTTAGTGATGGCCTCCTTCTTGCCCTCACTGGCAGGGCCGATGTAGCCACCAGCATGAACTACCTCTTCCTCTGTTGCTATGCCTACGACCTCCCTCGCCATGTGCCATTGGGCAGATTTTGGTAAGCTGCAGTCGAGGAGGAAACAAACTAGATGGATAGTTCACAGGATCTTTTGGTAATGGTGGGATAAGGCTTGCAAGGAAGAAGAAAGCAAGTAGCAGAATGAGGAATGACCCCACGTCGGCTGTGGGCCCTCTTTATAGCCGTTCAGGGCGCCCAAGCAACGACCCATATGTGGTGACACGTGCACACTGCATCGACAGACTCGCCTATTTTGCGCGTGCGAGATGCCATCATTGCCAAAATGGAACCGAATCGATGAGCGTTGTCTATTTTCCCGCATTTACAATGAAAATCATGGGACATGACCATTGCGGAGCCCCACGATGCCTCGATCCCCGCGCAGGGCCAATCACTATGTCTCTTTGAGCCTGACAATCATACCTATTTGTAAGGGGGTGACACCACGTCATCTGAAAGGATCGATATGATCAACTAGAGGGGGTGAATAGGAGACTATAAATTTTAACAATATTTACCAATTTCAGGGAATTATAGATAAAGTAGGTTCTTTAGACATGGCAAGCAAGCTCAGAGCAAAGTATGCTAGGCAACAATCTAATTAGAAAGCCACAAGCATGCAAGGGAAGTAAAGTGCCAGAAAGGATTAACCACAAGTGATTCACGGGAACGGATTTATCCCGAAGTTCACACTCTTTGGGAGCGGTAATCTCCGTTGAAGCGGTCCCGGAACACAGGCTCCAGAACGCCACCAAGTCTCCCTCCGGGTCACCCCCAACGAATGAGCCTCGAATCGCTCGAGGGTTGGTCTTGAAGGTGACCACCACATATTTACAAACTTCTTTGGAGCATACTAGACATAAGGAAGCTTTCGGAGGAACGTCTAACCGCCTAGGAGCCTAAGCTCCAAGACCAACAAGTTTGGATGAAGAAATTGAGTGGGGAACAAGAATCAGTTGGTCAAATTGTAGATGGGTCTTGCTCTCTCTATCCCCAAAGAATCAAGGTGTTTGGGGGGATACAAAGTATTAAGTGAAGTGGAATCTATCAAAGGTGGAGTAGCTCAAGACATTAGGGTTAAGTGGTTGGAGGTGGAACAAGGGCTTTATATAGTCATCCCCAAAATCTAAACGATGGTAGGCTGGAGATCCCATGTGCACGGGGTGTCCAGAGAGAATTCTTGTCGCCCCATGTGCACGTGGGTCGTGTCCGGAGAGAATTCTCACTACCCCGTGTGCACGGAGGGTTAGACCCCGTGCACACAAGGTGTCCAGAGAAATTCAACCTACCCCATGTCCACGGGGTGTCCAGAGAGTTTTCCCTGGACCCCGCGTGCACGACCTCTAGAACCCATGTGCATGGGGCAACATGCAAATGGGCACATCTTGGGTAGACTTTGTGGATTTTTGCAGTGGATAGGATGGGATAGCTCGTGTATATGTTATGGAGTGTTCCCACACTTTCATCCACCCACCTCGACCCCTCTTGATAGTGCGGTTGTCTTACGACTCAAATAAACCAAAAAAAGTTTTAAGTCGTTGGAAAACCATGCCTTTGACCGTTTTGAAGTGTGTGTGTGTGTGGGGGGGGGGGGAGTCAACCATCTTCGAAATAAAACTTCGGGGAACCAATGACCTGACATAAATCTCAACAACCTTCACTAGTTCCATTAACCACATTTCCATCACACAACACCATTTAGAGATGAATGCACTTTCATGGAGGTACATGTCCCCGGAGACCTAAGCCATATAGAGGGACTTGTTGCTAAGGGGTTGGGGCATAGAGGACCCGGAGGTCCGCGAGTCTGGGGACCCGTGGTGTCCAAATGTAGAATGACAAGGACTCTAGGGACCCGTCCCCTGGACCCAGGGACCTAGGGGGTCCCATCACATCTTAGATTTGCTTAGGGTTTTACCCTTTGAATTATTTGGCGTAGCGGGAGAATGTATGTATAGTAGGTATGTTCCCCAACTTCCTTAAACACGTTGACCCCTCTTAATAATGTTGTTGTCCTATGACTCAAATGGAATCGAAAAACCTTAGTCTCCGGAAAACCGATGCCCTTTTCCATTTTGAAATACGAGGTCAATCTTGTATGTAAACAATCACCGAGAGACCAATGACCCGAGGTAAACTTGATAAACAACATTAGTCCTCAGTAACCCTATTATCATCAACACCAAACTAAAATTTGGGAGACAATGCAATTTCACTAGTCCAGGCACCTTTGTGGGGTGGATGAGTTTATAGTCGTAATTGATCACACATAACAAATTTATAAACATGATAGGCACAACACTATACATTAATTCCCAACAGGATTGAGCAAGTCAGATGACTAAGCTGGCTATAGGGCCCTACATTTTCACGAGTAACACGTTTAGAGATATGATGTATACATTCACCCTATATTAATTTTCAATTGCCCGAGCATCACTAAACTAGAAGGTTAACTTGATATTGGCATGTCTGATAGATCCATTTATGCACGAAGATATGTCTTGCAAGGCCTTTGCTAACTTGAAATAGAAGGTTTTATGTCATGGTAACCATGCATTCCCAAAATACCTCCCTCTTTGCCCCTTTCATTGCCCGTGCACGCACTTGTTCGTCTTTCTCACATTTCCTTTTTTGTCAACAAATCTAGAATTGCATGTTTTCCATCGCATGCTTTCGACACCGCCACGCCATTCTCTTCTCTTGGAGGCAACAATAAGGATTGACATTGTTCTTGACCGAGCAACGACCCTGCAGAGCTTCAATTCCCGGTGATAGAGGTGAGTAATTAGCGTGTGTGATTCTATCTTCATCTTGGACGTAAGAACAAATATGGATGGACGCTAATACAACAAACTGTCAAAGGAGCGATGCACATGCGTTTTGATTCAATCAACGATGAAGATGGATTTCTCTATCCGTTGACTTTTGATGCAAGCAAAGAAAGAGACTACTGTTTTTCTCGACTTGACATCAAGTACTATTGCCAATTCAACATATTTTTTCCTCAGTTCATATGCTAAACACTACAGAATTGATGGTTTGCTATTCCTTGGTTTGCGTGAAACCCTAATCACATTAGTCTGTTCTTGCAGGAAGGAACGGCAACACATGAGGCCAAACCGGGGATGGCGCAACCGGTCAAGGCATCCTCGTCGGGGCCTCCTTAGGAGTGAGCCGCCGCCGCCACATATTGCAAACAGAGGCAGGCTAGAGGTTAGACATGTGCATGTGTGGGCCTTTTAGCTTCGATCACCGCTCGAATTGTATGGAGCATGAGCCGGCTTGGACGGGAACTCCCCGGAGACGAGGCAAAGGGCAAGCTGGGGAGGGGGAGAAATCTTTGTCTCGTGGGAGAGGAGAGGATGAAGCTTAAGAGCGCGGGAAGAAAAACGGTTCGAGGAAGAAGACGATGATCTGGCCCCTCGTTTTATATTCAACGGCCCCGAGCCATCTGTTTCAAATCGACCGGTTTGCGTTTTTTTCCATATTTGAATGCTTAAGCCGGATACCATGCACTTTGATAGATCCCAATGCAAGTATAAAATCTGTCTAGAAATACTATTATTGTACCGAGATTCATATTCTTCTTATCACATCTAACTGGAAGCCTAATTGGAACACTGACGGAGAAGAAAAGAAGACCGCAGGGACCCCGTGGTATGATGGCGAGAAGACCAGCGAACGGGCAATGCACACTGGCACTGGCAACAACGGGAGACAGCAGCGCAGGCGCAGCAGCCAGCCAGCAGAGCGGAGGAGGGCTGCCGCGGAGAAAAGAAATCGGGAAATCCCCATCCAGCTCCGCGGTGAGAGAGATAGAGAGAGGCGCGGAGGCGATGCTAGCTCCCGCGCTGAGCCCCCCCAAAAGATTTGGCGACGCGTCGCCCACCCCAAACGGGAACCTCCCCCCCTCACTGAACCCCCCTGCAATCCCCAAATCCCCGAAAGCCCTAGGGCGTGCAGCGCTGGAGGAGCGGCACCCGAAACCCTACCCGCCGGCCATGGTGATCGCCGTGGAGGGGAGCTTCGTGCACCAGGACGAGGGGGAGGACGGGGACCACCCCATGCGCTACCTCCCCCTCGGCCGCGTCTACTCCTCCACCGCCCCCTGCCCGCCCCCCAAGAAGCCCCGCAGCTCCGCCTCCGCCGCCGCGGGCGCCAAGCCGCCCGTGATCGTCTACTACCGCCGTCGCCGCAAGAAGCCGCGGCTCGAGGAGCCACGACCGTCCTCGCCCGCCACAGCGCCGCGGCAGCCGGAGGAGGAGGAGGAGGCGCTGGGCAGGGGCTCGCGGCGGAAGCGCCCGCTCAAGCACGAGCTGCTCAGCCTGGGTTCCGCCCCGCCTGCATTGGGCGCGGATAGAGACGGGGAGGAGCTGCTGGGGCGACGGCAGCCGAGGCGCAGAGGGGGAGTGCAGAAGGAGAGCACTTCGGCGCCCCGGAGGCGACGGCGCCGCAGCAGCCAGCTGGAGGCCGCCTCTCCATCTGAGAAGAGATGGGTAGAGTAAGTTGGATCTGTGCTTGCTTCGCAATGAAACTCTCCTCACGGCTTCAGCAACAAGGAACGGCCAACTAGAATACTTGTTCTCTGTGTAATTTTGACGCCGGCTTTGTCGCAGGTTGGAAATTCAGGGTGCCGATCCGCAGGCGTTTGTCGGTTTAGTGTGCAAGGTAAGTTCTTGGCGACGTCTGTTCTGAGCATGTGGTTGTTTCATCACTATATGGAATGCAGCCAAACTGGGGCCTCAATTTTGATGGTGAATGCAGGTTTTCTGGCCCTTAGATGATGATTGGTACAAGGGTTCCATCACGGCCTACACGGAACTAACCAAGAAGCATTCTGTATGCTTTCTATATCCCTGGTTCTTATTTTTCTTATTCATGAAAAATTGCTGTGAGTTGAATTTGATAATCTTCTCTGCATTTTCCTTACTAAAAGGCTCGTTATGTGTCACTCTGTTTTCCATGTAATGTCCGCACTATGAAGAGTGCCATGTGAAATGTCGTGTAGTTGATATCTAAAGCTAAACGAATTGCAGGTGAAGTACAATGACGGTGAAGCAGAAGACCTTACCCTAGCTAATGAAAGGATACAATTTTCCATTTCATCCGAGGAAATGAAGAGCCTGAACCTGAAATTTGGAGCATCTAACCTGGATAAGAAGGGATACGATGAGCTGCTTGCACTTGCTGTCAGCTTTCATGACTACCAAGGTCTTGATCCAGATGATCTAGTGTGGGCTAAAATAACAGGTACTCCTATGTCTTTTTCTTATGAGTGCCGATGCTTCCAGCTGTTATCTGCGATTAGATGCCAATGGTCTTTTCTGTTTATTCTGTCAGTCATCACAAGTTTTATTCCATTGTTTGTAGTCATTGTCCAGATTACCTTGAACTTTTACCGTGTGATATTTTATTTATTCTAGTGTTTATGGTAGTTTTGCATCAACTTATACAACTTTATTTGATTTCTCATGCACATCACATGTGTTAGATGGTTAACTGTCTCTTTTTACAGAAAATGCTTTCTAATGTTAAGCCCAGTATTGATTTATTATTTGACATTTTCATTATTCATCTCCTCAATTACCTGTCATACTTGTTATTTGATAATTGAGTCCTATTTTCCTCTGCATTCCTACATTCCTAAAGTAAACAAGTGACATGGATTTCCCTTTCTGTTCAATTGTTTCATTCAGTTATGTGGTTGATTTGCCATCTTTCAGTGCTCCCTTTTATGTGTAGGCTTCTCACTTTTCCCAGTGACTTGAAATTTGTTCTCATGTAATGAGCCTGGTGTGCCTTAACAGGTCATGCAATGTGGCCAGCTGTTATAGTGGACGAGTCAAATGTTCATGCTAGCCGGGCCCTGAAGCCAATTCGGTTAGATCAATCAATACTTGTTCAATTCTTTGGCACCCATGATTTTGCAAGGTTTGGTTCTGTGAAAAGATTATAGCATATTTTTTCTTTTTCTTTCGAAGCAGTACACTAAAGTTGTGTTTGTACCTCAGGATTAAGTCGAAGCAGGCGGTGCCCTTTCTGAATGGCCTTCTTTCTTCCTTGCATCTCAAATGCAAGCAAACACGCTTCTCCCGAGGCTTAGAAGAAGCCAAGGAGTATGAGTCCAGAACCTCTTTTATATTTTTAAGCAATAATTGTTTTTTTCCTGAATACACATCATAGACTCGAAAGATTTTCTGTTATCTTGCATGATGCCCTATTGGTATGATACTGAAAAATACCGATTGTGTAGGTTTCTCCTCACACAACAGCTTCCAGAAAATATGTTGCAACTTCGGAAATCCATTGAAAATGATGGTTCTGATGTTAATGGCCAAGATGACGCGATAGGCTCTTGTGATAATTTATCAGAAGAAAGAGAAGAAGAAAATGGAGAGGATGCTGAAATGACTCAAATAGAACTAGGAAATCTTCGCGTGAGCAATCTAGGTATGTTCGAGTAAATAGTACAGTAGCCCCCCCCCCCCCCCCCCTAAATATAAGTTTAAAGATGCAAAAATGCTCCGGAAGCATGTCCATCCTACCCATCTCACGGATACCCTGTTTCTCACTTGAATCTTGGACTGCCCTTTTGAGCTACGATGCTGCCGCTTTATGCAAGTTTTCCTTGGTGGGAGACACAAGCAGACTTGGCACTTCTGGATAGCACTGTTTTTGAGTCGAGCGACTAGTCGTCGACTAATCGACGAGTCATAACTGGCAGGTTGACTCAAGATGTCGACTCGACTAGTTGGATGAGTCGCAACTAGTCGTGGTTTTCGAGTCGAACGACTCAATTTTTTTATTACAGACTATTAATAAGTATATACATATACTATGGTAATTTTATTGATGTCCAGGTATACATATACTCTGGTAATTTTATTGTACCTATTGCTTAACTTATGTCGACTTGTCGCATGTCGATTCATCGACCATGAGTCTTCTTGACTAGTCACAACTTGTCAAGAGTCGCTACCCCAGAACGACTCGTCGACTCAAAATGGAATTATATCTGTTCCAGAGATATGAACCTATGTTATATGTTCAAGGATGATGCAGTTCAGATTGCACTAGCACCAATAATCCAAAACACTGATCTGTTTTAGTTTGTTCTTCCTACCCATAACCCTTCAAAAGAAATAATTGATTTCCATTTACTCCCTCCATCCCAATTTATGTTGCGTCTTCATATTTTGTCATTTAACTTTATGTGCCATAAAAATTATACCATTGAAACTCCATTTTGATTGTGTTTAATGTAGGCATAGAAGGTTTCCATCAGAGAAATCATTCTGAACATTACTTAAGATGACACTATTGCCTTCGAGCATTTATGGAGCTCTTATTTGTCATATTCATCTTGTTATGCTGTTGTATATCTTCTGCTGACCTCTTTTCTTGGTGCTGACTGAGCTTTGCATGTTTATGTTTATATGCGTCTGCATTTCCTCCTTTGTTCGTTCTTCTTAGTGTATAACAAACCTGATTGTGTGAATTTCTTTCCAGGCAGGATAGTATCTGATTCAGACCATTTCCATAACAAAATGCACATATGGCCTGAAGGGTATACTGCTTTCAGGAAGTTCGCATCAGTAAAAGGTATTTGTTCAGCTCCAGACTGTCATCAAGCTTGCATGAAATTTGGAGTTCCATTTTGGAACAGTTTACTCTCATGAGAGTATGTTTTACGAGTACACTGTAATACTTTCACAGATCCACACCTAGTAACATCTTACAAAATGGAAGTACTGAGGAATTCAGATATTAAAGCACGACCGTTGTTTAGGGTGATCTCGGAAGATGGATTGCAGGTAAGCAGATTGAAATTTTTGTACTAGTACCAATCCTGTTTCTGTTGATACTCCATTTTGCTGAATCTTTAGTGTTAAGCGTAGGCGTAAAGCATATCATGATGTTGTGTTTCATTGCCATGTATGGAAGGGATATCCTAAGGACCAATGCAGATGATAGTTTCTTAGCAATATCATTGTGTTGTCACAATGAATATTGCTGTCTGTATCACTTGCTAAAGTTTAGTTTACTATTATGAAGAAATTCACATATATAAGCTAGTGTCCTCGTCTCATTGTGCATGTTGCATGATGCTGTGATGGAATGTTTGCTTTACTATACTTGTAGATGATGCTCTAATAATAGCTCGCTTAGGTGGCATTGTGATTAAATGTACCTTGAACTGCAGTAAATAGCTGCCTTCATATATTCCTGGCTGTGTTGCATCATCTTCTCATTAGATTATTTCAGTATTTCCTACTTCCGCTGGCTAAGTTTCTGCAGCAGATTATAAAATAGGTTCAGTGCAACACAGTGCAGTAACCACAAACTTGAGTCTCTTCTCAAATCAGCCAATTTATTTGCTGCTCTGAATGATCACTGCACGGTTCATTAAAAAGAGCATATTTTAGGATTATCAGCGAAACCCTCTTGATATGCCTTGGATATAGCAGCATTTTGACAAATTCAGCAGTTCGGAATCTGTACATTTACTAACATGATGTCTTTTGTTGACCAGATTGATGGCTCTACGCCTAATGCATGCTGGAAGGAGATATACTGCAGGATAAAAGAAAAACAGTGCAATGTTACCTCGGAACTGGAAGGAAATGTTTGTCAGAGATCTGGTTCTGACATGTTTGGCTTTTCAAACCCACAAATTAGGCAGCTTATTCAGGTTTTTAAACAAATAGCTTTCATGGTTTTCACGCTTCATTTTATCAGTATTACTTTTGTTAGGCAGTGCATTGGTGCTAGACAATTAATTCATCTTTAAGAAAGGTCTTTTGTTTTTTTTATAAATGCACATTTGTTTTGATAATCATTTCTGTAAGTCTAAGTTTTGTCTATGGCCTTTTGTTATTTGTATTTCAGTTCAGTATTATTGGTTATTTGATTTATACCCACCCATGTATCTGGTACTGGACTTTTGTGGATTGGAAGTTTTGTTGTTTCTGTGAATATGTGATTGGCTGATGCCATACACTTCAGCCGTCAACCTAGTATTTCAAATTAGTCAACACTCTTTTTTTACTTAGTTTGGCGATGCTTCCCATTGCTTCAGATAGCCCTTTTGTTGGATAAGGAGACATTACCATTTATTGCAAATTCATATTTTGTTCATTCATACTAGTATTACATTATGATCAGGAAAGAGCCAATGCGTTCTTTAATGCCTGAATTCTTCCTCATGGACAAAAAGGAGAATATATTTTTTGTTTATCTTGTTCACCCTGAGGTTGGGATTGAATAAATCATTTATGTTGGTGAATTTACTTTTATGCTTTGATACTACCGTGCTCGCCTTACCAGCATTTCCTACCATTTTCCACAAAAAAAGAGTTGTCTTTGGTGAAAGCATTGATGCACATATTGTAGATGCGTGTTTACAAGTTTCATTGAAAAATGGAAATCATTGTTGCCATGTAGTGATGCCATTCTCTGTCAGGGCTTTTGCCTTCTTCTTTGTATTGACTTCATATTGGTATGCTTTAGATAATGCATACCATCCTTTATCTTTGTTAACTTCAAAGTTACTTGTGTATTTGTTAGGAGTTGCCAAATGCAAGGTCGTGTTTGAAGTATTTTGAAAATGGTGGGGATACCCTCCGTGGTTACAGAGCTGTTCATGTTAATTGGAAAGATCTAGACTTTTGCAGTGTTTGTGATATGGATGAGGTAAATGATCCTAATCCTATTCTCATGCTTATTCAAAATGCAAGTAATGAAACTGAAAAGTTACTTAAATTCTCTTTTGCCTTCCAGGAGTATGAAGACAATTTGTTCTTACAATGTGACAAGTGCCGTATGATGGTATACACTTACAGGATCACTCAACTCCATGAATATTGTCAAATATAAGTATTAACAAATCCTGACAGCCTTAACGTGATTCAGGTTCATGCTCGGTGCTATGGCGAACTAGAACCATTGAATGGAGTACTTTGGTTATGCAACCTGTGCCGACCTGGGGCACCTCGCGTGTCCCCACGATGCTGCCTATGTCCTGTCACAGGTATACAATTGTGTTGGACTTCTTGCAAAGCGAGTCTATGTACTTATAAGATGCAATCTCTGTTTGTAGGGGGTGCAATGAAACCTACAACAGATGGCCGTTGGGCTCATCTAGCATGTGCAATATGGATTCCTGGTATAATAACTTAACCACTCCATATATTTTCTTAGTGGTATCATATCATGACATACTTTAGTTTTCTTATTAATCTTATATTGGTTGCAGAAACATGCTTAAAAGATGTAAAGAGAATGGAACCCATTGATGGATTGAGCAAAATCAACAAGGTTTTCACCCCTTCCACTCTTGACTTAGGTGACAGTTTTTGGAGCATTTTTGTAGAAACATTTTCAGTTTTAAGTTATCTCCAGGACCGCTGGAAACTTCTATGCAGCATTTGTACAGTTGCTTATGGAGCTTGCATACAGGTACTTCAGGAACTGTTTAAGCTTATGTTGTGACACCTATAATATATTATGACCCTTCTCCATGCATCAATGTAGTGCTCACATCCTACTTGTCGAGTTGCATATCACCCGCTCTGTGCACGTGCTGCTGATCTATGTGTTGAGGTAAATTACTTCAATGTAAGTGACCCTACTTTCTTGGGGACTAATTTTATACCTTAATTAGTACTATGTTAATTTTAGCTTGAAGATGATGACAAAATCCATCTCATGTTACTTGAGGAGGATGAGGACCCATGTATTCGTCTACTCTCGTATTGCAAGAAGCACAGACAACCATCTACTGAACGTCCATCTCTTGAAAGTAATCTTGGTAACCCTGCTCAGTTAGTTCAGACAGACGCGGCTTCATCATCTGGTTGTGCAAGGACTGGTAATAGCAATGTTTATTTGACTAGCATCTTTCCAAAAGTTCTGCACATATTCATTTTGGTTGTGTATTAAGATAGTCACTTTTAACTATCCTCACAAAAGAAACACCTTAAACAATATGCCCTGTTGAATTTTGCTCTCCTGTTCAGCTTTTTTATATAGATTTGTTGCTCAGATATTATTATTATTATTATTGTTTTGGTTTGAAAGTGAATCTTGAAGTCTTATGGGATGGGGTTGCCTAGTTCTTGAAAGGCTATGTTTGTTTATTAGTAGACGATCTCCTATCCTTATGATTACCTATCTATGCTGTTCTCGCTCCTCGGTGACATCTCTGTTTACTCATTCCTTTGTTCAGAGCCCTATAATTTTCACCGGAGAAGAGGCCAACAACAACCTCAAGTTACAGCTACTGCTTCTGTAAAGCGTTTGTATGTGGAGAACATGCCTTATATTGTTAGTGGCTACTGCCAAAATAAAGTAGGCTGTGATACTAGCTGTGAACCAATTCAATCAGTCGCCTTGTTGGATGCTGCATCACAAGAAGCTTCTGTCAATGTGTCTTCTATGGCTGAAAAATATAAAAGCATGAAGGCCACATTCAGGAAGAGACTAGCTTTTGGTGAGTTTCACTAATCTTTGAACCAATGGCATCTCCATAGCATTATTTCTGAAGATGATTAGTTTCTTTTTTATTATCTTGTTGAAGAAAAAAAAGTGTGTTTTGTGGTCTTATTTATTTGCAAAGCATCTTTTTTTACTTTTAACTTGAATACACTAATTGGTTACTACACATACTGTATCATATAAGTATTTATCAACTGCTGCTTCATCATTTATGCTGTTCTGTTAACTCTTTTGTGGATGCTAGATGAATCATTTTCTGCAATAATAGTCAAATCTATAGGAAGTGTATACGATCTTGGTATAAATCTGTCCGGTGAAAACATGTGCATATATTAGCATGAGCTCTATAATGAGACATGCCAGTGGGTGGATTATAACTGAAACTTAGTATTAGTTTGGGATTCTGATTTATGCTTTCTATGAATTGTGTTTTATGTTATGATTTTTCTTGGCAGGAAAATCAAGAATTCATGGGTTTGGTGTTTTTGCAAAGGTTGCACACAATGCAGGAGACATGGTATGTTTCTGTAACTTCCCCTTATAGATTGTGGTCGCTTCTGGAAAGGAGATGGGTTTCTTTTAGGGAAGATTTTGTAACTGCCTGATAGCACTGCAAACAGTAAAATATGTCGATTATTTGAAGATGACTGTGATGCTATTTGTGCTAATGTTCTGAAATTCTCTATTTTGTATCTACTTGTTCAGATGATCGAATACATAGGGGAGCTTGTTAGGCCACCGATATCAGACCTTAGAGAGCGGCGTATATACAACTCTTTGGTGGTAAGTTCTGTTTGGAATTTACATCTTTTGGGTGTTCAGAATTGTTGATACGTCAATATGCACAACAAAATTTTGCAGCTTTTAATATGGTTGCTTGTACGATGATCTTATGTTGAATGGGTGTCAGCTATTATTACATGAGCATGGGTGTGGAGACCTTCCCACACGTCCTCTGACCCTGTGTGCTCTGACCATTATCCATGACGCCACTAGTATCCACGTCATGCCCCTTTCCCTCTTGCTGCCTCCCGCTCTGCCTCTCCTTCGTCTAGCGATGGTTTTGTTGCTGGCCAGCGGCACAGTGGAGACAAGAATGAACACAGAACCCATTCCTACCTTTAGGTTGTTGAATGGTAACTTTCAACTTCACAAAAGTAAGCATTTAAGTGGAGCACTTCCAGTTTTCAACTGGTACCAACTGTCCATTCTAATATATTCATGACATCTGGAATTAACAGACCTTCAACTGATAAAACCAACTGTCGATTTTAGCAAATATATGAAATTCAACCCCAACCCCCCCTCCAAACTCACAACTGGTACTCTCTCTGTCCCTATTTACATGTCACTCTTGTTGTTTGTGATAAAATTTCGACCATTAATTTCACTGATAATATATTAATTATATGTAATAAAAATGTACAAACTGCATTTTAATACGTACAAATTAAATGGTGCACGTTTTGTGACACAACCCACATATTTTTGGTCAAAGTTGAACCTCGAATAACGTGTGCGCCATATAAATAGCGACAGAGGGAGTAGTAGCTTTTAAATCGAAGTATTGGTGAAAAGAATTTGAGGGACGAAAACGTCAGGAGAGAACCATGTACCCGATTTGGTTAAACAAAGAAAATGAAAGGGATTGAATGAAGGGTCAATAGAGGACTAAAAATTCCGACAGTACTGTACATAAATTAGAAGATTATAGACCATACATATATTTTCTCACGGTCAGTCATAAATGGATATCTCTTGTATCTAATAGGTTCTGCTTGCATGCTTGTCACTGTAACACTAATCAATGTATGTTAGAATTAACTTTCTTTATATTTGGTACACATGGTCCAGCTTGGTACCCACTGTCTCAAAATGTTAGCTCAGTATACATGCCTCCATGATACTGGTAGAAAACACCTGTTATCTAACTATGCTCTACTTGGATAGTAATTACAATCTGTTAACTACTCAAAGTAACTCCATGCAGGGTGCTGGGACATACATGTTCAGGATAGATGATGAGCGTGTTATTGACGCTACACGAGCAGGAAGCATAGCCCATTTGATCAATCACTCATGCGAGGTAAGAAAAATCTTGGTCTACTATGCATGTGCTTTCCACTTTGTTAGCAGCTCAGATCCCTTCATATCTTTTATGTGCTGAGGAGTATGGATTATATTCTCATTAATTGTTGTATAACCTTGGCATGGTATTTCTTCGAATTCTGGGCCACTACATACTGTACATATGGGTGGTTGGACAATGGGGTATATTTTGAGGAAATTCATGTTGAACATTACTTGTGCCTATTCTGGCCATATTTTTTTTACCAAAATAAGAAGTCGTCATGAAAAAGGAATATAGTACAATTGGCACGAGGATGTCTCTTTTGAAGCAAATAAATTTTCACAACGAGTTATGAAAAATTTATACTTGTTTGAAGATAAGGGGATAATCAGCTTTACCATACACTTTGTATGTTGGCCTTATGTTGTGTCAGCTTATTAAATATCAAACTGTTTGTTCTAACAGTTCAGAGGCACTACTATTAATGATGACATACTGTTGTATTGCGTTACTGCATAGTGCATACTCCCTCCGTCCGGAAAAGCTTGTCCCTCAAATGGATGTATCTAGCAAGATACATCCATTTGAGGGACAAGCTTTTTTGGACGGAGGGAGTACATGAGTGATCAGGTTGATGGGAATGGTTTCGTCATATAGCTGTCTGCTGGCATACTCTAGTCTAATCTTTACCATTTTTAGTTTTTGATCTTATATTTGCTTTTATGGTATTTTGGTAGGCAATTTTCATGATATCTCTTCATCATTGCAGCCTAATTGTTATTCGCGTGTGATAAGTGTTCTTGGGGATGAGCATATCATCATTTTTGCAAAGCGGGATATAGACCCATGGGAAGAGTTGACCTATGATTATAGGTCAGATCTGAATATCATATTGCTTTTGGTCTCTCTCACGTTGTAGTTTTACCAATAATTTATATGCTTTATTCAGGTTTGTTTCGAATGAACAACGGCTTCCTTGTTATTGTGGATTTCCAAAATGCCGGGGAGTTGTTAATGATGTTGAAGCAGAGGTCCAATCAACCAAAATAAGAGTCACCAGAAGTGAATTATTTCAGCAAAAAGACTAATGGTCAGTCCTTCCTATGCAAGTGTTAGTGGGAAGTCGAACTACCGACAATATTTATCATTTTATCTATTTCTCCAATTCAATAATAAATGGCGGCACATTGCTTGTGGTGTCTGATGCCCTATCGACGTTTCTTTGGGTGCAAGCTCTAATAATAGATACACATGATGTGGAGGAAGTCCTCCAAAAATTATGGAATTTACATGTTATGTGTATGACAATTACAACTCGTCAACACTAATTAAGGCCTGTATTGCAATGTTAAAGGGGATTAGCAATTACTCCGTATCTGTCATAGGTCTCATGATCGATGCACAGCAGTTGCGCCCCCCACCACCAGGGTTGTATGAACAAGGATTGATGTTAATTATTTCTGAACATGTTATGTGTATGACAATTACAACTCGTCAACACTAATTAAGGCCTGTATTGCAATGTTGAAGGGGATTAGCAATTACTCCGTATCTGTCATAGGTCTCATGATCGATGCACAGGAGTTGCGTCCCCCACCACCAGGGTTGTGTGAACAAGGATTGATGTTAATTATTTCTGAACATGGTTTAGTTTAGCGCATGAATATATAATGTTGAATGGTTTTTATTAGTGAGTTGGTTAAAATTTTCATAACACACTCTTGGCTTGTGTTGGTTCTCTAGATTGAATCAGTTAGGATTGGCTAAAAGCATCCATATAAGTTAGTGCATCTCAGCGCTAATACTTGTATATCCCCTCTGGTTACTACTGCAAAGACTTGATCGGGCAGAAAATAATGGATGTCCCTGGACATGTACCATGTCTCAATAATTGTGAAGACTGGTGCAAAATGGAGCAGTTTGCTGCTTGACATCTGGATTGGTATATCATTGTATAAGCATGAGTCGGTCGCTTTGGCTTGGCGTGGGTTAGACCTATGGAATAGTGAATTGTTATCAGGAATGAGGTGGTTATCAGCTTGCTGTTAGGAGCTGGCTATACTGGTCATGGAAAGTTTGATCAGCTTCAGCGCATATCCAAGGGGAGTCCCCATAGCTGCCCCAATTGTTCGGACAGACAGCCCGTAACACAAGAACAACAAAGCTTTTAGTCTACAAATTAGGGTATGCTAGAGTTGAAACCCATAAGATCTTGTAACCTAGTCATGGTTCTGTCGTGGATAGCTAACTTCCACACCCCCTATCCATGGCTAGTTCTTTGATGATATTCCAATCCTTTAGGTCTCTGTATGTCGAATCGCCGTCCTATGGAACCTGGCTCTTAGGTTTTGTGGCACTCTTGTCACAGAGGACCCCCAAAACTTGGTGCCACGTCATCGATTTGCTTTGGTTCGATGGATCAATCTGCATCAATATCAACATCTTTCTGCAACATGTACCCCAAACATCAAAAGGTGTCCTTCTGAGGTACCGCCTGCTCATCGAGGCTAACCTCCTCATGCCTAATAGTAATGATGAAACCACACCTCTTGTACTTGGTTTTAATCCTACTAAGCCTAAAACCTTTCGATTCCGAAGTCTCTCCACAACTAACTTTCTATTAACCCCTGTCCGACTAGCACCACATAATCTGCAAAGAGCATATGCCATGGGATATGTATATTCCTTGCGACCTCATCAATCACCAAAGCAAAAAGATAAGGGCAATTCCAATGCGGATCACCAAATAACCCCTAAATGTTTGGACCAGACATCCCATACATTTTTTGCCATCTAACATTGATCACCAAATTTGTCCGGACATCCGAAATCCCACAAATCGGAACCAAACGTAGGGGTGGTTTGCAGGCGTCCGGAGATTTGCCATGTAGGCCTTTGACAACGCGAACCCACGTCAATAACCCTCGTTCTGCTTTGCCTAGAATCCTCACTCCGCTTTTCGCGCCGCATTCATGCCGGTCAAAGAGGACTTGATCGGATGAGATGTTTCACTACATGCATTTATGCGTGTTGACCTGCCAGCTGTGTGTCTGACATTCACATTGGCACGTTGTTCGAGAAGCCTACTCCGTTTGCTGCCCGCGTTGAAGTAGAGCCAGTTCGTTTGCCCTGGTATTTAAGCTGTCCGACCGCTGACGCAAACCTTACACCCCCGCCCCTCCTCCCCCCAAATCCATGGAACTCCAGCTCTGGCCGCCTTGATGGGCAAGTCGGACGGCCCGAAGTGGTTCTTCGTGACCCCCACCGGCCCTGGCGGGTGCTCCTGGTGCCGACAATCACATTCTCTGGGCCCGTCAGCATCGACCGCTGCGTCGTAGGTGAAGCCGGAGCCCATCTCCTCGAACGTCGTGGAGTAGCAACAACCGCCCCTCCTTGCTGAGGCCGCCGCGATGGACGAGGAGTCATGGTACTACCGTGGTCTGGTGCCGCCTTCCCTGCTGCTCCCGCTCAACAGCGGCATCCAAATCAAACACCGCATGAAGGAGCCGTAGTCCCCTACGTAGCAAGGTGGCGCCGCTGTCCCTGGCCGTCGATAGTCCGAGATCCAGTGGCGCCTAGTTGTCGCCGCGAAGGAGGAGCTACTTTCCCTGCCTTGGCGATAGTCTGGGAGCCCACCCGGTCGCCGTGGAGTCGCCCTATCCGGCGATCTCCAAAGCATGCGACCACCTTGCCTAATACCTCTATTGGCGGCGATGACGACTCGTCCTGCACAATAATGTCGGCCTCCCGGGTGGCTTTCGAGGCGGCGTACCGGGAGTGGCGCAACGCGCGATGCCAGGCGTCGTTCTGCTGTCGGATGTTGCGCCGCCTTGGGTCTCGGCAGACAAGTGCCCGTGGGGGCTTGGGCCGCTGATCGGTCCACGACCACCATGGAGACCTCCACTCGCCGCTGCCGGATCAACGACCAGCTCCACAAAGAGGGGCTGGAGGAGTCCGAGTGCTTGGCCCGGTTCAAAGGCAATGGCAGTCGGTGCTAGGCGGAGGCAGTGGAGCAGCTGCATCACGAGCGCGCTACGGCGGCCGATCAGGGCTGCCATGACCATTGGCGGGCCTTCTACCAACTGGAAGGACGGCGATGGTGACGACAACAAGGTGTCAATGGCCTTGGAGGCCATGCCTACCAGGTCACTGTCCGGCACCTCACTTAGTTTAGTTTAGGCTTAGTTAAAATTTTGTTCAATTTAGTTGGAACTTTGTTAAATTTCGTCCTTTGGTTGTAGTATATCAAAATTTAACAAATATCATCCTTTTTTGAAAGATCCGTTTGAAATGGGGTCGACATTTGGTGATTACGATTGGATGGCCTCCGCCCCCATTGCTGTTCGTGGACATGTCCGGATGTGCCTACAGACATTTGATGATGTCTGTTTTGGTGATCCGTGTTGGAGTTGCCCTAAGAGCTCAAAGCTGACACTTGGTGCAGTCCTATTTTAAATATGAAAAGCCATTGGTGTCATCATCACTTGTTTGAACACTTGTCACAACATTATCGCACATGCCTTGATGAGGATAATGTACTTTGTTGGGACTTTGTGTTTCTCCAAGGCCCACCATATGACATTCTGTGGTCTCTTATCGTAGGCCTTCTCCAAGTCAATGAACACCATATGCAGGTCTTTTTTTGTGCCCCGTATCCCTCCATAAGTTGTCGTACCCAGAAAATAACTTCCATGGTCGACCTCCCAGGCATGAAACCAAACTGATTTTTTTGTCACGCTTTGTCATTCTTCTTATGCGGTGCTCAATGACTCTCCCATACTTCATTTTATGGCTGATCAACTTAAATCCACGGTAATTAGTACAGCTTTGAATACCCCCCTTATTCTTGAAGTTGGTACATTCTTTGGGCATCTTGTTTGGCCTAAAAATGAGGTTGAACAACTTAGTTAGCTACGCTCCAAGGCATCTCCACACTTCAATTGGGATACAATCAGGGCTCATCACCTTGCCTGCTTTCTTCCTTTTTAAAGTCTCCTTGATCTCAGACGGATTGGTTGCACAAAATGTTTGTTGGTATCATGAAAGGAGTCGTCCAGCTCAATGGCTGAGCTCCCATTCTCTCCATTGAACAGTTTGTTGAAGTACTCTCTTCATCTATTCTTGATCTCCTTGTCCTTAACCAGAATTTGATCTGTTCCATCCTTGATGCATTTGACTTGGTTGTCATTCCCCATCTTCCTTGGTAGTCCCTTTCGCTTCCCTCATGTTTAAACTCTGAAAGAGGCCCGACCCATTGCTTCACTCGCAGCTCGCTTTGTGGTCTCTTTGTCACCTTGTACTTCTATATGTTGTCTGCACTCCTATCCAGGTGTAGGGGAACATTCTTTCTTCTCCTTAATAGCCTTCTGGCATCATTGTTCCACCACTTGGTAACCTTCGCTTCGCTTGTACTTGACCTCAAACTCCTCTTAAGCCACCTTTCGAACTCAAGTTGCCATCTTCATCCACCTATTGTTTGCATAACCTCCTTCCTCCCAAGAACCCTCCTTAATAACCCCCTCCTTGAAAGCCTGAGTTGCCTCCCCTTGAGCTTCCACCACTTCGTTCTAGCGACTTTGACGCACTTATTCCGCCAGACAGATATCTGAAAGTGGAAGTAAGCCAGCACCAAGCTTATGTCGTGGGACAACACTCTCTTTAGGTATCACCAATCTAGGCAAAAACCCGTCTGTCTTCTCTTCTCGAGAGAATGAAATCAATCTGGCTAGAGCGTTAACCACCACTACAAGTCACTAGATGGGATTCTCTCTTTCTAAAGAGGTTGCTAGCTATGATCATTTCGTAGGCTAAAGCGAAGCTTACATTTGGTTTCTTGGATGCATAGGATATCAGCACCTTCTCACCGTTGTATCACTAACTCCCGTAACTTACCCGCCAGGGACCCTACCTTCGAGCTACCTAAGCGGATCCTACTTGGCTTGGCTAGCTTCCTTACCCTTCATATTTGTCAAGTCAAATGCGAAGACCCTTGCTCATATTTCATTACACCTGGGCATCGATGTAGCGTGCCACTAAGGATGCGATGACCTTATCCTTGCCCACCTATCACCGTATCCATATCAACATACGACTCACCAAAGGGGTGAGGGCCTGACCCTTGCCCATTTAAACGCCACACCTGGGTTCAGATATGGCACGCCCCTAAGAGGGTTACGCCCCAACGGGCAGTCCAAACAAAAAATACCGTCCTACGGTCCTCCCCAAACCGGCCCCATTGTCCATACAGTTCGGACTGCCCTAAACCCAGCCCAAATGTTGGTCAGATATGGGCTGTCTGGACATGTCCGCCATGTCAGACCGAACAAGCCGGCCCCACCCCAAACCAACCAAATCGATATCTTTAGATTTGAACTATGTACTCCGGATAATATTTATGTTTGAATTATGTATTTTTAAATTTGAGCTGTTTATTCTATGTTCAATCTAAACCTTTCTAGTATTCAACAAGTTTGTTTGAAAAAAAATGAGAAGGGCAAAAAATGGGGCCAACAAATGGGGAGGGGTGAAATGGACCCCGCTGTTGTAGGGGCGGAAAATGGAGGAGCCGGATCCCTGCTGTCCGTGGACATATATGGGGCTAAAATTTGCTACTTGCCCTTGGAGATGCTCAGCCGGATATTATCTGAAGCATTGGTATTCCACTGGAGTCAATGCTATGTGTAGCCCTACCAATCGAGGCATCTAGCAAATATATTTTAACAAAATTGTTATTGTTATTACGTGATTGCAGCCATTCTGACACTTCAATTTTCGCAGAGTGGGTATCTGGAAATGCCCAAGGCTTGGATTTACTGAATTGAGGAACTGCGGTGCTGCCAGTGCTTGCTGTGTTATTCTCAAGTTGACCGGCTTTATGATTCTAGGAATGCTAACGATTCATTCTCACATTGTTTTAGATGGAATGCCAGTGTAGTGTATAGATACTCAGAAGTAGGTTGGGCAATCCAACATGCATGATTGCCAACCATAACTGAAATTGATGATCATGTAGGGCATCAAAAATATTCAGAGTTTACATGTAATTCGGCCATTCACTGTTTCCAGTGTGCCCTGCCATAGGCACAGCCCATTTGATGTTTAAGAAGTCATGATGTTAAGTGGTGACTGAAAGACTTGCTAATGCTAATTGTTATCAGTTGTAAACCATGTGCCTGTCATCGTGTTTATTTTCTTTTCCTGTCGTAATGAACATGCTGTTACTGATTTATTGGCTGCTGCTTGGTTTCGGTGTTTGAACTCGCTATTCAAGGTCTTGTGTAACGTTTGCCTAAAAAAGCACACCCCTAGGTGGCGGTAACACCAAATGATGGGTTGATGGCACATACATCATGATTTTACACAAATCAACGATGGTAACATGCATCATGACTAGCACACATGAGACTACCTATAGTGGGAGTAACATAGACTAGAATACATGAGACTACCTATAGTGGGAGTAACATACTCCCTCTGGTCCTTTTTAGTTCGCATATAAGATTTGATTAAAGTCAAGCCTCGTAAAGTTTGACCAACTTTATAGAAAAAAGTATCAACATTCACAATCTGAAATCAATACCAATAGATGTGTCATGACTTAAAGTTTCATATTGTATAACTTTAGCATGGCAGATGTTGATATTTTTTCATATAAATACGGTCAAACTTTATGAAGTTTGACTTTAGATTCTAATATGCAGAGTAAAAAGGACCGGAGGGAGTACTTGTCTTTCTAGGCATTTCAACAAGTGACTACATACGGAGCAAAATAAGTGAATTTACACTCTAAAATATGTCTATATACATCGTATGTAGTAGTTATTTAAAATGTTTAGAAAAACAAATATTTAGAAACGGAGGGAGTAGATGAAACCTAAGCAAAAAAAATGATGTGCCAACTAATTAATGAGCGACAAATTGAGTAACATAGCTATTACTCATCATGAGTAACATTACATATACTAAGACAAAATGAGTCTATAATCTAATAAATGAAATGTTGCATGAGACCTCACACATACGTTGGTAGTATGAACTATGGAAAAAAGCATCATGGCAACAAAAGAGCATCAGCTTGCAGGTTCAGTTATGAAATTATCGTCCGAGTTATTTAGATGTATTCCCTCCATCCCAAAATACCAAAATATAAGACCATTTTTACAGTTTGAAACGGAGGGTGTAACCATTCAGAAAGGAAGAGGCGCCTCATTACTTCAACATTAAACACACTAGTTAATTGCTTGTGACTTGCATTGATGGTCGCATGTTCCTCGATTTAGGTACACTAGTTAATTGCTTGTGACTTGCATTGATGGTCGCATGTTCCTCGATTTAGGTTGGTTGTAATGGAAAGTATCATATACTAATATCATGCATATGATACTAGTGTATGATATTATCTTCATAATGCATAGTATCATAAGTTAATATCTTAAGTTGCCTTATTAATTGCCATGCATGACACAAAGTAGTACATCATTTAATATGCTACGGTATCATGATATGATGCCATATCCTCTTTTTTCTCGTTTAATTGTGTGTCACATCATTCAAAAATCTAGTTGACATGCATGATACCGCATATGATACTTCCATTACGACCAGCCTTATTTTAGCCTTTCGGCAATGTGCGTTCAATGGGATACGTTCCGTCGACTTCGAAGATATTTGTGGTAACTTCATCAATCTCAAAGATTATATGCCAGCTCAAGTCTCTCGGAGGTGCTCATAAGGGAGGGCATGCGTTCATAGGGATGAATATATATATTGGTAAGTTTTAATTAAGTTAATGCAGGACATGTATGTATAAGTGTTTCTGTCTACTGTGTTCAAAAAGTTATCTGTGCGTTGGAATGATGCATATATGTTTCAGTGTTAAACAACAATCGAGTCAAACATATGCCTTAAACCCATCATATTGGAGTATAGGTAGAAGAATGCAAGAAACATTTTAATTTAATTGAGGTTTTGGTAAAATTTGAGTTGATTTCAATGCAGAACATAATACTAGCAAGATTTGATTAAGTTTAATATAATATTGGTAAGCTTTAATTAAGTTAATGCAGGATATGTGGTTTCCAGTAGGATAAGAAAAGAAAAATATCGACTCGGTTTAGATTATTTCTAAGACAAGGGAGCATTATTTCTAAGACAAAGGTGCGTGGAGGAGAAAAAACCAAAGCAGAGGGATGCAGAGAGGAAACCCCGGTGGCAAGGAGAAAAGGAAAAGAAAAAGAAAAAATATAATACCCACACAAACCTCAGTGCAAGATCAAGGGCATAGGACTTAGATGTGCAATACTTATGGCACATCTAGATGTGCTTTAGCAAAACTGTATTAAGACTCTGAAATTCCTTCCAAAAATTCTTCAATCAGCGTTGGTGCCAAAAACTGGATTTTACAAGTCCTAGGATTGTAAGCACACATTGTTTCCACATTCCGCTGTGTTTACAGTTTCACTCTTGCAATCGTCTTCCCCGTTTCCGAACTCATGCAGCCAATATCTTTTGACATAACCCTGTGGAAGGATTGAACGGCGTATATAGTCGGGGCACACGATCTTAGGTGTAGAATTGCTTCCAGGGCAGTGGCTCCACCGTACTACGACATGGCAATGTACCTGCCATCTGCAGCCTACCTCCAATGGCAACTAGCTTCGTCTTGGCTGTGCCCTCCTATTCTTATTTGCTGGAACAGATAAGCTTGAGGGAGTCAACTTCCGAAGAGAAGCATGCAGCATCATGACTGCAAAACATAGCACAGCGAGTTACAAGAATAATCAGAAGACACGAAAAGGAAGGAGAGAGGTAAAAGGGTCATTCACCTGCATAACTCAACCCAATGGCATACACAAGAGCAAACTGCAGGTTGCATACATATAGTAGTATAGCAGTGGCTGTTCAGGAGCAAAACCGACGGATAGTTAGAGACAAGAGCATCAGACTACAGGTATACCATTCAAAATAAAAGAAAATTTAACAGGATAGCACCGAACCACAGGTGTGATATTCGAAATGAAAAGAAAGATGAACATGACCCATGTGTCTTAAGGTGATCATTTGGGCAGGTGGGATGAAGGTGTGAAAGAAAATTGGTAACTTGGCACTGTCCTAAGAATGTAGGCCTTGAGGTTTGTGTTTTACGCATCGAAAACCAGGTTGCTGCACTTGCGCCATTGCATCTGAGATTTCAAGTTACACAATGAGCAACAAGCAACTCCCATCAATGTATGCACTGGATACATGGATTAAACTTCTACAGTTTGTACAAATATTTTCCAATTGATTAAGAATGACTAATTGAGAAAACAAATGAGGAATTATTCTTAATGTGTACTGTGTGGCATCATGACCAAGTTCTCATGATATATATAGCGAATAAGAAAATATGTTGCATGGAATAATCAGTAAACTACATAAATAAATACTCCCTCCGTTCAAAAAAACTTATCCCAAGCTTGTCCCTCAAATGGATGTATCTACCACTAACTTGGTGCTAGATACATCCATTTGAGGGACAAACTTTTTCGGACGGAGGGAGTATACATTATGACCAAGTTGAACAACTTGAACAAGTTATGTGTTTTGTCATATTCAAGCATATGAATAATTTCTTGAAGAAAATAGAACTTTGTGGCATTTTTCTTGCTCGAAGCATTTACAAAGTTTGCTGAACAATTAACGAAGCAAACACGTCAGAATCATCATAAAGAAAGAAAAAAAAAGTCTTTCATTACCTGTACGTTGCTCTGTTCAAGATATCCTTTCTATCCCACAAGAATAGTAAGAAATGAATTCCCTATATATTCACTACCAATCTTATCTATTACTAGAAAACAAAGGACCCATGCCTATACACTGTCAGTAATGCTGCTGCAAATGAAATCCACCTAGCTGTTCGTTTCATCATTGCACTAGCAATGTTTGCGCAGAAACAGCATTCGAAACCCAACACTCACCAATCTGGGCACAGTGCAGAAGAGCCTGCCCAATTCCGGGCGCTCGTGTGGCGAGCTCCCACCGCTTCCGGCAGTACCGCACAGCCTCCCACACGGCGAGGCTGGCCAGCAACCCCAGCAGCGACATAGGCATCCGGTACCTGCACACATGCCGCCACAGACAGCAGCAGCAGCTGCTTTAGTACTCCATCCGCACGCACGGACATGCAAAGACAGGAAAGATAACGAAACGAAGGCAGGGATGAAGGAAAGAGGGCAGATGGCAGTGGCATACAGGCAGCAGGCGAAGACGAGGACGGATAGCGCGGCATAGTTGCGGGCGTAGCGGCGGACGTTCTCCTGGACGCGGAGTCGGGCCTGGGTGGGGGTCGGGGGCCAGGAGTAGGAGGCGACGCCGGGAGCGCCGATAAAGGCGAGGGACCAGGAGGGGGTGGGCGCGGCGAGGTCGGCGGCGGAGAGGCACGCAAAGGGGTTGAGCGCGAGAAGAGAGGCTAGGGTGCGCGCGAAGGCGAGGACGTCGGCGGCGGCGCCGGCCCCCGAGGAGGTGGATGCGGGGCTGGCGCGTGTGGGGGCGGCGGCGGCGGGTGCGGGGGCGGAGGAGTCGAGGAGGTCGAGGTAGCCGGAGTCGCGGAGCCAGCGGTCGAGAGCGGGGTCCGGGACGCTCAGCGAGAGGGGGTTGGGCTTGAACGACGACGACATGGCGCCGCTGAGCCGTACGATTAGGAGGACAGGGGTGGTGGCTGCTTTGCGTGTTTCTCTTCTCTTCAACTTAAAAAGATCAGGAGCGAGCGCGCGTGCGCCGTGGGATGGGGAACGGAAATATTTTTGGCACAATCTTAGAGCAACCCAGTTAGGTATATAGAAAAATAATGAGGCATTGGTTTGATTTTTTCTCACCGATACCCTAAATTGAGGCTATCATTACAATGGTCTCACCTGTGTCATATTTTTAGGTCCCCACCCGAACACCCAGCGTCATCTCTGGCCTCCTTTTCCCTCTTTCTCTTCTCCTTTTCTTCTACACACCACGGGGCTACTACTCGAGCTCCATTTGATATCCGAGCCACCTAGTTGGATAGTGGGGCAGTAGGTTTGGAGCATACCATTGGCAATGCCCTTATAGATGTTTTACACATATCTATCCCCTTCGTCCTAAAATGTAAGATTCTTGTTTTTTAAACAAAAAAAATGTAAGATTCTTGTTACATTACAATAGTGTCAAAAATGTCTTACATTTTAGGATATCATTTTCTTACATTTATGCTACTTCTTTATAATTAATTGTATATTTTTGATACTTTTCTTACGTTTATACTAATTGTATACCATTATTGCATATTTTTGACATAATTTTATATTAATTGTGTTGGACTAACCTATTAATCCAATGTTGATTGATGTTTTTTCTATGTTTTTGAACTTCTAGAAAAATATTGTGTTGAGGACAAAAAAAGCATATATAAGTATTTCTAAAAGTTTCTCATTTGGAAAGAGCCAGTGAACCAGAAGCCAACAGAGGGGGGCTCTATGGGCCCCACATGGCCCATGGTTAGACCGTAAGGTGAGGGCGTGTGGCCGAGCCGTCCACGACGCTGATCCTTAGTGTCGTAGTTCTTTCTCCGACCCGGATCCTTCCCCGCGCCCGAAGTGGCGCCGGCGCAGGAAACATATGATCAGATGTTAGTGACACCTTTCGAGCTGGCGCTGACACTTCAACGCCGAAGGATAAGAAGACATGGTTGAACCGGGCACTAACCTCAGCGTAGCGGGGCAGCATGAAGCTTGTGTGGGATCAGGCGGACGCCATAAACAAGGTCGTGAAGGGCATGATGGATGTCTTCGCGGCCGACATGTAGGTAAGTGTTCATTGTGCAATTTATTTTATGCATGATAGTATAGCCAGTAGCGCTCAAGATATGTACCGGCTCAAAATCCGGTATGGATCTAGAATCTAAAAAAACTTTGCCTAGCAATTTTTCATACCCTGCCCTTCACCAGGGTGCAACTCCGTAGGAAAGATGTCGGGCTGCAGATTGGTGAATCACCACATTTAGAAAAAAATACAGTGTGCAATAGCCCCTGAGACCAAGGTAGAGCGCAAGCAGCTGACCTGAGGATTGAACTCCTTCTCACTAGCAATTTGAAAAATTTAAGTAATAAACCGCTGAGCCAGTAACCCCCGAGACTTAGGTAAATTTGCCACAACCGGTCCGAGGATCAAATCCAGACTAGGGAACTAACTTAGAGGTAAACAAATATGCAGTAGCTCCGAGACTCAGGTGAGGATTGAATCTTCCTCAGAAACACTAGCATTAGTTATATTTTCTTTAAAACGCGGGCGCAATAGCCCCCGAGAGTGAGGCCTTCTCCAAGAGGTGGCCTTAGGATCGAATCATATCATGTTCTTTAACACTATTCATTTTATGTTTTGTCTTGTGCAAAAGGTTGCACTGGGAATCCAGCACCTCACCAAGGATCCAGTGACGATGAAGGAGCAACTCAGTCAGTCCAAGCTCAAGATTGTAACGCCTTGAGCAAAGCACCGAAACCGCCACTGGTATGACACCTCAGCTGTTATGCTTGTGTGCTCACATCCTTAATGGAATTTAGTAATGGCTTACATGTTTTGCCAGCATTTGTGAAGTGGTCGAGCGACGTGTTGCTGAGCTGGAGATCCAGCTCTGGATTGCCCAGCAGCAGGCGCAGTCAGAGGGGCAGGAAGCTCGACTCGCCTGAGAGACGGTCGAGAAGACCGCCACATTGCTCAAAGGAAGAGCAGGAGGCCAGCAAGGCTATCCGAGAAGCTTCCCTCCTTCTCCAACAAGATGTCGACAAGCACGTCGAGTGCTGCGGTCAGCTCAAGTCTAAGTGTTACACCTTGGTCGAGGACCCGCAAAAGCAGGCCCATGACTTGAATGAGGCCAAGATGCGCCGGGCTAGCGCCTAGAAGGAGTTGAACTAGGCGTCGGAGATCATGTCTAGTAAGCCATATCTTCTGTAGTGCATTTTCGAACGTCGTGCTTATGCCGAGCTGACACAAGCTTGGTGTCCTTTAATGAGCTTTGTCGATCTGCTGTAAAGTGTTGCTCGGTCCAATGACCACTACACCAACAACCATGATCACGATCACCGGCCACTACCATACAATAAAGTCCCAAGATTTACCTTTAGCATGTGGTAGTTTAAAAGTTTATGTGTGCCGTGCCGAAACAGATTGTTTGTTGTTACTAGAAAAATCATATCAATTCAACAGAAGGTGATAAACCATGAAATTTTAACACATTACACATTTATGAGTTCTCTTTAACTGCTTATGTTTGCAATTTTATTTTGCCGCATTGATGTGGGAGTGTTAGAGTTGTGTTAGCATACAGTAGGTAATGTTATATTATAATTGAACATTGATGCCACAACAAGACATGATGTGAAATGTTATTTGCACGAACCCATCTAATAAAAGTTCTGTGTGGATGAAGTTTTTAAGACCCAGGGAAGACAACATGATGCAAGAGCTCAAGCTTGGGGATGCTTGATGTCTACTATGCAACTTTATTCTTATAGACTCTGTTGGGCCCCCAAGCGTAGAGTTTCATAGGACAACAACAAATTTCCCTCAAATGGATGACCTAAGGTTTATCAATCCGTGGGAGGTGTAGGATGAAGATGGTCTCTCTCAAACATGTTGGAAATATGCCCTAGAGGCAATAATAAAGTTGTTATTACCATATTTCCTTGTTCTTGATAAATGTTTATTCTTCATGCTATAATTGTATTAACCAGAAACTCAAATACATGTGGGGATACATAAACAAACACCGTGTCCCTAGTGAGCCTCTACTACACTAGTTCGTTGATTAAATATGGTTAACGTTTCCTAACCATATACATGAGTTGTCATTTAATAACGAGATCACATCATTAGGAGAATAATGTGATGGACAAACCCAATCGTAAGTTAGCATCTGACTGTGTCACTAAGTTGAAATTGATGTTGCTTTCTTAATGTCAAGTATCTATTCCTTAGACCATGAGATCATGCCACTCCCTAATACCAGAAGAATGCTCTTTGGGTATCAATCGTCACTTTGTAACCGGGTGATCATAAATGTGCTCTTCAGGTATCTCGGAAGGTACTAGTTGGGTCGTATGGATAAAGACTGGGATGTGTCACTCCATGTGACGGAGAGATATCTCTGGTCCCTCTCGGTAATACAACATCCTAAGTAGCTTGCAAGCATGTGACTAATGTGTTTAGTCACGAGGATATTGTATTGCATAACGAGTAAAGAGTGTCAGGTAACGAGATTGAACTAGGTATGGTGATATCGATGATCGAATCTCGGGCAAGTAAAATATTGCGAGACAAAGGGAATGGAATACATGATTGTTCAATCCTCGACACTGTGGTTCAAACCGATAAAGATTTTCGTTGAATATGTGGGAGTCATTATGGGCATCTAGGTCCCGCTATTTATTATTGATCGGAGAAGTTGTCTCGATCATGTCCGCATGTTCTCGAACCTGTAGTGTCACACACTTAACCTTCGGTAACGCTAGGGTAGTAATGGGATATTCATAATGTTGAGACCAAAGATAGTTGGGAGCCTGGGATGGGATCCAGGATATCATGAGGAGCTTCAAAATGGTCAGGAGATAAAGTTTCATATAAGGAAAGTGGTTTTCAGGGTTCCGGAAAATGTTCGGGATTTTTGGTATTGTACTGGGAAGGTTCTAGAAGGTTTCAGAGTGGGCCCACATGCATGGAGGGACCCAAATGGACATGGGTAGTGGGGTAAGGCCCCACAACCATGGTCCAAGCGCACCAAGACCCCCCTAAAAGGAATAGGATCATATCCTGAAGGGATAAGATCAAGATCCCTAAAAAGAGGGATCGCATCAGTGGGGAAGGAAAAGGAGGGGATTTCCTGCCCCACCTTGGCCGTCGGCCCTTAGGGCTTGGAGGAGTGGCCAAGCCCTCTCCCCCATGCCTATATAAAGAGAGGAGGCGTAGGGGGCAGTAGCCCATCCAACCCTAGGCGCATCCCCTCCGTGTTACACCTCCCTCCTCCTTCATAGACACTTGGGAAAGCCTTGCCGGAGTTCCACCATAAACTCCATCACCACGCCGCCGTGCTGGCCTAGATCCTGTCTACCTCTCCCTCTTCCTTGCTGGATCAAGAAGGTGAGACGCCACCGAGCCATACGTGCGTACTCGGAGGTGCCGTTCGTGCGGTGCTGGATCAGATTGGATCTCAAAGAAAGTATGCTATGCCAACCCCTTTCATTAGGACGCTTCCGCTTTCGGTCAACAAGGGTATGTAGACACTTTCCCTCTCGTTGCTAGCATCTAGTAGATTGGATCTTGGGTGAATTCGTATGAACATTTTTGTTTCCATGCAATGATTCCCATCCAAAACAACCCTGCAATCAAATACAAAAAGTCTCTTGTGTCCCCAACACACCCAATACAATTGTTAGTTGTATAGGTGCACTAGTTCGGCTAAGAGGTGATGATAGATGTGTAATATGGATGATAGAAATAACTTTTTATAATCTAAACAATTGAAAATAGCAAGGTAGAAAAGCGAGCAAAACGACATTTCAATGCTTAGAAACAAGGCCAAGGGTTCATACTTTCACTAGTGCAATCTCTCAACATCATTAACATAATTGAATCACATGAAAATCCCTCAAAGTGCACCAAAGAATCACTCCAAAGTCTCCACTCCTATTAGAGAAAGCAGGATGAAATCACGTAGGTAATAAATCACCTCAAAGTTGTGTTGATGCCCTCGTGGGAGTTCCATAAGTTGGTTGATGCCCTTCTTTCACCACAAGATAAATAATTTTATGGGGAAAAATCATGTTAAAAAATGAGGTCGATCGGAGTTATGGATCTCCGACAATAAAAGAAATTGTGCTCGGCCTCAGAAATAGTACAAAAAATAGAGAGAAACAAAGGAGATTATATCTGATCTCGGAGGGGCTCCCTCCCTCCAGTAGCCATGGAGGCCAAGGAACAGAGGGGGAAACCTTCTTCCATCTAGGAGGATGGCCAAGGAAGAAGAAGAAGGAGGGGGGCTGATATGTCTTTGATGTATCTATAATTTTTGATTGTTTCATGCCATTATCCTATAACTTCCACATAGTTTTGGCAAAAATCCATATTATTTCTATTTGAACGAACCTATTAACCCACTTCCAAAGGCCAACTCGTGCATTCTATTCTTTTTTGGGGTTTTTTAGGCGAAAAATTCATGGAGTCGAAATGACATGAAAATTTACGTCGATTTTTTGGGGAATATATCTGATTTTTTGGCGTAAGAATTTGCAATAGGAGGCCCATGGGCTCCACAAGCTCAGAGCACATTCCTAGCCTCCAGGCGTGCCAAGTGAGCCTGTGGCCACCCCGTAAGTAGGTTGGAGGTGTACTTCGGCCGGAAGGAAGCTAATATCGGGAAATATTGTGTTAAATTTTAGCCTGATCAGAGTCACGAATATCTAGATATTTAAGAAATGGTGCTTGGCCCGTAAAATAGTACCAAAAACAAAGAAGAAACCCTAGAGGAAAGAGAGATCCAATCTCGGAGGGGCTCCTGCCCCTCGGGGGTCGTGGAGGTCAAGCACCAGAGGGGGAACCCTTATCCCATCTAGGGGGAGGCCAATCAAGAAGAAGAAGGAGGGGGGATCTCTCCCCTCTCTTTCAGTGGCGTCGGAGCACTGCCGGGGGAACCATCATGATGGCGATCATCTCCAACAACAACGCCGTCTTCATGAACACCTCTAAAAGAGCATGGTGCCCCCATGTTTGGTTTTGGTAATTGATGACAATCCCTATGGACTAATGGTTGCCTGCTACTTCTTGAGCTTGCGTTGGTTTTTCCCTTGAAGATGAAAGGGTGATACAACAAAGTAGAGATAAGTATTTCCCTCAGTTAAAGAACCAAGGTATCAATCCAGTAGGAGACAACGAACAAATCATCAATACCTACACAAACAATCAAACACTTGCACCCAACGCGATAAAGGGGTTGTCAATCCCTTCATGGTCACTTGCAAAAGTGAGATCTGATAGAGATAGATAAAACTAAACAAAAGATAAAGTAAATATTTTCGGGGTTTTTTGGTTTATAGATCGAAAAGTAAAAGATTGCAAAATAGTAGATCGGAAACTTATATGATGGAAAATAGACCCGGGGCCATAGGTTTCACTAGAGGCTTCTCTCAAGATAGCAAATAATATGGTGGGTGAACAAATTACTGTCGAGCAATTGATAGAAAAGCGCAAAGTTATGACGATATCCAAGGCAATGATTATGAAATATAAGCATCACGTCCGTGTCAAGTAGACCGACTCCTGCCTGCATCTACTACTATTACTCCACACATCGACCGACTCTTGCCTGCATCTAGAGTATTAAGTTCATGAAGAACAGAGTAACGCTTTAAGTAAGATGACATGATGTAGAGGAATAAACTCGAGCAATATGGTGTAAACCCCATCTTTTTATCCTCGATGGCAACAATACAGTACGTGCCTCGCTGCCCCTACTGTCACTAGGAGAGGACACCGCAAGATTGAACCCAAAGCTAAGCACTTCTCCCATTGCAAGAAAAACCAATCTAGTTGGCCAAACTAAACCGATAGTTCGAAGAGAATTATAAAGATATCAAATCATGCATAAAAGAATCCAGAGAAGATTCTAATAATATTCATAAATAAGCTGATCATCAATCCATAATTCATCGGATCTTGACAAACACACCGCAAAAGAAGATTACATCGAATAGATCTCCAAGAACACTGAGGAGAACATGTGATAGAGGCAAAGGTGTCCCGTCTTTCGATGAGATGGTGGCTATTGTTTTGGAGGAAGTTGACTTTGACGATCCGACTATGAACGTGCGAGGACGTCACACCTTAGCAATCGCTAAACCAACTCCGAGAGGTTATTGGCCACACCAGAGCATGAAAAACCTGACCACGAAGGTCCTTTTCCTGCAGGAAAATGAAGAACAAGCAAGAAACTAAGATTGCAACCTGGATATTGCGAATATAAGAGGAAAGCTTTATTGATCAAGTTGGGGCTCTGTGACACCTTTGTCTGGTCGTTGAACACAAATGAAGTACGCGAAGTTGCAGCTATGGCGAACTTTAATCTAAACAAAACCCAAAGTCTAAACGATGCCCTAAGGGCTCAAGTCATGCCGAAATTCACGGAAAATTTCGGCATGACCTTTTCTACAAAGTGGACAAATCGAGCGCCTGAAATTTGCTGGAACGGAAATGAACCAACATTCTGGCAAAACATAGGCCACTCAGAATCATTCCCTGCAAACAACAAAAGGCCACTTATGTGACGCCCCCGATTCAATCGTACACTAATCATACACGCAAACGTGTACGATCAAGATCAGGGACTCACGGGAAGATATCACAACACAACTCTACAAAAAAAAGTCATACAAGCATCATATTACAAGCCAGGGGCCTCGAAGGCTCGAATACAAGAGCTCGATCATAGACGAGTCAGCGGAAGCAACAATATCTGAGTACAAACATAAGTTAAACAAGTTTGCCTTAAGAAGGCTAGCACAAACTAGGATACAGATCGAAAGAGGCGCATGGCTCCTGCTTGGGATCCTGCTAAACTACTCCTGGTCGTCGTCAGTGGGCTGCACGTAGTAGTAGGCACCTCCAGTGTAGTAGGAGTCATCGTCGACGGTGGCGTCTCGCTCCTGGGCTCCATCGTCTGGTTGCAGCAAACGGGTATAGAAAGGGGGAAAAGAGGGAGCAAAGCAACCATGAGTACTCATCCAAAGTACTCGCAAGCAAGGAGCTACACTACATATGTATGCATTGGTATCAAATGGAATGAGGGTATCATATGTGGACTGAACTGCAGAATGCCGGAATAAGAGGGGGATAGCTAGTCCTATTGAAGACTATGCTTCTGGCCACCTCCATCTTGCAGCATGTAGAAGAGAGTAGATGGTAAGTTCACCAAGTAGCATCGTATGGCATAATCCTACCCGGCGATCGTCCCCTCGTCGCCCTGTTAGAGAACGATCACCGGGTTGTATCTGGCACTTGGAAGGGTGTGTTTTATTAAGTAACTGGTTCTAGTTGTCATAAGGTCATGGTACAACTCCAAGTCGTCCTGTTACCGAAGATCACGGCTATTCGAATAGATTAACTTCCCTGCAGGGGTGCACCACATTTCCTAACACGCTCGATCCCCTTTGTCCGGACACACTTTCCTGGGTCATGCCCGGCCTCAGAAGATCAACACGTCGCAGCCCTACCTAGGCACAACAGAGAGGTCAGCACGCCAGTCTAAATCCTATGGCGCAGGGGTCTGGGCCCATCGCCCATTGCACACTTGCACGTTGCGAGGGAGGCCGATGAGCAGACCTAGCAACCTCCATTACAAAGGAAGTTACGTTACGCGGTCCAACCCGGCGCGCGCCGCTCAGTCGCTGACATCATGAAGGCTTCGGCTGATACCACAACGTCGAGTGCCCATAACTGTTCCCGCGTAGTTGGTTAGTGCGTATAGGCCAGTAGCCAAGCTCAGATCAAATACCAAGATCTCGTTAAGCGTGTTATCTTGAAGTCACCGCAAACGCCGACCAGTGCCAGGCCCACCTCTCACCTGGGTGGTCTCAACCTGCCCTGTCGCTCCACCTCGAAGATCCACACAGAGGGCCATCGGGAAAGTATGTCCTTCCAGCCCCCAATTCGTGAATCAACCGCGGGTACTCAATGAGCCGACCCAACTTTAGTCACAACATATATCATGTGTAGTAGGTATAGTATATACCCGTGATCAACACCCGATGTGATCACGGCCCGACAGTATAGCATGGAAGACAGACAAGAATGTAGGGCCACTGATGATAAACTAGCATCCTATACTAAGCATTTAGGATTGCAGGTAAGGTATCAACAGTTGTAGCAACAATGACAGGCTATGCATCAGAATAGGATTAACGAAAAGAAGTAACATGCTACACTACTCTAATGCAAGCAGTATAGAGAAGAGTAGGCGATATCTAGTGATCAAGGGGGGGGGGGCTTGCCTGGTTTCTCTGGCAAGAGAGAGGGGTCGTCAACACCGTAGTCATACTGGGTAGCAGCGGCGTTGGTCTCGTAGTCTATCGGAGAGAAGAGGGGGAAGAAACAATAAATATTAAGCAAACAGATGCATAGCGATGCATGACATGACAAGTAGAGGTGCTAGGGGTGCCCTAATGCGGTATGAGGTGGTACCGGTGAAGGGGGGAAACATCCAGGAAAATATCCCCGGTGTTTCGCGTTTTCGGACAGATGAACCGAAGGGGCGAACGGGCTGTGTATCCGGATTTGTCTCATCGTTCTGAGCAACTTTCATCTACAAAGTTTTTCCATCTGAGGTATGGTTTATTTTATATTAATTTTAAAAGATTTAAATTAATTTTAGAATTTATTTAATTAATTTAATTCAACATGATCCAGAACAGTGTTTGCTGACGTCATCATTACATCAGTAGTTGACCTGGTCAACCTGACAGGTGGGTTCCACCTATCAGTGACCCATTTTAATTAAACACATAATTAACCTAATCAAGATTAATTAGGGGTGTGGGCCCCACTATCATTGACTAAATAGTTAACTAATGATAGTTAATTAAGTTAATTAGCTAGTTAGGTTAATTAAACAGGATTAATTAAGTTAATTATTTTAGTTAATTAATTAATTAAGTAAGTAAATTTATTTTTATTATATATATATATTTTTTAATCTTTTTTTAATAAATGTTCTGGGTTGTGGGCCCCGGCTGTCATTGGGCCAGGGGGCCATAGCGGTTACGAGCACTAGGGATGCGAGCGCTGGGCGATGCGAGCGCCCAACCCAGGAGAGGGTCGAGCAATGCAGATGGGCGCCCGCACTGGGCGCCGGATGCGGCAGCGACGAGGCCCGGTGAACAATGCAGGGAAACGACGGACACGGCCTGCAACGAGAAGCTCCGTGACAGCGTTGGTCGAGGCGAGGCGGAGTGCGGGGCGGTGGCGCGCCGCGAGGCGAGCGAGCGGCGCAGGCGAGGCGATGCTTGGGCGAGCAACAGGCGGAGGAGCGCTGGGCGGCGGTGAGCCGCAGCGGCAGAGCGGCGGGAGGGCGCCGCGGAGGGGGGGGGGAGGGGGGCAGAGCAGGCCGGCAGCGTGCGCGTGTGGAGGAGGGCGCGGTCGCCATGGTGCTGGTTGTGGAGAGCACGAGCGAGGTGCTAGTGCGGGCTGCACAGCACGGCGACGCGAGAGCAGCGCACGGGAGGCTGCGGGCGAGGCCAGGGGCTGAGCGGGCGCGCGGCGAGGTCGTCGGGTGAGGAAGAGGGCGGCAGCGCGGTGGGGTAGAGCAACAAAAGAGGGCCCGCCACGGCGCGGGTGCAGCGCATGCGGGTGGTAGCGGTGGAGGGCGAGTGCGGCCTAGAGCGGGCGGGAACGATGTCGGGCGTGGCGGACGGTGTTCGACAGGGAGAGAGGGGAAGAGGAGGCCGAGGGCCTCACCGTACGGCGTAGGGCAATGGCAGAGGGGCTCGGAGGGGGGGGGGGGAGGTCGAGGACGATGGCGAAGACGGAGAGGACGACGACGAGGTTTCCGGGCGGCTGCGGTGCTCCGGCAACGGCGGGGTCCAGTCGCGTCGGAGGCGGTGACGATGAGCGTCGACGACGGGGTTGGGGCGTCGTGCCCGAACCAGTGCGGGTAGAGGGGGGTGCGAGGAGCGAGGGAAGTGGGGTTTTTTGCCCCGATCCAGATTGGATCGGGAGAGGGGAGAGGGAGTGGCGACGTGGGGGGGGGAGTGGGAGCGGTAGTGGGGCAGGGGGGTTATGGAGTGAGGGGGGCCGGCCTGGTGGGCCCTTTGCCCAGTTGGGTTGGCCAGCTGGGCCACAGATGGCCCGGGGGGGGGGGGGCTTTCTCCCTTTTTCTTTTTTTTGTTTTAGTTTTAGTTTTTCTTTTTATTTTTTTTCTTTTCTGTTTTAATTCATTTTAAAATACTTAGGCACTTTATAAAAATGTGATTATCACACCATAATTACATATGCAAATTATGGCACCGTCCGAACATTTTTGTTTTATCTTTTGAAAGCTTTTATTATTTAACTTTATTTTAAATTTGAATTTGAATCGGTTTTGAACTAACCCGAGATTAACTACAGTGATAGAGGTGACGTGGCATCGTTAACATGGGATTACTGTAGCATGATTATCCGGGTGTTACAAAACTCCTCCACTACAAGAAATCTCGTCCCGAGATTTAGGAGGTAGAAGGAAACAGTGCGGGGTATTCATCACGCAGGCGGTCCTCGCGTTCCCAAGTGGCTTCATCTTCAGAGTGATGCGACCATTGGACCTTGAGGAACTTGATCGCTTTCTGACGTGTGTGGCGTTCAGCTTGGTCAAGAATGCGGGCCGGATGCTCTTTATAGGAGAGGTCCTGTTGCAATTCGAGCACTTCATGATCCACTGCTCGGATTGGATTCTTGAAGCAACGGCGGAGCTGTGACACGTGGAACACATCATGAACCTGAGAAAGGTTCGACGGAAGCTCCAGTTGATATGCCACCTTTCCATGCCTTTCGAGAATAGTGAAGGGACCGATATAGCGAGGAGCTAGCTTGCCCTTGATCCCGAAGCGGTGAGCACCCTTCATTGGTGTAACTCGAAGATAAGCCTTTTCGCCAGGTTGATAGACCATGTCTTTGTGATGACGGTCATACTGACTTTTCTGACATGATTGAGCAGTCTTGAGATTCTCGCGAATAATGCGGACTTGTGCTTCGGCCTGTTGGATAATATCCAGACCGAAGAGTGGACGTTCCCCAGTTTCTGACCAGTTCAGAGGGGTCCGACACTTTCTTCCATATAATACTTTGAAGGAGGACATCTTCAGACTAGCTTGATAGCTATTATTATAAGAGAACTCGGCATATGGAAGAGATTCCTCCCATTTCTTGCCGAAGGAAATTACACAAGCTCGAAGCATGTCTTCGAGAACCTGGTTGACACGTTCAACCTGCCCTTACGACTGAGGATGAAACACAGTACTGAACGATAGATGAGTTCCCATAGCTTCTTGGAAACTTGCCTAGAATCTTGAAGTAAACATGCTGCCACGGTCTGAACTGATAACCAGTGGAATTCCGTGAAGTGAAACAATTCTGGACATGTAGAGAGTTGCAAGCTGACTAGCAGTGATTGTTTCTTTGACCGCCAGAAAATGTGCAACTTTAGAAAGCCGGTCAATGACGACAAGAATAGCATCATTACCTTTCTGCGATTTGGGAAACCCAGTGACGAAATCCATTTCAACATGGTCCCATTTCCATTCAGGAATAGAGATAGGTTGCAGAGTTCTAGCAGGCCTTTGATGCTCTACTTTGATACGGCGGCAAACATCACACTCAGCAACATATCGAGCAATGTCCTGCTTCATATTAGACCACCAGAATCTTTGTCAAATATCCTGATACATCTTTGTACTACCAGGATGGATGGACAGAGGCATATCATGAGCTTCTTTCATAACCTTTTTAGTCTGATCCAGGTTTTTCCTCAAACATGGTACCACTAGGCGGCCTTTGAAGTACAAGGCACCATCTTTGGCGATAGTGAAGAATGAGGGCATTCCTTCTGCGAGATGGCGTTTAATCTTCTAGACTTCAGAGTCGTAACCTTGAATAGTCTTTATACCATCTATGAGATCTGGTACGATAGCCAGGGTATTTAGAGAACCCTTAGTAACAACACGAAGATTCATCTTTTGGAACTCTGGGGGAGGGGGAGCGAGTGCACCAGGGGGAACAATATGAAGGTTCAACTTTTTGAATTCTTCAACAAGCGAGGGTTGAACTTTGTGAACCTGGAGGTGGTTGCAGTAAGACTTGCGGCTCAAGGCGTCAGCCATTACATTAGTCTTGCCTGGGGTATAGGATATACCCATGTCAAAATCTGCAATAGTCTCCATCCATCTCTGCTGACGGAGGTTTAAGTCTAGCTCAGTAAACAGATACTTTAGACTTTGATGGTCGGTGAAGATCTCGCAACGATTATCGAGAAGGTAATGTCGCCACTGCTTCAAAGCATGAATGACAACAGCAAGCCCGAGGTCGTGAACTGGGTAGTTTTCTTCATGAGGGCGCAGTTGACGAGAGGCATAAGCAATCACTCTGCGCTCTTGCATTAGTACGCAGCCTAATCCTTGACGGTAAGCGTCATAGTAAATGACGAAGTCCTTCTTAGTATCAGGTGGAGCAAGCACTGGGGCAGAAGTCAACTTGTCTTTGAGCGCCTGGAAACTTTCCTGACACTTGTCTATCCATTGGAACTTGACACCCTTATGCAACAGGTTAGTCAGAGGCCTGGCAATCTTGGAGAAGTTCTCGACGAATCGATGGCAATAGCTGGCGAGACCGAGAAAACTTCGGACTTGCTTGACATTCTTCGTGGGAGTCCAATCGACAATAGCCTGAACTCGTTCAGGGTTGACGGCAATACCATCCTTGGAGATGACATGCCCAAGATAGGTTACTTCAGGGAGCCAGAATTCACACTTGGAATACTTAGCATAGAGTTGATGCTCTCGAAGCTTTTCCAGCACAAGACGAAGATGTTCAGCATGTTCTTCTTTGTTCTTGGAAAATACAAGGATATCGTCCAAATAAACCATGACGAACTTGTCGAGGTAATCCATGAATATATAGTCCATCAGACGAGAGAAAGTGGCTGGAGCATTCGTTAAGCCGAATGACATGACGGTGTACTCGTATGATCCATACCGAGTCACGGAGGCGGTCTTTGGGATATCCTCTTCACGAACACGGATCTGGTGGTAACCCAACCTCAAGTCGAGTTTGAAGAACACTGATGATCCAACCAGTTGATCATAAAGATCATTGATCCGAGGAAGAGGATATTTATTCTGAATGGTAGCTTGGTTTATAGGACGGTAATCTTGGACTAATGGGTTCGTCCCATCCTTCTTCTTAACAAAGAGAGAAGGTGCTCCCCAAGGAGAGCAACTAGGGCGAACGAAACCTTTGCTAAGAGATTTGTTGATTTCCTCCTTAAGCTCAATGAGTTCATGCGGCGGCATCTTGTAGGGTCGTTTGGCTATAGGAGTGGTGCCTGGTTTCAAGTCGATGATGAATTCGACAGCTCTAGCAGGGGGAATCCCTGGAAGTTCTTCCGAAAAGACATCTTGGAATTCACGAACGATGGGAATGTTTTCAATGCCCTCGAGTGGTGCAGCGTTCAACGCATTCAAGGCATAAAGCCGTGCCTCGGTGTTCTGAACTAGATGAGCTTGGTAAGCAGTTATTTCATCAGAAGGGTGTAGCAGATGGACAATCTTAGTGGCGCAAACTATAGAAGCAGTATGCGCTTTCAACCAATCCATTCCCAGAATGAGGTCGATGCTACATGACTTCAGTATGATGGGAGAGACAAGGAATTTTAGTCCTTCAATTTCAACGGGGACGTCGTTGCAAATCATGGAGGTCCGACATAGGCCCGCGGGAGTGTGTACTAATAGAGAAGTGTTCATGTCCTCGCTTTTAATGCCATGCATGAATGCAAAATCCTCTGACATGAATGAATGTGATGCACCTGTATCAAATAAAATAGATGCTGGTACTGAATGTGATGCATCACGGTAGCAGGCTGGTCTAGAACTTCATTGAGATCAACGTGGTTGGCATGAACATGACCATAAGACCTGGCATTGTTGTTGCGAGGCTGGTTGCTTCCACGGCCAGCTGCAGGAAGGGCCAGTTGATTCTGGTTCTGAAAGCAGTTCCTGGCGAGGTGACCTAGTTGGCCACACTTGTAGCACAGACCATTATTGGGAGTGGGAACAGGAGCTCGGAGTGGTGGAGCTGGAAGTCTTGGCTGCCTAGTTGGTGGGGGAGGCAGACGCGGTGCAGCATAGGACTCTCTTGGAACAGGTGCAGTTGGCTGGTACATGCTGTTGGGAATCCATATCCTACACTTCTGCGAGGACGGGCCCGGAGATGAGCCCGTGTCATGGTTGCGCCTGTGAGAGCTCTGGTGTTCCTGTAGACCAGTTTCGACATTGATGGCCTTGTTCACCAAGGTGGCGAAATCGGCAAAGTCATGCACTAAAAGTGCGAGCTTGGTGTCAGCTTGAAGCCCATCACGAAACTTCTCCTGTCTGCGTGCATCAGTTGCAATGTCTTCTTCAGCATAGCGGGACAGATCCAGAAACTCCCGCTGATAAGCTTCCACGGTTTTGTTGCCTTGGGTGAGGTTGTGGAACTCGCGCTTCTTACGGTCCATGACTCCTTAAGGAATGAAGTGAGCACAGAAAGCAGCTTGGAAGTCTGGCCAGGTGATGATTGTTCCAACCGGCAGAGTACGCCTGTGGCTGTCCCACCATTGAGCAGCGGGTTCTTTCAGGAAGAAGGGAGCAAAGGTGACATAGCTGGCAGGGGCTACATCAGCAGACTCCATCTCATAGGTGATGTCAAGGAGCCAGTCATCAGCATCCAGAGGCTGAGTTGAGCTGCGGTACATGGTTGGGTTGAGGCGCATGAAATCCTACAGTGTCACTTGGGCTGGCTGCTGGTTCATATTGGGGCGAGGAAACTGAGCCATCATATTTTCCATGAACTGACGGTTCAGCTAGAAATGTTGGATCATACCAGCCATGTACTCAGGCGGTGGTGGGGCATGGACACCACGACCATGACCACCTGGTCTAACCATCCTGCTAATATATAACAGGGGTAGGTTAGCATTGAGAATTTGCAAGGGCAAAAATCATTCATGATGAAACATGCATAATGAAAGGAACACGATAGATACTACATAGTAGTTGGCATATCTTACAAAAGAGATCATGCATAGAGTTCGGTACACAGAGTTCAGTACATAGGATAAGAACATCATAGGCGGCACGCAGGCTCGTGGCGAATGCATCTAACACTAATAAGCAAGCCTACATCAGTCCCAGGAGGAACTGTGGAGGTAGGTGTAGCCGGACAGCTGGTAGTGACGCAAAGGGAAGTCCTCCACGTGAGTAGCCTGGGGTCCGCGGATACTCTGGTGCGGAACCCGACGTGCAGGTGGCAGGAGAGGACCAAGTGTGGGAGAGTAGCCTCCCACATCCGGCCAGCCGACACCCTGGGGCATCACGGTCCTGGCAGGGTAGATCACAAAACGCGACAGATCACCAGATCGGACAGAAGGGTGCAACAACGTCAGAGCACGGTACAGGTGCTGACGGGTGGTGTACAACTCGTGGCGAAGAGCTCGGTTAGCTTTATCCAGCCCATCAGCATGCAGAACCAGGTTCTAATGGTACAAGGGCTCTCGGGTGACAATGGAGTAGGCAGAAGTGTAGTATCCCTCCGCACCAACATCGGATGCGATAGCAATGTGCCTGAAGGGGGAGGTGTCCAATTCCCGGTACTCTCCACGAAGACGTGTCAGAGCAGCATAAGCAGCATGGTGGACCGCCATGTTGATAGTCACTCCAACACCATGAGCAGTGTGCATCACGGTAGTGGAGTCATACTCCCGAGAGTAGAGGTGGACGATGGCACGGTACTGCTCCTGGTTGAAGTCCTGGTACTCCTCGTAGACGGTGTACTCAGGGTGCCAGCGATAACCCAGATAGGTCATCATGTCAACCAACACAATAGGTGATCCTGAGGCACCAATGGCCGTCGTGTGTGGCACGACCTGTCTCGTGGGTTCCATCTGAAAACAAAGATGTTTCAAAGGAGTCAAATGACAGTGTGGATAATGTTCAATATACTACTCTAAAGAATAGCTAGGGCTTATCCAACTTTGGGGTGAACGTGGTCACGGGATCCTAATGTTAGGGTTAGTAAAATCATTTAACCTGAGTAGAAGAGAGTTCAGAGTCCTAGAGTAAAGATCGAGGAGTAAAAGATCCTAATACCACCCAAATGGCGATGTGGGCCCGTAAGACACACATCCATGTTAGTAAAAAGTTTTGTAATGTCTAGACTCGACTTCGGCCAAGGAGTGTCGAAGGGGGATTCCTACAGGCAGCCGACTCTGATACCAACTTGTGACGCCCCCGATTCAATCGTACACTAATCATACACGCAAACGTGTATGATCAAGATCAGGGACTCACAGGAAGATATCACAACACAACTCTACAAATAGAAATAAGTCATACAAGCATCATATTACAAGCTAGGGGCATCGAAGGCTCGAATACAAGAGCTCGATCATAGACGAGTCAGCGGAAGCAACAATATCTGAGTACATACATAAGTTAAACAAGTTTGCCTTAAGAAGGCTAGCACAAACTAGGATACAGATCGAAAGAGGCGCAGACCTCCTACCTGGGATCCTTCTAAACTACTCCTGGTCGTCGTCAGCGGGCTGCACGTAGTAGTAGGCACCTCCAGTGTAGCAGGAGTCGTCGTCGACGGTGGCGTTTGGCTCCTGGGCTCCATCGTCTGGTCGCAGCAAACGGGTATAGAAAGGGGGAAAGAGGGAGCAAAGCAACCGTGAGTACTCATCCAAAGTACCCACAAGCAAGGAGCTACACTACATATGTATGCATTGGTATCAAATGGAATGAGGGTATCATATGTGGACTGAACTGCAGAATGCCGGAATAAGAGGGGGATAGCTAGTCCTATTGAAGACTACGCTTCTGGCCACCTCCATCTTGCAGCATGTAGAAGAGAGTAGATGGTAAGTTCACCAAGTAACATCGTCTAGCATAATCCTACCCGGTGATCCTCCCCTCGTCGCCCTGTTAGAGAGCGATCACCGGGTTGTATCTGGCACTTGGAAGGGTGTGTTTTATTAAGTAACCGGTTCTAGTTGTCATAAGGTCATGGTACAACTCCAAGTCGTCCTGTTACCGAAGATCACGGCTATTCGAATAGATTAACTTCCCTGCAGGGGTGCACCACATTTCCCAACACGCTCGATCCCCTTTGTCCGGACACACTTTCCTGGGTCATGCCCGGCCTCGGAAGATCAACACGTCGCAGCCCTACCTAGGCACAACAGAGAGGTCAGCACGCCGGTCTAAATCCTATGGCACAGGGGTCTGGGCCCATCGCCCATTGCATACCTGCATGTTGCGAGGGCGGCCGGTGAGCAGACCTAGCAACCTCCATTACAAAGGAAGTTACGTTACGCGGTCCAACCCGACGCCCGCCGCTCAGTCGCTGACGTCACGAAGGCTTCGGCTGATACCACGATGTCGAGTGCCCATAACTGTTCCCGTGTAGTTGGTTAGTGCGTATAGGCCAGTAGCTAGACTCAGATCAAATACCAAGATCTCGTTAAGCGTGTTATCTTGAAGTCACCACGATCGCCGACCAGGGCCAGGCCCACCTCTCACCTGGGTGGTCCCAACCTGCCCTGACGCTCCGCCTCAAAGATCCACACAGAGGGCTGTCGGGAAAGTATGTCATTCGAGCCCCCAATTCGTGAATCAACCGCGGGTACTCAATGAGCCGACCCGACTTTAGTCACAACATATATCATGTGTAGTAGGTATAGTATATACCCGTGATCAACACCTGACGTGATCACAGCCCGATAGTATAGCATGAAGACATACAAGAATGTAGGGCCACTGATGATAAACTAGCATCCTATACTAAGCATTTAGGATTGCAGGTAAGGTATCAACAGCTATAGCAACAATGATAGGTATGCATCAGAATAGGATTAACGGAAAGCAGTAACATGCTACACTACTCTAATGCAAGTAGTATAGAGAAGATTAGGCGATATCTAGTGATCAAGGGGGGGGGGGCTTGCTTGGTTGCTCTGGCAAGAGAGAGGGGTCATCAACATCGCAGTCGTACTAGGTAGCAGTGGCGTCGGTCTCGTAGTCTATCGGAGAGAAGAGGGGGAAGAAACAATAAATATTAAGCAAACAGATGCATAGCGATGCATGACATGACAAGTAGCGGTGCTAGGGGTGCCCTAATGTGGTATGAGGTGGTACCGGTGAAGGGGGGAAACATCCGGGAAAATATCCCCAGTGTTTCGCGTTTTTAGATAGATGAACCGGAGGGGAAAAGTTGCGTGTTCGCTATGCTAGGGATGCGTGGCGGATGAACGGATTGCGTATTCGAATTCGTCTCGTCGTTCTGAGCAACTTTCATCTACAAAGTTTTTCCATCTGAGGTATGGTTTATTTTATATTAATTTTAAAAGATTTAAATTAATTTTAGAATTTATTTAATTAATTTAATTCAACATTATCCAGAACAGTGTTTGCTGACGTCATCATGATGTCATCATTACATGAGAAGTTGACCTGGTCAACTTGACAGGTGGGTCCCACCTGTCAGTGACCCATTTTAATTAAACACATTAATTAACCTAATCAAGATTAATTAGGGGTGTGGGCCCCACTGTCATTAACTAATTAGTTAATTAACGATAGTTAATTAAGTTATTAGCTAGTTAGGTTAATTAAACAGGATTAATTAAGTTAATTATTTTAGTTAGTTAATTAATTAATTAAATTTATTTTTATTATATATATATTAATCTTTTTTATAAACGTTCTGGGTCGTGGGCTCCGACTGTCATTTGGCCAGGGGGCCATAGCGGTTACGGGCACGGGGGATGCAAGCGTTGGGCAATGCGAGCGCCCGACCCAGGAGAGGGTCGAGCAGTGCAGATGGGCGCCGGCATCGGGAGCCGGATGCGGGAGCGACGAGGCCCCGCGAACGGTGCAGGGAAACAACGGACACGGCCTGCGACGAGAAGCTCCGCGACAACGTTGGTCGGGGCGAGGCGGAGTATGGGGCGGTGGCGCGCCGCGAGGCGAGGCGATGCTCGGGCGAGCGACGGGCGGGGGAGCGCGGGCGGCGGTGAGCCGCATCGGCAGAGCGGCGAGAGGACGCCGCGGGGGGGGGGGAGGGGAGGGGGGCAGAGCAGGCCGGCGGCGTGCCTGTGTGGAGGAGGGCGCGGTCGCCATGGCGCTGGTTGTGGCGAGCGCGAGCGAGGTGCCAGTGCGGGCTGCATAGCACGGCAACGCGAAAGCAGCGCACTGGAGGTTGCGGGCGAGGCCAGGGGCCGAGCGGGAGCGCGGCGAGGTCGTCGGGTGAGGAAGAGGGCACCAGCGCGGTGGGGTAGTGCAACAGCAGAGGGGCCACCACGGCGCGGGTGCGGCGCGTGCAGGTGGTAGCGGTGGAGGGCGAGTGCGGCCTGGAGCGGGCAGGAATGGCGTCGGGCGCGGCGGACGGTGTTCGACAGGGAGAGAGGGGAAGAGGAGGCCGAGGGCCTCACCGTACGGCGTAGGGCCAATGGCAGCGGGGGTCGGGGGGGGGGGAAGGTTGAGGATGACGGCGAAGACGGATAGGACGACGACGAGGTTTCCGGGCGGCTGCGGTGCTCCGGGGACAGCGGGGTCTAGCCACGCCGGATGCGGTGACGGTGAGCGCCGACGACGGGGTTGGGGCATCGTGCCTGAACCAGTGCAGGCAGAGGGGGGTGCGAGGAGCGAGGGGAGTGGGGTTTTTCGCCCCGATCCAAATTGGATCGGGAGGTGGGAGAGGGAGTGGCGACGTAGGGGGGAGTGGGAGTGGTAGTGGCTAGGGTTTCGGGGCAGGGGGGTTATGGAGTGAGGGGGGCCGGCCTGGTTGGCCCTTTGCCTAGTTGGGCTGGCCAGCTGGGCCACAAATGGCCCGGGGGGGTTCTCCCTTTTTCTTTTTCTTTTTTTCTTTTTCTTTTTCTTTTTCTTTTTCTTTTTCTTTCTTCTGTTTTAATTCATTTTAAAATACTTAGGCACTTTATAATAATGTGATTATTACACCATAATTACATATGCAAATTATGGCACCGCCCGAACATTTTTGTTTTATCTTTTGAAAAGTTTTATTATTTAACTTTATTTTAAATTTGAATTTGAATCGGTTTTGAACTAACCCGAGATTAACTACAGTGACAGAGGTGACATGGCATCATTAACATGGGATTACTGTAGCATGATTTTCCGGGCGTTACAACTTGGGCACAATCGAACCACTTCAATGTTGCATATAGTAGGACCACTTAAGAACATGTACATGAGCAACTACAACAGTAGATATACATGAGCAAACACTATTGAGGAATTTCCATATAACATGACCACTTCAAATTTGAATCTCCTACTGTTTGACACTTTAAGAAATCTACACAAATCTCATGCTCTCTCAAACTCAATTCAAAAACCAAATATATATGGATGAACCCCAGAAACCTAGAACCTTTACATATTTCTGTCCTAAATTGTTGTCCTAATAAAAATTATGTCCTAATATAAATTATGAACCCTAGAACTCAATTCTGTCCTAAATTTCAAATTATGAACCCTAGAACTCAATCCAAATTACGTCCTAAATTTCCGTCATAATAAAAACTTAGTACAAACTGAACACTAATGCCCTAATTAACATCTAGTTAACATCTAGTTAAACCCTACTGCCATAAATTATGTCCTACTGCCCTAAATTATGTCCTAAATTAACATCTAGTTAACATCTAAATTACGTCCTACATTTATATTTTTATATTGATTTTTTTCACTAAACTAAACACTACTGCCCTAACCCTACCGCCATAGTTCTTAAGCATCTACAAGTACTGACTAATTAGATGAACCCTACCTAGGTACTTAAGCATCTACAACTACTTAAGCGCCCATTGATGGACCCTAGGAATTTGTCCTAAAAACTACTTAAGCATCTACAACTACTGCCCTAATTAACATCTAGTTTACAATTATATTTAGTTAACTACATTGGGTGCACAACAACTATATAACTACTTAAGCATCTACAAGTACTAGCTAATTTGATGAACCCTAACTAATTATATGAACCCTAGCTAATTTGATGAACCCTAAAATTTGATGAACCCTAGCTAGGCTGAGGTAGGGGAGGAGGAGGAGGTGTAGGCGTGCTAACCTCGGGCACCAGTGGAGTTAGGGAGCAGGAGGAGGCAGAGCAGCTTAGGGAGGGGCCCGCGGCGTCGAGGTCGGGGTCGGGGCTCGAGCACGTGACGGAGGGCGGCGATGTAGGGTGACGACGACGGCGGCCACCGAGGGCAGCAGAGGGCGTGCGAAGGGCGACGGGAGAGCGCGCGGGGGCCGACAACGATGTAGGGCGATGATGGCGGCGACAATAGATCGAGGGGGGATTTGAGGGAAGAAAAACCTTGCGGGGGGTAAGTCAAAAATAGCAGTAGCGCTGGCTCCCGAAACGCGCTATTGCTATAGGAAGTACCTATTTATTTCCCTTTTTATTTTGTTTTTTCCTTTTCTTATTTACTTTTCTTTTTTCCTTTCTCCTTTATTTAAGGAAATTAGTTGTAGCGGGGTACAAGGAACGCACTACTGCTACATTAGCTATAGCGCTTGTCCTGAAAGCACGCTACTGCTTCGCCTTTCTCCTTTATTTTTCTTTTTCTTTTATTTTCCTTCACTTTTTCTTTTTTTCCTTTCCCCTTTTTCTATTTCTTTCATTTTCATTTACTTTTCTATATGTTTTTCATTTTATATTTTCATTAGCAGTAGCGCTTTTCCCAGAAAACATGCTGCTACAACCATCTTAGCAGCAGCGCGCTTTACATAAGCTCGCTACTACTATTCCTAGCTTGCCGAGAACAGTTTGGGAATTGTAGTAGTAGCACTTATTCCTGCAGACGCGCTACTGCTATAACCTTAGCTGTAGCACGTTTATTGACCAGGCACTACTGGTAAATAGCAGTAGCGCTTCTTTTTGACCGACGCTACTGATAAGCTTATAAGTATAAAGTTTTCTCTAGTAGTGTATGGCACCAGTTTTATGTACTAGTAGTATTATACATGTAACAAGTTTAGGAACAAAAGTGACCATGACGGACAAGTTAGGCTAGTAGTAGTACCATTTATCTACTACTCCGTAATAATATTTAAATGCGTGGATAAATAGATGTATCGCCTAGTGCTCGAACAAGGGGACTGGTCGCGTCCTACTAGTATTTGGAATTGACTTCCCTAAAAATATATTTGGAATTGACGTGGTATTTAATATGAAATGTTTGCGCTGAGAAGGAATACATGTCGCTTGATGACGTTTTATATTTAATTTGAGATGGCTCTAGCAAAACATTCAATCGATCAAATCATAGATTTCATTCAAGTTTGACTCCGACTTTACATTCATACCACGATCAAACCAAAATAAACGGAAATGATAAATCCCAAAGTTCGGATTTTAAGCATGGCAATCTGAAAGTTTTTCATGGCAAATTTATATTACGTGGTGGCGGTGGAGGCGTCTTACGTTGGGAAGCGGCTCCTTTGCCGTGGTCTATGCAACGGCGATGGCGGCGTCTTGCACCATTGTTGGTGTACACTTGGACGTTGGCCCTAGCTTCAAGGAAGGCTAGAATGTTTTGGACTTCGGTCTCCTGGAGCCAGTCAACTGGTGGGAGGAGGCGACTGGCGTTGGTGCAAGGAAGCGGTCAACGGCGGTTGTCGGGGATATACCCCGCGGTGTAAACCGGCCGGAAGTTAACCCGGCCGGACTTGGCGGTTTATCTGAAGACCCCGCTGACACTTGGCGAGTTGCTGGCGACCCGCCCTGACCTGACGGTTTACAAGCAACCCACCTGGTCATTATGACTCACTAGTGATCCGGTGTGCGGGACAGACGGATGACAAGGCCCAAGGCCCAGAAGGCCGGTTCACGTTTAATGGTGGGCCGGTTTAAGAGGAAAGGCATGAGGAATATTTGTCTTACAAAGAGTTAAGACCTGGACTTGTATCCGGTTTGTATTAGAGATAGACTAGTCCTAATCCTAATAGGACTCTACATGTAACCCGCCCCTCCAACGTATATAAGGAGGGGCAGGGCACCCCAAGAAGGGGGACAAGTTCCACAAGTTGGGCAAGTTAGGTTTAGACAATAGCTCTCGAGTTAGAGCACTCTTGTAACCGTGATCATCATCATCAATATCAATGAAGCAGGATGTAGGCTTTTACCTCCACCGTGAGGGGCCGAACCTGGGTAAAACATCGCGTCTCTCGTCCCGCTCAACCCCTCTCAAGCTACCACATAGATGCGTTGGCCTCGCGATTAAGTCCTAACACTAAGGACATCTGTCGTGACAATTCCACGACAGTTGGCGCCCACCGTGGGGCCTGCGCACGGTGATGTTGAGTTCTTGGAGGGATCGCTTCTAGGGTTTCGAGAAATTCGCAAAATTTCCGGATGAAGAAGAACCGGTTTGGAAGGAGCTGGATCAACTTCAAGTCATTAATTCAGTCATAGGAAAGCTATGTGTGAAGCTATGTGTGAAGAAAATTGCAGTTACAAGCAACGGATCAGTTTTTGACTTCTGATGGGTTTGGTGATCCGAAACTTCACACAAGATTATCTGTCCACAGTTTCTACAGGTTTGACCGAGTCTAGGAAGAGGATTGGTCCAAGTAACTACGACCCGGAGAAGGACGGGGACTTGAATTAATCGCAACCGTGGTCTCTGCCTCCATGGGCAGCCGTGACTGCGCCCCGAGCCGCCCAGTTTGCCTTAGCTATCGACCCACCGACTGATCTAAGCTGTAGCCTCGCTGGCGGAGCTTTCGATTCCTAGGCGTACAGACGTAACATCACGCGTATACCTGACCGGCTGGCTGATGCTGCTCCTCCACTTATGATCCACTTCCATCAAACAAAAATCTGCTGGAGTGAAGACAACAGCGACTTATTATCATAAGGTGACCGTGGAGAGCCGCCTCATCCCTGTAGTGAGTCGCCACGCCTGGGGTTATGACTGCAACCTCGCCACTGCCTCGAGCCACCCTGTGGAGCCGCGTGGTGCCTCCGCCGCCGTTTCACCCTTGCAGAGAGCCGACCTGCGCCGACCGACCTTGAGCCGCTACTGAAAACCGCCGCGGCCATAACAATCAGGTGCTATTTTTCTAAAACTCTTTTTTGGTGTAATTACATAATGTCAAAAGATTTTCTCGAGGTATGCTATTGTATACACAGGTCAATTACCTCATGATTAAAGTATGATCCGGTCCCCGCGTGCTGTCATTGGAGGTCGCGTCTATATCCACACTATATCAAATGGCTTATCAGATGTGCGCAAATCGCCACCTCAACGGTCCGGTCTACGTCAACTCACCGGGCCGCGCCTGTAGCCGGTTCATTCGACCATACCCACGCCGGTTCAACCGTCCGCGCCCACGGCCGACCCGTATGTCCGCGCGGCTTACAATGCCACGGCCGAGTCACGCGTCTGCTCTGTCATTTAAATATCACGGTTGACTCTGATATGTATATCAACAAATCAGAGCTGCCCCTGCGTCTTGAGCCGCCGGGGGCATGTTCAGCCGCCTCGATCGCGATAAACGGATCATCCGCCGTCTAAACAAATTAGGTGACATCTATCTAAGTCTATTTTTGACATATATTGTTTTTGTAAAAAGAACAATTACATTGGTTTTGCATATTTTTATATGCAGGACAATTATTCGCCACAACATTGGTGTTACACCATGCGTATGGAGCGCGCACTGGCGTCATTATATACTGGCTTTTGACCATTCCGCACTGCTTAATGGACGCGCGCAAACCGCCTGTGGTCCGGTTTACATCAACACGCGGCCGGTTCTCCATCTATGCCGGCTTACAATGCCCGCAGGCGACTCCCCGTCCGTGCCAGTTCACAATACCCGCAGGCGGCTCTCCGTCCGCGCCGGTTTACGACTCCCACGACCGACTCTCCCGTCTGCACCGACTTACTACACCGCGGCCGACTCATCTGGCTGTGCCGTCTCTGAAGCTGCGGCCGTCTTTGTCATCCGTCCATCGTGGCCTGGTCTACATCAACATACCGGGCCGCACCTGTCTGCATGAGCTGTTTATTGGGCGCACAAGTCGCCGCCACTACAGTTTTGATTAACTTCAAATCGCCACTTGGAAGGAACCATTGGCCGAGTTGCTGACACGGCTCATATGGGATCATTTACAACCCGCCGTAGTCACCTCAACCTTCTATGGATTCACATCATGCTATCAACGCCAATGATATACAAGTTATACCGGTTTATATCACGGTCAAATATGGAGAGTCTCAAGCCAACTCCTCGAGTCACCTTTGAAACTCAGGGGCTACGATGACATGACTCAGCGAATCTTGCCAGTTTTAGCAAATTTAAGAACCCCAGGACGATGGAGGGAAGGATAACCCGGTCCCGGAGACTACTGTTATATTGATGAAAGTTTAAAGGCCGTCAGAGAATTTCTGGCTTAGAAAGTATATGACAGTTATAAAATCCCGGCTCGATGAAGAAGTTCCAGGTCATCAGAAATGACTCCGGTTTAGAATCCGGCTCAAGAGACATCTTTCTCCCACAAAGCTCTGAAGCACTCAAATCCGGTTTAACAATGTCCGGTTCAAAAAGGAATTAACTTCTCGCAAGTTCGAGTTTAAAGGCCGTCAGAAAATTTCCGGCTAAAAATGAAGATTCCGGTTTAAAATCTGGTTCAAGGGAAAGATGTCTCCCACAAAGCTTTGAAGCTCTCAATATCCGGTTCAAGATCCCGGTTCAAGAAGAATTTATCTCTTGCAAAAAAGTTAAAAATTGCCAAAGAGGACCTGCTGCCATGACGCGCGGTTCAAACATGGGTATCCCACCTTACTGGCCTAACATATTATTGATCACATGGGGGCTTCTGCTTCATAAAGCGGGGTCTCTGTTCTTTTACATCATGTGTGGTTACACGGAGTTGTTCTAAAGCGGCCTCCGGTTTACCCCTTGAGTTAGCTTTTCAAAAGCATCATGTTATATCACTTGGGGGCTTGGTCATGTCCGAACCAATGCAATACCTCTTGATAGGCAAGAGCCACCAGATCACTTGGGGACTTGGTCACGTCTGAACTAGTCATGCCTCTTGATTGGCCTAAGGCCACAGAATCACTTGGGGGCTTGGTCGAACCCGAACCATTGCCATGCCACTTGATCGGCATAAATGCCACGGTTTCATTTGGGGACCTGGCTGACTTGAACCGTAGCTACACCTATCGGGAGCTTGGTCGTGTTCGACCATGGTAACGCCATCTGATCAGCTCAAATAAGCCTGTTTTTGCAAACAGTTTTGTCATTGCCTTTGCTTCACACTTTTCTTTGAAAGATATTTCTTTCTTTCTATTGCATTTTTAAACCGACAAATTCTTAAACCGGTTCGACTGTTAATTACAAATTGACGGAACATGGTCAAATCTTAATCCGGAGGCTATCTGCCCGGTTTGATTTTCTGTTACCATCCTATTATGGAGTAAACCGGTGTTTATCAACCCGGCTCGGCTTTCAACTACAAGTTGTCAGTACACGATCAAGTTATAATCCGGAGACTATCAGCCCGATCTGGTTTGACTACAAGTCACCAATATTATATATGGTTAATCCGGTGTTTATCACAAACCCGGTACGGTTTTATCATAAACCGGCACAATATGGAAGGAGTTATCAGTACTCAAGATTGGGTTATCACCTTTACTACAAAAAGTTGGTAAAACCAACAATGTGATTCAATGTCACAGGTATGATATATTTCATATTTGATTATTCTTAAGTGCAGCCTTGGTTATAAACCCGGGTTATATGTTGGGCATTATGACCCGTCCGGCGGTAAACCGCCAGGACACTTTAAACTTGTTGTATGCAGAAACAGGTTTGTTAAACCGGCCTGGCTTTTGACTATAAGTCGCCATTATGATGAGAAATTATCGAGTGTTTGTTAAACCGGCCTGGCTTTTGGACTATAAGTCGCTAGTATATATACATTTGGATTGCGCCATTGGAATTATGCGCTTATAAATCATTGGGTTATATTATTCAAATAGCCAAACTTGGCTGAATTTTCATTATGATATTGAATGAATAAGGTTTTCACTGGATTATATTATCTTGAATAGCCAACATGGCTGGATTTTTATGGTTATTAATAACCGGTATTACTGAGTTTTCAAAGTCGCTTTAGCGCAATGGCTATTATTTTATCAAAGGATATGATTTATTCTACAATGGAAGGAATAGTCCCGAGTCACTGCAGGCTTACAACCCGGCACTTGGGGGCTACATTATTCAAATTGAGATTACATGCAAGTCTCATGTCGCTGCAAGCATGCATCATGACACTTGGGGGCTAATGCAAAGTCATTTTTACTAGTCTTATTGAAGACCCGACTCGTCATATTATAATGAGCCAGCCCTTGGGGGCTACCAATTGCTCATCTCAACAATTCAAGGTACACAAGTTTTTGTCCATAATATTGAAGGATCCATTGCTCAGTTGGTAAAGCACAAAGCTCTTAACCTTGTGGACGTGGGTTCAAGCCCTACGATGGAAGCTACATTATAAGATGTTATTTTCATTCAAGTATATATCAAGTCCCGGTTCAGTATTATCTTACTAAACCGGCCCTTGGGGGCTACACATCACTGCTCAAGTCTACATGATTATATTTACAAAGTCCCTGCTCATTATTGCATAATGACCCAGCCCTTGGGGGCCACACTGATTGAAGTTTTTATAAGCAATTACAAGTCCCAGGTTGCTGCAAGCATGACAACCCGGCACTTGGGGGCTACATATATGGAGTATTCAGTTTATATGATTGAGATGAACTAATCGGATTTCTTCAAGGTTGAAACACTTATTGGAGCAAGTCTTAAGTTGTCACTATGTTCTCCTCTTAAGACTTGGGGGCTACAGGTATTATGCATATAAAGGAGGAACATCTTCATTTTATCAGTTTTGAGCAAATCAGGAAGATCAATTACATGACCTGGCGTCGACAACAATTATGACCCGGCATCATCAATATTTATAAACCGGCCATTTTGGTAATATTAAACCGGCAAGTTTTACATCTTCAAACCGGCTGAATATCAGATAAGTATTTTTAGACCCATATTTCTTAAACTGGCGCTTTGGGAGCTGAGTCAAAGGAGTTATTCTTCACAATATTTCTCGGTGACAAACCAATGTCGGCAAATTGATTATGAAGCTGGTCTGTTGACCCGGATTTCCCAGAAGGAGGAAATAACAAGGACTTAAGGATGATCAGGTACCAGTTTACAAAAATTCTTAACCCGGAGCATAACCTGCCAAATTTGTTCTTGTGTTTATTTTGCAGCATAAGTTTACCATGAATAAATCCAAGCTAAACTTGGGGGCTAATGTCGAGGATATACCCCATGGTGTAAACCGGCCGGAAGTTAACTCGACCGGACTTGGCGGTTTATCTAAAGACCCCGCTGACACTTGGCGAGTTGCTGGCGACCCGCCCTGACCTGGCGGTTTACAAGCAACCCACCTGGTCATTATGACTCACTAGTGATCCGGCGTGCGGGACAGACGAATGACAAGGCCCAAGGCCCAGAAGGCCGGTTCATGTTTAACGGTGGGCCGGTTTAAGAGGAAAGGCATGAGGAATATTTGTCTTACAAAGAGTTAAGACCTGGACTTGTATCCGGTTTGTATTAGAGATAGACTAGTCCTAATCCTAATAGGACTCTACATGTAACCCGCCCCTCCAACGTATATAAGGAGGGGCAGGGCACCCCAAGAAGGGGGACAAGTTCCACAAGTTGGACAAGTTAGGTTTAGACAATAGATCTCGAGTTAGAGCACTCTTGTAACCGTGATCATCATCATCAATATCAATGAAGCAGGATGTAGGCTTTTACCTCCACCGTGAGGGGCCGAATCTAGGTAAAACATCACGTCTCTCGTCTCGCTCAACCCCTCTCAAGCTACCACATAGATGTGTTGGCCTCGCGACTAAGTCCTAACACTAAGGACATCTGCCGTGACAATTCCACGACAGCGGTGATCCATGCCGCTGAGGGGGGCACTAGCACCGGCTCGGGGATAGGCGCTGGCAACGGCCCGGTGGAGATATTCGTGTGCACGGGCACCGGCACGGGCACGCGCATCAGTGCATGCGCAGGCGCATATGCTGGCAGGTGCACGGGCGCGTGAAAGTCGGCGGGGACCTCGTGGAACCTTGTGACATTAAGCTCACCGACAATGTGCGGCTCCCAGCCCATCAATGCCACGGGGATGGGCGCTGGTGCAGTCGGAGCGACAGGAGCTAGAACGGGAGCGGGGACAGGCACGACGTCTTCCTGCAAGGCTAGTTCAATCTCATCCCAAAGTGTCTTATGTTCTTGAGACTCCAACTGGGTGTCTTCCTAAGGAAACTGGAAGACTAAGGGGAGCCCATTGTGATGCGACATGGCGTACAATAAGGTCAGGCTGGTTGGAGGTAGACGACAGGAGAATGGAAGAGAAAGAGAGAAGATTGTGGCGATACTGGGGAGTATCGGGGTGATTTTAAACTGTGGCGCCGGCACCATTAAAAGTGGGGGCAGTTGGGACGAAGATGGGCGGCGGAGCCTGGTCAAAGGGCTCGCCTCTCGGTGAGCTTGCACAGCGGCCTGCTCGCATGCCTCCCGGTCAGCCTGCGCAGCGGCTGGTCGCAGGCCTCCCGGTCAGCCGGTGCAGCGGTCTGCTAACACGCCTCCTGTTGACTCGCACGCTTGCTCGGATGGCACCTGCCAATGAGAAGCGGGACTCGTGGCGGCACGTAGGTCTAATGCCCATGGTTTGAATAGTGAAACCATTTGCGTTAACGTGACATGTCTTTGTTCCAAAATACCTTGGCTCTTCATTTGTGCAAATTTTCATAAGCAACTTGTCTCAAATTGAACAAAAAATTACGACGGCCTATTTGTGCCATATCACGAGACCATGCATGCTCAGTTTCATGAATTTCAGGTCACTTTTGGATTTCCTGAAATTTAAAATTCAGGATTGGAAATAATATCATAACCGTCATCATGAAATAAATGTTCAAGCGATACATCTTTACTGTTGTAGATGTTAATATTTCTTAAGAAAGGATTTGGTGAAACATTTTTCTTAGTTAGACTTCACACAAGTTATATATGTAGAGTAAAAGGGTAATCCCTCCGTACCAGTGCATTGCCAGATATAGTAACTCTAGTACTACACATGAACAAACAGAGCTCAATTCTGTTCTCATCCTGGTGTAGTACTTACTAGGCAATGGATTTGATGGGTGACCTTGGGTAGCGGCGACCGAGGGAATTGAACCATGCTTGGCACGGTAGGTAACGTGGTCTAGTTACTAAAGCATCCCTCAATTGTTCATCGGTAGTCATTATGGACCAGGGACATGAGGGGAATTTCCTAGGCTTGGAAATTTGGCCGCTAGATATTTCGACTCGAAACGCGGATGCTCGAGTGGTTGGGGTTGGATAATGTGCATACCATGCTCGCCACTAGCAGGACATGAGCATGGGTGCTACCATTCGAGAATACGAAAGGAATCTTTTAAATTGCCGAATGAATCTATATGCATTACAATGCTCGTATTTTCCTTGCAAATAACTGGTCATTCCAAAAGGCACGGTAATTGATTTATGATGAGTTCTTGAATTAGAGTGAGTTCGTGATATAGTGTTCCCAACATGGATTTCACATTTCATGGTATCCCAGCAAGTTTTTCATTGCAGATTCAAATTTAAAAGATGAACGGTATGGTGGTGAGAAAACTTTGTATGTATTCAAGAATATGACCACACACACACGAACACAACAACAATCCAGTATGTATAGTGCATATAGTTTTCCAGACCATGCAAGTATGAGACGAATTCAAAAATACTCCCTGTGTTCTTAAATATTTGTCTTTTAGAGATTTCAACAAGTGACTACATACGGAGCAAAATGAGTGAATCTAGACTCTAAAATATGTCTATATACATCCGTATGTGGTAGTCCATTTGAAATCTCTAAAAAGACAAATATTTAGGAACAAACAAGAGTAAAATGTAAGCCATGCATGGTCCTCAATTCAATATATAAAATGCATAGTAAACTGAAGTATGAATATTAAGTTTAGTACTACATACATGCAAATATTGCGACCCCCCACCACACATGCTTCATGTATCGATTGATGTTCATTTCTCTGTTGATAGAGCTATTGGTATTCGACACACGCGTGCTCATTATTTGTCTTCACGTTTCGATCTTCATTTATGTAATTCCCACCCTCGCACTCTCAACAAATGTATTTCTCACAGACAACCTCATCGTGCCCTCCATGACAAACCATCCCTCTCTCTCAAGACACATACGTTGCTTTTGTAAAACATCTTCACCGTGCGCGCACACACAAAGTTTATCTAGGACACTCTTGGTAACTATCTCCCTCCAGCCCTCACTACAGCTTTGCCGCACGATATCTCGGTGTATCGTCTTTAACATTCGAGTGTATGCTAGGCCACACTCACTCGATCTCTCCCTCTATAAATGACTCGACTGACCTCGCTTTTTCGCGTTGTCTCTCTCACACATAGACGCTCGCACTACACCTCTTGCATAAGCGGAGCTATGTAGATTGTCGGGGGGGTAACCCCTCGACCTTAGATAAAATTGTGAAGCTCTGTTTAGGACTGTTTAGATTATATTTTTTGAACATTATATTTGTCCCCACTCTCCCAAACACCGATGGGTTGTGCACCCTCCCCCTCCCCGGGAGAATATCATGTGCCCCCACACCTTAGATGCTATATGCTGATACGTGTTCCTTGGAGCTTGTAGATCTGAGATATAGCGGCTCACAGGATATCTTAATATTTTAAAAGAAACCTTCATGAGTTTGAGAATTGCACACAATTTGTACAAAAACTACGTAGATGCCCTTGGATCCCATATCCAACGACCTGGAAGCTCGTATCACCGTAGCATCTAACAAGAGGGAGGACCTCATACTATCTTGTATGTAAGAATATCATGTGCTACCACACCTTAGATGCTTTGGTGATACAAGCTCTTCGAGCCATTGGATATGTGATCCAACAACTCCTTGGTGGTTCAATTTTTTTTGTAGAAAAGCCCCCAAAGAGTTCGGGCACTGCTCACAAGCACAAAGACTGCTCATATGCCACTGGATCTCAGATCGAACGACCTCGAAGCTCGTATCGCCATAGCATCCAAGCTATGAGAGCACCTGATGTTTTCTCGCACGGGAGAATATGACGTGCTCCCACACTGTAGATTCTATGGTGATACGAGTTCCCAAGAGATCTAACAGCTCACAGTAGGAGGTTCGAATGTTTTTGCAATATAGGCCACAAAGAATTTGGGAATTGCGCAGAAAGTACAAGTACTATGCATGTGGCATCTGATCATAGATCAAACGACCTAGATGGTCGTATCATTGTAGTGGCTAATTAATCTATGAGGAGCACCTAATATGAGCTACTGGGAGCCGTTGGATCCAAGATCCAGTGGCACACACAAGGCCTGAATGTTTATTTGCAAAAAAACTTGGAGAGTTTGGAAATTGCACATAATTACAAAGACTACTCCCAAGCCATTGGATCTCAGATCCAACGACGTGAAATCTCATATCACCATAGCATCTAAGCTGCGGGGTGCATGTGATATTCTATGCCGCCGACATTTTTGTTCCTAAAGTTGCAAAATATGTGTAACTGGTGCTGTAACTTGTCTAACCGCGCAAAGTGTTTGTGCAAAAAACATCCTACACTGAAATATCGGAACAACACACGGGGGTCCCACTTGTCATTGATCAAATTTGGACCTAAAACTAAAAAATCTGAAGGACGAGATTCGAACTGGCAACCTGGACTACAAAGCACACGTCGATAGCCTGAAACAACAATGGTTGTTGGTTTTGTCGCATAACTTGATTTTATATAGTATTACGTTGAGTAGAGTAGAGGGAGTGGCTCGTCAACATGTGCATGACCGTTGACTCACTTACTGGTGGGTCCCATGTCTGCAATATCTCTCTCTTCTCTCCATCTAGTACAACCTTTAGATGCATGGGCACACATGAAGAGCGGCGCGAGGTTGCCGTGGTGTTATTATAACTAAAAAGATGCTTGGAAAATATATGAATCGCTTAGAACAAGAGACGTTGTGGTTGTTGGGGAACGCAGTATTTCAAAAAATTTCCTACGATCACGCAAGATATAACTAGGAGATGCATAGAAACGAGAGGGGAGAGTGTGTCCATGTACCCTCGTAGACTGAAAGCAGAAGCGTTTAGTAACGCAGTTTATGTAGCCGAACGTCTCCACGATCCAACCGATCCTAGCACCGAATGTACGGCACCACCGTGTTCAGCACATGTTTAGAACGATGACGTCCCTCGAGCTCTTGATCCAGTTGAGGACAAGGGAGAGTTCCGTCAGCATGATGGCGTCTTGATGGTGATGATGAAGTTACCGGCACAGGGCTTCGCCTAAGCACTACAACGATATGACTGAGGTGTGTAACTATGGAGGTTGGGCACCGCACACGGCTAAGACTATTGATCTTGTGTCCTAGGGCGCCCCTGCCCCGTTATATAAAGGAGGAGAGGGGGAGGCCGGCCGGCTCCTGTAGGGCGCGCCAAGGAGAGGAGTCCTACTAGGACTCCAAGTCCTAGTAGGATTCCACTTGGTGGAAGGGGAAAGGAGGAAGGGAGAGGGGGAAGGGAAGGAAAGGGGGGTGCCGCCCCCTTCCCCTAGTCCAATTTGGACTGCCAAGGGGGGCGGCCAGCCCCTTGTGGCCCTTCTCTCTCCCCACTAAGGCCCATGAAGGCCCATTAGTTCCCCCGGGGGGTTCCGATAACCCTCACGCTCTCCGATAGTTACCCGGTACCTCTCGGAACTCATCCGGTGTCCGAATAACATCGTCCAATATATCAAACTTTATGTCTTGACCATTTTGAGACTCCTCGTCATGTCCGTGATCTCATCCGGTACTCCGGACAAATTTCGGTCATCAAATCACATAACTCATAATATAAATCGTCATCGAACGTTAAGCATGCGGACCCTACGGGTTCGAGGACTATGTAGCGTTGACTGAGACACATCTCTGGTCAATAACCAATAGCGGAACCCGGATGCTCATATTGGCTCCTACATATTCTACGAAGATCTTTATCAGTCAAACCACATAACAACATACATTGTTCCCTTTGTCATCGGTATGTTACTTGCCCGAGATTCGATCGTCGGTATCATCATACCTAGTTCAATCTCGTCACTGTCAAGTCTCTTTACTCGTTCCGTAATGCATCATCCCGTAACTAACTCATTAGTCACATTGCTTGCAAGGCTCATAGTGATGTGCATTACCGAGAGGGCCCAGAGATACCTCTCCGATACACGGAGTGACAAATCCTAATCTCAATCTATGCCAACTCAACAAACACCATCAGAGACACCTGTAGAGCATCTTTATAATCACCCAGTTACGTTGTGACGTTTGATAGCACACAAGGTGTTCCTCCGGTATTCGGGAGTTGCATAATCTCATAGTTAGAGGAACATTTATAAGTCATGAAGAAAGCAATAGCAATAAAACTAAATGATCATTATGCTAAGCTAACGGATGGGTCTGGTCCATCACATCATTCTCTAATGATGTGATCCCGTTCATCAAATGACAACACATGTCTATGGTCAGGAAACTTAACCATCTTTGATTAACGAGCTAGTCAAGTAGAGGCATACTAGGGACACTTTGTTTGTCTATGTATTCACACATGTACCAAGTTTCTGGTTAATACAATTCTAGCATGAATAATAAACATTTATCATGATATAGGGAAATATAAATAACAACATCATTATTGCCTCTGGGGCATATTTCCTTTAGTCTCCCACTTGCACTAGAGTCAATAATCTAGATTACATAGTAATGATTCTAAAACCCATGGAGTCTTGGTGCTAATCATGCTTTGCTCATGAGAGAGGCTTAGTCAACGGTCTGCAACATTCAGATCCGTATGTATCTTGCAAATCTCTATGTCTCCCTCATTGACTTGATCGTGGATGGAATTGAAGCGTCTCTTGATGTGTTTGGTTCTCATGTGAAATCTGGATTCCTTCGCCAAGGCAATTACTCCAGTATTGTCACAAAAGATTTTCATTGGACCCGACGCACTAGGTATTACACCTAGATCGGATATGAACTCCTTCATCCGGACTCCTTCATTTGCTGCTTTCGAAGCAGCTATGTATTCCGCTTCACACGTAGATCCTGCCACGACGCTCTGCTTGGAACTGCACCAACTGACAGCTCCACCATTCAATATAAATACGTATCCGGTTTGTGACTTAGATTCATCCGGATTAGTGTCAAAGCTTGCATCGACATAACCATTTACGACGAGCTCTTCGCCACCTCCATAAACGGGAAACATATCCTTAGTCCTTTTCAGGTATTTCAAGATGTTCTTGACCGCTGTCCAAGGATCCACTCCTGGATTACTTTGGCACCTCAATGCTAAACTTATAGCAAGGCACACATCAGGTCTAGTACACAGCATTGCATACATGATAGAACCTATAGCTGAGGCATAGGGATTGACTTTCATTTTTCCCTATCTTCTGCAGTGGTCGGGCATTGAGTCTGACTCAATTTCACACCTTGTAACACAAGCAAGAACCCTTTCTTTGTTCGATCCATTTTGAACTTCTTCAAAACTTTATCAAGGTATGTGCTTTGTGAAAGTCCAATTAAGTGTCTTGATCTATCTCTATAGATCTTGATGCCCAATATATAAGGAGCTTCACCAAGGTCTTTCATTGAAAAATTCTTATTAAAGTATCCTTTTATGCTGTCCAGAAATTCTGTATTATTTCCAGTCAACAATATGTCATCCACATATAATATTAGAAATGCCACAGATCTCCCGCTCACTTTCTTGAAAACACAGGCTTCTCCAAAAGTCTGTATAAAACCATATGCTTTGATCACACTATCAAAGCGTATATTCCAACTCCGAGAGGCTTGCACCAGTCCATAAATGGATCGCTAGAGCTTGCACACTTTTTTAGCACCTTTTGGATCGATATAAACCTTCTGGTTGCATCATATACAACTCTTCTTTTAGATATCCATTAAGGAATACAGTTTTGACATCCATTTGCCAAATTTCATAATCATAAAATGCGGCAATTTCTAACATGATTCGGACAGACTTAAGCATCGCTACGGGTGAGAAGGTCTCATCGTAGTCAACTCCTTGAACTTGTTGAAAACCTTTCTCAACAAGTCGAGCTTTGTAGACAGTAACATTACCGTCAGCTTCAGTCTTCTTCTTGCAAATCCATTTATTCTCTATGGCTTGCCGATCATTGGGCAAGTCAACCAAAGTCCACACTTGGTTCTCATACATGGATCCCATCTCAGATTTCATGGCCTCAAGCCATTTCGCGAAATCTGGGCTCATTATCGCTTCCTCATAGTTCGTAGGTTCATCATGGTCAAGTAACATGACCTCCAGAACAGGATTACCGTACCACTCTAGTGCGGACCGTACTCTGGTTGACCTACGAGGCTCAGTAGTAACTTGATCTGAAGTTTCATGATCATCATCATTAGCTTCCTCACTGATTGGTGTAGGAATCACTAGAACTGATTTCTGTGATGAACTACTTTCCAGTTCGGGAGAAGGTACAATTATCTCATCAAGTTCTACTTTCCTCCCACTCACTTCTTTCGAGAGAAACTCCTTCTCTAGAAAGGATCCATTCTTAGAAATGAATATCTTGCCTTCAGATCTGTGATAGAAGGTGTACCCAACAGTTTCCTTTGGGTATCCTATGAAGACACATTTCTTCGATTTGGGTTCGAGCTTATCAGGTTGAAGCTTTTTCACATAAGCATTGCAGCCCCAAACTTTAAGAAACGACAGCTTAGGTTTCTTGCCAAACCACAGTCCATATGGTGTCGTCTCAACGGATTTAGATGGTGCCCTATATAACGTGAGTGCAGCCATCTCTAAAGCATAACCCCAAAACGATAGCAGTAAATCAGTAAGAGACATCATAGATCGCACCATATCTAATAAACAATAGATGTGGTGTTCTAGGTGGCGTGAGTTGCGAAACTATTCCACATTGTTTCAAATGAAGACCAAACTCGTAACTCAAATGTTCACCTCCACGATCAGATCGTAGAAACTTTATTTTGTTGTTATGATGATTTTAAACTTCACTCTGAAATTCTTTGAACTTTTCAAATGTTTCAGACTGATGTTTCATCAAGTAGACATACCCATATATGCTGAAATCATCTGTGAAGGTCAGAAAATAATGATACTCGCCGCGAGCCTCAACACTCATCGGACCGCATACACCAGTGTGTATTATTTCCAATAAGTTAGTTGCTCGCTCCATTGTTCCAGAGAACGGAGTCTTAGTCATCTTGCCCATGAGGCATGGTTCGCAAGCATCAAGTGATTTATAATCAAGTGATTCGTAATCAAGTGATTCCAAAAGTCCATCAACATGGAGTTTCTTCATGCGCTTTACACCAATATGACCTAAACGGCAGTGCCAAAAATAAGTTGCACTATCATTAATAAACTTGTATCTTTTGGCTTCAATATTATGAATATGTGTACTACTATTGAGATTTAACAAAAATAGACCACTCATCAAGGTGCATGACCATAAAAGATATTACTCATATAAATAGAACAACCATTATTCTCCGATTTAAATGAATAATCATCTCGCATCAAACAAGATCCAGATATAATGTTCATGCTCAATGCTGGCACCAAATAAGAATTTTTTAGGTCTAAAACTAATCCCGACGGTAGATGTAGAGGTAGCGTGTCGACGGTGATCACATCAACTTTGGAATCATTTCCCACACGCATCGTCACCTCATCCTTAGCCAATCTTTGTTTGATCCGTAGCCCATGTTTCGAGTTGCAAATGTGAGCAACCGAACCAGTATCAAATACCCAGGCGCTACTACGAGCATTAGGAAGGTACACATCAATAACATGTATATCAAATATACCTTTCACTTTGCCATCCTTCTTATCTGCCAAATACTTGGGGCAGTTGCGCTTCCAGTGACCAGCCCCTTTGCAGTAGAAGCACTCAGTCTCAGGCTTAGGTCTAGACTTGGGTTTCTTCACTTGAGCAGCAACTTGCTTGCCATTCTTCTTGAAGTTCCCCTTCTTCCCTTTGCCCTTTTTTTGAAACTAGTGGTCTTGTTAACCATCAACACTTGATGCTCCTTCTTGATTTCCACCTCCGCAGCCTTTAGCATTGCGAAGAGCTCGGGAATTGTCTTATCCATCCCTTGCATATTATTGTTTTCCATGAAGCTTTTGTAGCTTGGTGGTCATGATTGAAGAACTTTGCAAATGACAGTATCATTTGGAAGATTAACTCGCAGTTGAGTCAAGTGGTTGTGGTACCCAGACATTTTGAGTATATGTTCACTGACAGAACTATTCTCCTCCATCTTCCAGCTATAGAACTTATTGGAGACTTCATATCTCTCAATTCGGGCATTTTCTTGAAATATTAACTTCAACTCCTGGAACATCTCATATGCTCCATGACGTTCAAAACGTCTTTGAAGTCCCGATTCTAAGTCGTAAAGCATGACACGCTGAAGTATCGAGTAGTCATCAGCTTTGCTCTGCTAGATATTCATAACATCTGGAGTTGCTCCTGCAGCGGGTTTTGCACCTAGCGGTGCTTCCAGGACATAATTCTTCTGTGCAGTAATGATGATAATTCTAAAGTTACGGACCCAGTCTGTGTAGTTGCTACCATCATCTTTCAACTTAGCTTTCTCTAGGAACGCATTAAAATTCAAGGGAACGGTACCATGGGCCATTGATCTACAACAACATAGACATGCAAATACTATCAGGTACTAGGTTCATGATAAATTAAAGTTCAATTAATCATATTACTAAAGAACTACCACTTAGATAGACATCCCTCTAGTCATCTAAATGATCATGTGATCCATATCAACTAAACCATGTCCGATCATCATGTGAGATGGAGTAGTTTTCAATGGTGAACATCACTATGTTGATCATATCTACTATATGATTCACGTTCGACCTTTCGGTCTCAGTGTTCCGAGGCCATATCTGCATATGCTAGGCTCGTCAAGTTTAACCCGAGTATTATGCATGTGCAAAACTGGCTTGCACCCGTTGTATGTGAACGTAGAGCTTATCACACCCGATCATCACGTGGTGTCTCAGCACGACGAACTGTAGCAACAGTGCATACTCAGGGAGAACACTTATACCTTGAAATTTAGTGAGGGATCGTCTTATAATTCTACCGCCGTACTAAGCAAAATAAGATGCATAAAGGATAAACATCACATGCAATCAACAAAAGTGATATGATATGGCCATCATCATCTTGTGCCTTTGATCTCCATCTCCAAAGCACCGTCATGATCACCATCATCACCGGCTCGACACCTTGATCTCCATCGTAGCATCGTTGTCATCTCGCCAACTATTGCTTCTACGACTATCGCTACCGCTTAGTGATAAAGTAAAGCAATTACATGGCGATTGCATTTCATACAATAAAGCGACAACCATAAGGCTCCTGTCAGTTGCTGATAACTTTTACAAAACATGATCGTCTCATACAACAATTTATATCTCATCACGTCTTGACCATATCACATCACAACATGCCCTGCAAAAACAAGTTAGACGTCCTCGTTGTTGCAAGTGTTACATGGCTGCTATGGGTTACTAGCAAGAACCGTTCTTACCTATGCATCAAAACCACAACCATTTTTCGTCAATGTGCTGTTTTAACCTTCAACATGGACCGGACATAGTCAAACTCGATTCAACTAAAGTTGGAGAAACAGACATCCGCCAGCCACCTGCGTGCAAAGCACATTGGTAGAGCCAGTCACATGAACTCGTTCATGTAATGTTAGTCCGGGCCACTTCATCCAACAATACCGCCGAATCAAAGTAAGGCATTGCTGGTAAGCAGTATGACTATTATCACCCACAACTCTTTGTGTTCTACTCGTGCATATAACATCTACGCACAGACCTGGCTTTGATACCACTGTTGGGGAACACAGTATTTCAAAAAAAATCCTACGATCATGCAAAATCTATCTAGGAGATGCATAACAACGAGAGGGGAGAGTGTGTCCATGTACCCTCGTAGACCGAAAGCAAAAGCGTTTAGTAACGCGGTTGATGTAGTCGAATGTCTTCGTGATCCAACCGATCCTAGTACCAAACGCACGGCACTTCCGTGTTCAACACATGTTCAACACGATGATGTCCCTCGAGCTCCTGATCCAGTTGAGGACGAGGGAAAGTTTCGTCAGCATGACGGTGTGTTGATGGTGATGATGAAGTTATTGGCGCAGTGCTTCGCCTAACCACTACAACGATATGACCGAGGTGTGTAACTGTGGAGGGGGCACTGCACACGGCTAAGACTATTGATCTTGTGTCCTAGGGTGCCCCCTGCCCCCGTATATAAAGGAGGAGAGGGGGAGGCCGGCTGGCCCCTGTAGGCGCGTCAAGGAGAGGAGTCCTACTAGGACTCCAAGTCCTAGTAGGATTCCACTTGGTGGAAGGGGGGAGGAGGAAGGGAGAGGGGGAAGGAGGAAGGGAGAGGGGGAAGGGAAGGAAAGGAAAGGGTGGCGCCGCCCCCTTCCCCTAGTCCAATTCGGATTGCCAAGTGGGGGGGGGGGGGGGAAGCCAGCCCCTTGTGGCCCTTCTCTCTCCCCACTAAGGCCCATTAGTTCCCCCGTGGGTTCCGATAACCCTCTAGCACTCTGATAGTTACCCGGTACCTTTCGGAACTCATCCGGTCTTCGAATAACATCGTCCAATATATCAACCTTTATGTCTCGACCATTTCGAGACTCCTCGTCATGTCCGTGATCTCATCCGGGACTCAGAACAAACTTCGGTCATCAAATCACATATCTCATAATACAAATCGTCATCGAACATTAAGCGAGCGGACCCTATGGGTTCGAGAACTATGTAGACATGACCGAGACACATCTCTGGTCAATAACCAATAGCGGAACCTGGATGCTCATATTGGCTCCTACATATTCTACGAAGATTGACGGTGTCCTGGACTAGGGGGTACTCAACACGTCATCTCCCGATCTGTTAGATTGGGCCGAGGACCCCCATGGCCGTATACTCATGGGCCAGTTCGGACAGCTGCCGCATACATGGAAGATTCCACAAGACTTGGTGATCAAGACAAGGACTCCTCCCCACCGGCGTATTCGGCTAGGACTCTTGTTATCCTAGGTCTTTGGTGCATTATATAAACCGAGGCCAGGCTAGTCGATAGAGAATATATACAACATACAATCATACCATAGGCTAGCTTCTAGGGTTTAGCCTCTCTGATCTCGTGGTAGATCTACTCTTGTACTACCCATATCATCAATATTAATCAAGGAGGACGTAGGGTTTTACCTCCATCAAGAGGGCCCGAACCTGGGTAAAACTTCGTGTTCCCCGCCTCCTGTTACCATCCGCCTTAGACGCACAGTTCAGGACCCCCTACCCAAGATCCGCCGGTTTTGACACGAGTGTGTGGTCACTAGCCGGGGAGCCTAATTTCTCTCTCAAAGCCGCTAGAGTTTAGTTTGCTAAACTGGCCTAATGAGAAGTACTCCGCCTTCAGGATAGGAGGTTGAAGCCGTAGGCTGACCCGCTTGAAGTCTTGAGATAGGATGTGACATGTTAAAGCACGACAGAAGCACTCTTTTTTTTCTAAAACCAATTTTCGGATTGGCACCGAACACTTGATCTTGTTCGGACGTCAAGTTTTTACTGACGTTTTTTGGTTTTCCAAGCTTATGACACTTTTATACTATTTATGTGTTTTCAGCACAAGTCTCGCAGTGCAACGCTAGACACCTTTAGAGATCCGGCAAAAACATTCTCGGATATTGCTATATATGCATTGGTTTTGAATTGTGTCTTCGGTCAATAGTTGGGTTGCCCGGCTCCTGTACTTGCTTCCTACGTTCCGCTTTGTTCGGCTAGGCATGCAAAGGGAGAACCACTGCGACTGTGCTTCCAGCTCACATGGTTAAGCACCTCAGTGCAGAAAGCCGAAAGTTGACTGTCACAATAAGCGTAAACTGGTCAGTGATCCGATGACTGTGTTAAATGACGGGCCATTCATAACAATGGCCGAAGTGTTTACTGCTTGACCTCGACTGTCGCCGAACACTACCGGGGGCTATTAACTGGCCTCCCAAACTAAATCCTCGATATTTTGCTCTTACATTAGAGCTGAGGTTTCATGATCATGCTTAGCATGACAACCCAAAGAAAGGAACCTATAGCGGGACTATTTTCTTTGGAAGACATTTCTTATGTTAAATAGTAATATAAAATATCTCTCTGCGTACCTTTGTTTATAAAACCGTATGGCTAGATTGCCTTGTTTGTCTTGCCCTCATAAAAGCTTTATAAAGTAGGACAAACACTCCTCGGCTACTGGCCGAGGAGGTGGAAGCCGATGGTCGGTCAACAAAGTTTTGTACAATGCGGATCCGAGCATTAATGACGTAAAGTACTTGGATACATAGAGTCATTACACATAATTTGTGATTTTACTATGGATATGATCCTTAATTCTGCCACCCGTGCCTACATTAAGGCTCGGGTTCTACTGGGCTTCGGGCTTATTATTTACAAATGTTAAAGGGGCACATCGATCCCCTGATCTAGTGTTGGCACCCGACCAGTGTCTCGGGGGCTACTGCATTGCCTGTTCAATGCAGAAAATTTTAAGTGCAATACAGTTTCCGACGAGATTTTGATCCTCAGGTTGGTCGGCCGCACCCAACCTGAGTCTTGAGGACTGAGCACGCCGCTTTTTGTGTCCCGAAGTATTCTGCTGAGCTAGGACTTGATCCTCAGGACGATTTTACAAATCAACCTGAGTCTCAGCGGCTACTGGGATCAGCGGTCTTACGTCATCCTTCAGGTGCATCTTGGGTTTTAGACTGATACACAGCTTGAGGGCTACTGGCTATATATCTCGGCAGAGAATAAATTGCACCAATCAAAAACATTGACCAAAAATTGGCCCACAGTCGGGGTGGTGCGCCACCTCGGAAGCAGTCCGGCATAAAGCTCGGGCGCTAGTGGCTGGATCCATAGAGGGCATTTCCGGCATTAAGCTCGGCTAAACTCCTTCAACTTTTTTGAACCAAGGTGATTTATGACAGTCCGACGTTTGAGCTTGGACATAGTCCGACGTTGGAGCTTAGACATAGTCCGGCGTTGGAGCTTGGACATAGTCCAGCGTTGGAGCTCGGATACATTCCTGCATTGGAGCTCGGAAGCGGTCCGCCGTTGGTGCTCGTCTGCAAAAGATACCTCAAATGCAGTCCGGCGTTGGAGCTCAGACGCAAGAGGACACTGCCTCCTGGGAATAACTTCAAATCTGAGGTGTGGCATAAAAATAACAAGGCATTGATAAAGGCCGGAAACTTAAAGGGGCTCCTCGGATACCCGACGTATAAACTCGTTGAATGCATTTCGGCGATCCTCAAGATCGAAGATGAGAAGATTTTTTTTGAACTAGTTTTCAAGACCGACAACCGAAGATGAAGAACAGTTCGGAAGAATTGAGGAGCGTCCCTAACTTGAAGACCGGTTCAGGGGGCTACTGACGGTGTCCTGGACTAGGGGGTACTCAACACATCATCTCCCGATCTGTTAGATTGGGCCGAGGACCCCCATGGTCGTATACTCATGGGCCAGTTCGGACAGCTGCTGCATACATGGAAGATTCCACAAGACTTGGTGATCAAGACATGGACTCCTCCCCACCGGCGTATTCGGCTAGGACTCTTGTTATCCTAGGCCTTTGGTGCATTATATAAACCGAGGCTAGGCTAGTCGACAGAGAATATATACAACATACAATCATACCATAGGCTAGCTTCTAGGGTTTAGCCTCTCTGATCTCCTGGTAGATCTACTCTTGTACTACCCATATCATCAATGTTAATCAAGTAGGATGTAGGGTTTTACCTCCATCAAGAGGGCCCGAACCTGGGTAAAACATCATGTTCCCTGCCTCCTGTTACCATCCGCCTTAGACGCACAGTTCGGGACCCCCTACCCGAGATCCGCCGGTTTTGACACCGAGAAAGATCTTTATTGGTCAAACCGCATAACAACATACATTGTTCCCTTTGTCATCGGTATGTTACTTGCCCGAGATTCAATCATCGGTATCATCATACCTAGTTCAATCTCGTCACTGGCAAGTATCTTTACTCGTTTCGTAATGCATCATCCCATAACTAAATCATTAGTCACATTGCTTGTAAGGCTCGTAGTCATGTGCATTACCGAGAGGGCCCAGAGATACCTCTCCGATACACGGAGTGACAAATCCTAATCTTGATCTATGCCAACTCAACAAACACCATCAGAGACACCTGTAGAGCATCTTTATAATCACCCAGTTACGTTGTGACGTTTGATAGCACACAAGGTGTTCCTACGGTCTTCGGGAGTAGCATAATATCATAGTTAGAGGAACATGTATAAGTCATGAAGAAAGCAATAGCAATAAAACTAAACACTCAATTTTCTAAGCTAACAGATGGGTCTTGTCCATCACATCATTCTCTAATGATGTGATCCCATTCATCAAATGACAACACATGTCTATGGTCTGGAAACTTAACCATCTTTGATTAACGAGCTAGTCAAGTAGAGGAATACTAGGGACACTATGTTTGTCTAGGTATTCACACATGTACCAAGTTTTTGGTTAATACAATTCTAGCATGAATAATAAACATTTATCATGATATAAGGAGATATAAATAACAACTATATTATTGCCTCTAGGGCATATTTCCTTCAGTGGCTGGTCGAGACGGAGCTAACCACACCTATCCTCCATGCCACGTTAGCATGATGAAGCTGTGTGGCTAGTGGGGTGTTTTCGACCGACTGGCTGGGTCCCGATCGAGGTGGAACCATGGGTAATACATCTAATACAATATATTTTTATGTGCATATTTTCCCTCTGTGTCGAGGCATGGCACACCCTACCGTGTGGTTTCTGGGTCCTCCCGGGTGGTGCACACATATTTTCTTCCTAGCCGAGACGTGGGACGTCCTACCACGTACTTTCTGGGTCCTCCTTGATCGTAGCACCGAAGCAAGTAAATGAGTCATCAAATCACAAAAGCCCATTCTACTTCTTGAGCTTTCGTTGGGTTTTCCCTTGAAGAGGAAAGGGTGATGCAGCAAAGTAGAGATAAACATTTCCCTCAGTTAGAGAACCAAGGTATCAATCCAGTAGGAGACAACGCACAAATAACCAATACCCGCACAAACAATCAAACAACTTGCACCCAACGCGATAAAGGGGTTGTCAATCCCTTCACAATCACTTGTAAAAGTGAGATCTGATAGAGATAAATAAAACTAAACAAACGATAAAGTAAATATTTTTGGGGTTTTGGGTTTATAGATTGGAAAGTAAAAGATTGGAAAATAGTAGATCGGAAACTAATACAATGGAAAATAGAAGATCGGAAACTTATATGATGGATAATAGACTCGGGGCCATAGGTTTCACTAGAGTCTTCTCTCAAGATAGCAAATAATACGGTGGGTGAACAAATTACTGTCGAGCAATTGATAGAAAAGCGCACAATTATGACGATATCTAAGGCAATGATTATGAAATATAGGCATCACGTCTGTGTCAAGTAGACCGAAACGATTCTGCATCTACTACCATTACTCCACACATCGACCGACTCCTGCCTGCATCTAGAGTATTAAGTTCATGAAGAATAGAGTAACACATTAAGTAAGATGACATGATGTATAGGAATAAACTCAAGCAATAGATGTAAACCCCATCTTTTTATCCTCGATGGCAACAATACAATACGTGCCTTTCTGCCCCTACTGTCACTGGGAAAGGACGCCGCAAGATTGAACCCAAAGCTAAGCACTTCTCCCATTGCAAGAAAAAACAATCTAGTTGGCCAAACTAAACCGATAGTTCGAAGAGAATAACAAAGATATCAAATCATGTATAAAAGAATTCATAGAAGATTCAAATAATATTCGTAGATAAGCTGATCATAAATCCACAATTCAGTGGATCTCGACAAACACACCGCAAAATAAGATTACATCAGATAGATCTCCAAGAACATCGAGGAGAACATGGTATTGAGAATCAAAGAGAGAAGAAGCCATCTAACTACTAGCTATGGACCCGTAGGTCTGAGGTAAACTACTCACACTTCATCGGAAGAGCAATAGAGTTGATGTAGAAGCCTTCCATGATCGAATCCCCCTCTGGCAGGATGCCAAAAAAGGCCCCAAGATGGGATCTCACGGGAACAGAAGGTTGCGGTGGTGGAAAAGTGTTTTCGTGGATTCTTCTGGAGGTTTGGGAATATATGTGAAGATATAGGACGAAGAATTAGGTCAGGAGGTGTTGGAGTAAGCCACAAGGCAGGGGCGCCCCCCTAGGGCACACCCCTATGGCTTTTTGTCGGTGGGAACGACACCTATGTGATCCTTGGGATCCCTTCTATGGTCAGCGGGCGCGGGGTCGTGAGGAGAGCCGGTCTAGGAGCAAGCACACGGGTCGTTTACCTAGGTTCGGGCCGCGAGGACGCGTAAAACCCTAGTCCTGCTTTGGTGGATGTATTGATTGTTCCTGAGCTTTCTGAACTAGCTACGGTGGCCGTCTCGTTCCAAAAAGCCGAATCCTTCTCCTGGTAGCCTCGGGCCTCCTTTTATAGGAAAAAGGGGCTGCCACAGTGGCACACAGGAGGTGGAAAGGCCTACAGTGCGCGAGCTTATCGCACGGCATTACGGGACAAAGCGCATTAAATGCACTACGCAGGTGTCCATTAGCTTTATCGGGGACGAGAACGAGGCACGTCCCGTCCGTCACCGCTTTGCCTCTATTCGACACACGCCCAGGCCGGCGATGCTGTCGGCATTCTGGGAACGGGGGTCCCCAGACTTGCCTGCTTGCGGCCCATGGCGTGGCTGTGCTGGCAGGTTTGTACGGCCAATCATCATCAACAAGGCATTCAAGACCCTCGCGAGGGGCCAAGCCTCGCGAGGCGGATGACGCAAGACCTCCTCAGGAGCGGCCTCACCAGGCTGCCTCGCGAGGAGCGGAGATATCAAGGCGGGGCGAACCTCGCGAGGCTCTCGTGATGTGAGCCATGACCTTCGACACCAGGCGGGCGCCAGCGCGCGCAGCGTCCTTGTTTCCTCTTTGGTGCTAAGGAGGCAAGTGCAGGCATGGAGTACCGAGGCATCAGGCAAAGGTTTCCATATCGGTGCAACAAGACCAAGACCGGAAGGACGACAGGACGAAGGTCACCATGGAGCCCAGGACGGCGTCACCACGAGAACCTTTGGCAGGTGAAGACCACCTTTTGTCAGGATAGCTTGTACTAGCTGTCCCCTTTCAAATTGGCCACCGTTGTTGGCTCCCTTCCCGCTCAACATTTGGGGAGAGGACCAGGGCCTATATAAGTAGGACTAGCCACTACCAAAAGAGAGAGGTTTGATCTGATCTAAGGCTAACCCCTAGCACACCAAGCACAAGAACACCTCAACCTCAGGAGGCTGTTCTTCCCCTTGTACTGTTCATCATCAGCCCAAGAGGCAATCCACCACCACCGCACTGGAGTAGGGTATTACACCACATCGGTGGCCTGAACCAGTATTGTGTCTTTGTGTTGCGAGTCCGTCGAGTTCGTCCGCGAGACCTTAGCGAGCTAGGGCGTAGATCGGAGGGAGGGAAAGAACTTCGCGCGCACCCCAGAGTTCGAACCTCAAGGGTTTGCCGGAACCCGTGGTCCGACATTTGACGCGCCAGGCAGCACTACAAAAAAATACACTTCCGTGATGATACGTGTTTGTCACAGTAGGTCGCGTTTTTTTGTGATGCATGTACATCCATGATGATTTTATGACAGAATCAAGATAGTCATACCTGTGCTGTCATAGAAGTGTTCCATGACATTACCAAAATTATCATCACGGAAGTGTCCACTTCCATGACGATAAATCGCGCGTCACAGAAGTGCTTTCGTCAAGGGTGACCGACACGTGGCATCCACCGTAATGGAACGCCGTTAAGCTATCGGGTCGGGTTTTGGATCCGATAACCCGTTAATAGCCCCGACCAATGGGGATTTTCCACGTGTAAAATCATCATTGGCTGGAGGAAATACGTGTCGGCTCACCGTTGGGACAGATGTCATCCGCTCATTGGACCGAAGACGCCTATGATATGGCGACACGTGGCATGGCCCAACAGAGGCCCATTCCTATGAAAAGGCCGACCCGTTTGACTTGGTCAAAAGGTGGCGAGCCAGCCCACGAAAAGCCTGTTAACGGCCTATTCGCATATAGCCCATTTACAGCCCGCTAACCCAGGGCCCGTTATGCCCTATCCGAATTAGGCCCAGTAGCGTCATTTGGGCCGTCCAATATGATTCAGCCCGTTTTAACTTCCGGCCCATGACTTCTTTCGGCCCATATGAGGACCTTTGTAACTCTTGGCCCATTAACGACCCGTGGTGAAACTGGCCCGTAATGAACAGTGTATCACTTTATACCCGTTAACGGCCCGTTATTCCATTGGGCCGTTTCCAGCCCAAGTTATCTTTTGGCCTTCTCAGGGCCCATTGATTCTTGGGCTCATTTACAGCATTCGGTTACATACGGCCCATTACTGTCATTTTCTGCTTGTGGGCCAAATTCAGCCCGTCGTTATAGTCGGCCCGTTTGTGGACCGTTAATACATTGGGCCGTTTTCATGTAAAAAAAACCGTTGGGCTGTTTTCATAGAGTTATCAAATACGGCCTATTAACGGCCCGTTATGGTCCACGAATAGTACAACCCATGATTGGCGAAATGATGATACACCCCGTATGAGGCCCATGGATAGTACGGCTCGTAGAAGGCCCATGGATCATATGGCCCATAGAAGGCCCATGGACCCTAAGGCCCGTATAGAAGGCCGATGGATCCTACGGCCGGACGAAGGCCCATGGATCATACGGCCTGCAGGAGGCCCATGGTTCAACCGTCCATGTGTTGCCATGATCATTTTGGCCTAGTTACCAAAAATAGGCTATTGTGGCCACTAGAAAAAAACAGAAAAAGAACTGCAGTGACTACAAGCAAACAACTAAACAAGACAATAAGGAAATAAATAAGCAAGCAATTAACGCTAGCCTATTACCGTTATTACACATATTACATCCACTGGGCATCAAAGTTCGCCACCAGTGCAAATATAGGGAACAAAGCAGCACATTACATACACTGGCGTCAAAATTGGCCACCAGTGCAAATAAACGCGGTAGCAAAACAAGAGCATAACTGAAATAACTTCAGAAGAGCTCAAGAAACATTATCCTGGGTATCCACCATGCTGGCAATAAGCTTAGCAAGCTAATTAGCTTTGTCCTGTTTGGTGCTAAAATCCTGCAACACTTGCTGTTGCACCAGAAAGTATGCATCTGAATGCTCCAGGGACTTCCGCAGTCCTTCCGCTTCTTGTTGCAGCACAACTGATCGATGTCTTTCAGCTTGTAGTTGAGACTCAAGAAACCGAACTGATTCAGACAGTGAGTTTGAATAGCTTGTGCAAGCGGTAGTGGCCAGTAACTCGAACACTAAACCAAGACAGGACTTTGGGGTTGTCTCGCTGTCTTCAAGATAGTCTTCCTTAGCTGTTTTATCAGCTTTGTTGGAGACCAACAAGGATGTGTCACTATCCTGAACCTTATCTGCATTACTTCCTTTACCATTGCTTAATAAGGCACTCTTCCCTAATATTCTGTCAGCATTCTAAAAGAAGAAACAAATAGACACATAACAAGTTTAGCATGTACTAGTATATGAAACTCATTTCGGTGAACCAGTTCATTAGTGAGGTGGACAGGATTAAACTACCAAGTCTTCTATTGCCAAGTACTAGTACATAATAAAAGCATCAAACAAACATATATCTATGTCCTATGGTCACTGCATTGTCTTGCCAAATCAAAATAGAGACACGGTTCAAATCATATCATTTCAAGACAAAGCAGCAGTGAAAGAATACAAAGCGTGGTAAACTACATGGCACAACAAGATTTCAGATGGGTACCACGAGTCTACATGTACAACAACACTATTGGCTCTGTTGTCATGCTAGTAATGTGCATGATATGAAAGCCAATTGTATACACGATTGAAATTGAAATCAACAGAGCTATTGATAAGGGCAAACCTGTTAAAGAAACATGCGTGAACATACCTGCTGTGCCATTGGAGTTTCGATTGGATCCTTCAATTTAAAAATAAGTTTGTATGAGTAAATACAGTGATACAAGAGCAAAGCAATCATAGTTAAAAAAGGCGTGCCTAAGTGAGCGCTTAAGCACGCCTAGGCTCTAGGCATTGGCAAAACACATTGCGCATAACTACACATAATCTGTGCATAACTGCACATAAGCATGCGCTTTGGTCAGTAAAGCGCAAGGCAGTGGCAAAATGCACAATTAACGCCTAGTGCTTTTTGAACTATGATAGCAATGGAATCTTAAATTAGAACAATTGTTCTTCAGGTTTAGGCACTTGTTCTACATGAACAAAGTACAGTAAGACGCAAGAATATAATACATAAAAATAGAAAATGAGCTCATAGACCTTACCACATTCTTGGTTTGGGACCAGTACAGAACAAGGTGTTCCCAGTCATCGTCCAGTAAATGTGTCTCAGGAGAACGTAAGGGAATTCGATGAGTTTGTTTGCCGGTGAAGTACGTTTTCTTTAGGTAATTCCGATACTGCCACCAAGCATTCTTGAAGATAGCAGAGGTATTAGCACATGTTACCTCATTCCGAGTTTCCAAATCGGTCCTTCTCTATAGAGAAAAATGGGAACTTTTGCTGTATTATAACCATCATGGAGGTAGGATGTACGGGACGAAGCAAAGTAATTGCCATGAATAACATTACTTACACATAACTCCTGGACAAACACCTGCAACTAACATTTTCCTTCATCTTCAGTATAATATTTCCAAGATGGGAAGATACACACATACGACTTAACAACATCAAATGCGATAGATGCTAAACTACAACTAGCTGGTTGTGCTTCCTCCACAGGAATAGGCGTACTAACTGGTGGAGTTGGGGTTCGCCGTGATAGTGCTGGCCCTTTGGGCACTGGAGCTGCCTTACTAACTGCTCTTGTTTGGGAGCTCTGTGGTGGAGATGGTGCTGTGTCAACAGGAACTAGGTTACTATCGGCTGGGGTTGGGGTTAGATTGGGTGAAGCTGGTTCTCTGTCCATCGCAGTAGGGGTACAATCTGCGAGAGTTTGGATTATGTGTGGTAGGGCTGGTTCTTGTGCATGTACAACCGGGGTGCTATCTCCACCAAGAGGTAGCACTGTTTTATTTGAAGACCGTGTTTTTAGTCCGCTAGATACTGGCATCACCCGCTCCAATTCAAATGGCTGATAAACAGGAAACATAGTTGAATGTACAGACATTGTATGAGAGACAGATGCAATAGATAGTGTGGAAAAAATAGGGCATGAAATAGTTGACATGTATATTGTTTAACTAAAACGGATAGCATGGCATAATTTCACATATATGATGTCTATCTAAACCGGATAGCATAGCATAACATAATTCAAAGATATGATGAACAATTAAACAGGATCGCATGACATAATTCACCTACATGTTATCTAAGTAATCAGGATCGCATCATTTAATTCACATATGTGATTTATATGCTAAACAGAGGGCATTCGATATGATGTCTGAACTAAGAACATGGTGTTGAATATTGTACATATGATGTCTAAACTGTGCAATGCAAGACACCGTATGCATGATATGAGCAGTATAACCATGCCAAGTTAGAGAATATACCTCAGTGGGGGAATAGGACTGGTCATCTGTCTCTGAATCCATCTTTGAGGAGCTATCGGGACCCAACAAGAGATCTGGTTCGACAGGTAGCACTGTCTGCTCTGAAGGCCTTATTTTCACTTCAGATTTTTCCATCTCCCACCCTAATGGCTAATTCACAGGAAGAGTAGTTTAATGTACAAACATTGTCGACGAATGGAAATGTAATGAAGAAAAGGATGGGCAAGACATCATTCAAATATATGATGTCTGGTAAAACAGGATGGCATTGCACATTTCACATATATTATGGCTGGCTAAAAGACATGAGAATGCATAATTCCCATATATGATATAGAAACTAAACAGGTGGCATTACATAACATGTCTAAACTAAGCAGATGACATATATGATGTCAAAAGTAGGCACCGCAAGGCAACATATGCATGATATGACTAACATCATCATGCCAAGGTAGAGCAAACACCTTGGGGGGTAAATAGGAGTGGTCAGCGGCGTTTGAATCCGCCTCAGAACAGATATCTTCCTCTGGATTACAATCTGGAGAGGGGTGGGGAGGGTTTGCCATAGAACCCACCATGGAGCGATGTCTGCATGGCATTGTATTGCCGCGCAAAACTCTTCTCTTTTTCTCTACATGTTCAGCATGACTGTGTACAATATCTGACATGCATACGAAAAAATATGGTGAGATTATGTAAGGAGAGCATGCAGAAATTTAGAGTGATGGTAACAACCAGTGGATCGATGTTTTTCTGTTGAACCAAAATAGCCCTAATGGATCGACGTGAATGTATAGTAATAAGTGATGCAACAAGTGTACAACCTCTTTGCCGCAGCCATGTTGACCTCAACATCATTGGGTTGGTCGCTGAAGCAGTTGAGCCAGAGCTGGCTGTCGGAGGTGTGGAGGAAGATCTGAGGAATCTGTAGACGGCGTCCAGGGCACTTCTCTGTTGTGATGGATCGTTCTGTCGTTGGAGCAGCTCCGGTGAGCCGTAAGACGTCAAGGCTGAAGCAGCACAAGACAAACATCGTCAATCTCAAGTGGGCTTCTAATAGCATCTCCAATAGATGATGTAAAATGGATGTAAAATTAACATCACCAAAAACCACCTGACTACAATAGATGAGGTAAAAACTGTTGACTCTGAACTTAACTATCGAAACTGAAATTTACTATGGAATCTGAATGCTACTGTCGAAACTGAACGCAATGGTAGCAGAGAGGCACTTGACATGTAGTTTAGGGAGGGCCTGCAGTTCATCTTCAACCTGCACCCCCCTGAGCTGCCAGCCACTACCGGCCCCAGCGCCGCCTCGCCGCCCCGACCAGCCCTCTAGGCCCCCCGCCCCCACCCTGAACCCTAAGATAGATAGTGGGGTACCTCTCCGGTGAGCCCCCGTCCCCGCTGCGGGTGGTTCTTCCTTAACTCCGGTGAGCCCCCCCAACCCCTGAAAATCGACTGACCCAAAAGTCGATTCAGTCGACTAAAGTGTGGCTTAGTCAGGGCAGAGCAGCAGCACGAGTGAGGGGGAGAGCAGCAGCAGCAGCTAGGCGAGCGAGCAATCGAGCGAGAGCAGGAGGAGCAGCAGCAGATCCGACTGGTATGGACGCCGCCGCCGAAGGGGCCTCGCACTGGGGGAGAGCCGCCGTGGAGATGTCTCCCGCGGCGCCGGCTTCAAGGTAGCCGCTCCATGGGGGTGTGGGATGGAGCACCGTCGGCGCTGGGAGGTCAAGTTAAGGAGAAGGTGCGATGCGATGAGTGTACAACCTCTTTGGTGGCGCCGAGTAGGCCTCGGCTTCGTCCGAGGAGTCGGTGAGGGTGCTGCGGTTCAGGTGGAGTAGGTTAAGGTGGCGCTGTGGGGATGGAGTAGCCGCGATAGACGAGGCGATCGTCGGAGCAGCTCCTTGGAGGTGGAGGATGGGGCGGCTGAACCGGCGGGACGGCGATATGGACGACGGATCCTCATCTGGGGAGGTGGACGAGGGACGTCGAGCTGTTGCGGTGGACGACATCGTCGGGGAAGAGGCTCCGGCTGGGCAGCGGTGACGTGGTAGACGCAGAAGGGTGGGGTTTCGTGGCTGGAGCGGAGAGGTTATGGCGGCCTGGGATTTCGAATGGCAAAAAGGAGGCGATGGGAGGGGGTGAAGCATGACTTAGGGACACGCTTGTCCAAAATGTAGGGTGTGTTACAAAAGTACCCCCCACCGATTTGAACTAGCAGCCCTTTCGGCTCAGGGTTAGAAGGGGGATTTCGCGTGTCGGGATTTGGCAGCTGGAGGGAGTTTTCGCGCGCGTTGTAATTTCGGGATAGCAAGGCGCGGGTTGTGAAGGCGCCAGTTTTGGGAGCATGATAGCTGAATTTTTGGGATATAACAAGACACGGGTTGAATTTTAGGGGCAAGCCTAATGTGTAGTAATATTGTATTTGTACTTACCAAATCAATTCACACTTCCCTCAACCAAAAAGAAAACGAAAAAAATAAAACTATTCACACCACACAAAGAGAGAGTCTTGCCCCGTTTTACTATACAAATGCTATTCAAAGCTACTCCCTCCTTCCATCTATATAGGGTCTAATGCGTTTTTCGATACTAACTTTGACCAAATATTAGAGCAATGATATATGACATGCAACTTACACAAAGCACACCGTTAAATTCGTCTATGAAAGGTTCTTTCAATGATATAATTTTCACATTGTGCATGTCATGTACTATTAATCTTGTCAATAGTCAAAGGCGGTCTTAAAAATCTCATTACGCCCTATATAGATGGAAGGAGGGAGTATGAATCCATGTTATGTCCAATTAAATTTTTTTCACTTGTTGTATAATGCATGTAACCTACTCATACCAATATTTTAGTGCATTCCAAATGTCTATACTACCGCTGCAATTCGAACTAAATTTGAATTTGTTTCTCTATTTCAATAAGAATCTACAATCATGATTGTTGCCAACTTCAACCGTCATAGTTTCCTTGCTATCCGCCAGATATAAATTGGACGGCCTATAATGCAGGATGGCAGGCACACCATCATCAACAACACCGTTTTATAAGAGTAGAGATAAAATATATTAAATGTAGTCTAACATGTTCATAACCACACCATGTGTATCACCGTTATATATATTCACACATGCGTCGGTTTGAAACACTATGATAAATTCTTCAAATATTCGAATTCACTTTTTATAATGAAGTATATATGATCTCTATTCGTCTTTTACACCCACACAACCCTATTATCTTTGTAGCTAGCGCTAACTTTCTCTTGTGCATGCACACACCCGCATCCCTCTCACCCTCCCTCAACATTCTCTAGCTCCATCGCGCAAATTCGTCTTTTCACTTTAGGTCGTTCACCCACAGTGTGTGTAGGCCCCCCAGCTCCTTCTTTACGGCACACATCGATCGATATGCCTCTCTAGCCAGGTGTGCCTAGCACAAACACAAGCTTCCCCTCTTCTCTTGTCACCATCCATGCCTCACTCCCACCGCTCTTTTCATCGTTCTCGTACTCGCACACTCCTCCCCCCTCGATATAGTATGCCTCTCGTACCACCTCCTACATGCATCCCTCTCTCTCTATCCTTCTCCTCGTGCCTCATTTGCTTCTAACACACACATGCATGTATACCGATCGATCTCCCAACATATACCTAGATCGACTTTAACTACCCCCCATCGATCAACGTACCTCACAAGTTATGTCTCTCCTTTCTCTAACAAAGGGCGATTGATCTTCCTATGTAGTTACGTCTGCTTACAACAACCACATCGTTCCCCCCTCATCATTTGTGCATGCCTTCTGACCCGTCTCTCACACGCACGTGCACAGACAACAAGCAGCCATCTCCTCTCTTATTGATATTGCGAGCGTGCCCTCCGTTTGTCTAGCAAGCCTATCCCACCATTTGTTAGAAGCAACTCCACTACCACCCCCTCCAACACTCTAGCTTTGTCTCTCTCCCAACCTTATTCCTCTCCTGCACATATGCATGGATGCCGATCGATCTCCCTTAATACATGAGGCAGATTGATCTCCTTAATACATGAGGTAGGCCTCTCTCCTCCTCCACACATATACCAGCCATTGTACCTCTATAGTTAACTGGGCCTCCCTCTTCCCCCACCACACACCGATAGTCGAGCGCTGCAGGTAGGTATCCATGCCACAGAGACAAACTGCACATGTCCCATCTCATGTTCCAGTAGGCCAGCCACTCTATATCTTTGACGTGGGCACACACAAATTTGATGGCACTCTTTATCGATCGCGCGCGCACACACACACACACATCATCCCTCTCTTCGATTCTATGGACACCTCAAGATGCATTTGTATGAGTAGTTTATCTTGTGAGAGAAAAGGTTGAACGAGGGGAGGCCTTATTTGTGAACATGGAGAGACGTGTGGGTATATTTTTGCAAAAATGCCATAGTTTCTTTCCTATCCGTTAGATATAAATCCAATGGCCTATATTGCAGGATGGCACGCACACCATCATCACCAACTTTGTTTTCTACTCCCTCCGTCTGAAAATACTTGTCATCAAAATGGATAAAAAGAGATGTATCTAAAACTAAAATACGTCTAGATACATTCCCTTTTATCCATTTTGATGACAAGTATTTCCGGACGGAGGGAGTATTTGTCTTTTTAGAGTTTTCAACAAGTGACTATGACCGGACCTTACCAACATACTCATAAAAGTAGTCCATAATTTTGATGTTACCCTCTTTTCTTGGTGGTGCAGTGCCATCTGGATACCTCATAAATAAATAAAGTAGTACATGATACTAATATATGATACATGGCGCAAGAGTACTAAGTATTATTAATACAGTTTTGCTAGAACTCATCTAGATGAGATATAATTTGGTCTCATTCATCTTTTATAGCCATTGGATGTGATGCTATATAAGATGCGTGTGTGCTGACGTGGGTTGTATTTGTTCTTGTGTAACGAACTAACCACTGCATGTCATGTTTGATAGTCTCAAGTCATTAAAAGCATACAAGCCCCACATCTCTTCTTGGTTGATTCCTCTATTTATGTCAAAAAATAAGAAACAACGTGAGAGTTAATGCACCACGCCTATGTGTTTACTATTTGGTTTCCGTAAGATGAATTAATACTCACCTAGACGGAGGGAGTATTCGATTTGACAGCAGGCGGCGCAGTTCCCGATACGGCTTTAATGCAGACGAGGGAGGGAGTAGCGGTTCCCGATATGTTGAACGACCAATGCATCCTCCTTCAATTAATGCATGAGGGAAGTAATGGGAGGAGGTCCGGAAAAAGAGGCTGCATGATGTGAATGCAACGCAGTTTGCCCTCATTGCCCTCATATAAAGGCGCCCCTCCATTCCAATGCATCTACCACATCGTACGCACCTAAGCATTTGCCTAAGCACCTACACTAAGCGCAAAAGAGCTCACTCCAGACCCATGGCGGCGATGCTCATGAGCGGCCAGCGGCTGCGCCAGATGGTCCACGATGCCGGCCTGCGGCGGCGCCGAGGATCGTCTCCAGACGGTGTTGGAGACCGGCTGGTGGATGGCCGCCTTCAACGCCAACTACGACTCTCAGTTGGACCAGATGATCGTTGCCACCAGCAACAAGTTCACTGTCCTCAAGAAGCTCACAGACGACATCGCCGTACTCCTCCAGCCCGCGCGCCCGGGCTCCTCATTACCTGCCACCCTAATCGGCCTCCATGGACGGAACCTCTTTCAATCATTGGTGGCCCTGCGACTGCCCACCGACGCCACGAAGAATGTCCACCTAGAGGTCGCGCTCGCCGCGAGGCGCCTCTCCCTGCAAGAATTCATCGACCTACACATCCACATGTATGAGGAAATCGTGTACATAGGTATCTACAAGGCCAGTGAGGATGCTACGACGTTGGCCTTCCTCAACCGGCTGGAAGCCTTGGATGCCTCTGCTGAGAAGCACCTCGACCTCGCCACAAAAGTCGCCGCTCCTTAGCCGCTGATCGGTGGACCGGCACACTAAGTTGAGGAGGAGGAGGTCGTACGTTCGTGGATCCATCTTTCTTCTTGCCTTCTGTAACCACCACTGCGATCGCATCATCGTGGCCTTAATTCTTATTGTGCTGTTGCATTCTCGTTCCAGTCAATACCGACATGTGCGATCCCTTTGCTTAATTATATGCATCACTGTAACTAGTACTCTATCCGTCAATTTATAAGTTGTGCTTACCTTTTCCATCAACTTCGTGCAATGCGCAGGCATCTTGCTAGAAACACTAGAATATGTCTATATAATCCGTATGTGATAGTCCATTTGAAATCTCAAAAAGACAAATATTTAGGTACGGAGGGAGTAATATATTAGGAGTGTATCAAAACAATAGTGATTTCTTTCAAGTTTGTGAACAAATACTACTATTCTACTACTTTGGATCCGTCGCAACGCACAGGCACATTGCTAGTAAAAGGAAAAGGCCTGCTGCATTCGCGTCGCACCCCCACACGCCCGGGAATCGGGAGTACAACACGACCCGTCCGGCACGACACATAGCTTAGGGAAGGCGTGTTGCCTAGCATTTTCACTTTCATGTGGGACCGCCGTTAAGCAAACCGACACCCTGCCCGCGGCCGGGTTGGAAAACAGAAACGAGGGGAAGATCTAGCTATAGCACGGAAGCCAAGAAATTTGGTGTCAGACGGGGCTCATTGATAGAGTAGGAGCATTACGTACTAGTACTACTCCTACTATTACCAAGTTTGTACTCCTAATACTATATTACTAGTACTACCACTATACAACTAGTAGGTACGTGCACGACACAACATCGTAGGAACAAAAAACGGGAAGATCTTGTTTTGGGTGATTTATCATTTTTTCAATCAACGTAGTATGAATAATATGATGTGTGGGGCACCCATGAAGCTTATGTGGCTTGGTTGCATGGCTACGAGAGGTAGAGAAAAATAAATAGATAATGTGTTTAGAGTGCACTCCACTAAATAGATATATATACTTTGGATCCATTGCAACGGACTAGAACATCTATATCTATACCCCCTATATAGTGTGTGAAAAACTTTGAAAGTTGGTCGTTGGATGAAGCCAATCCGACGGTACAAAATGGCAAATCCGAGCACTACTGGCCGTTGGATATCATCCACCAGATTCTGCCAAATGTATAATCTAGAAGACTCCACGGTTGAACTTAATTCATGACTAACTTTGCCACAACTAAGCTTAGGCAAAGTTATTAGTTCTTCAAAATGAGAGAAACAAGTTGGCAAGCCTAAGGGAATCTTGCCACATTTTTTGTGTGTATGTCATGTGGGGCCTTAGTGTGGCTTGAACCAAACACTCACCTAAGTTAATCAAACTTGCCTAACCTTACATTCCACCAGATTTTGCCACATGTTAGAATCCAGAAAGCTCCACATGTAGAAGCATAATGCACAAACCACCAGAATCTCATGCGTGCAATGCACGTGTACCTTACTAGTACTAGTTGGTAGTAGTAAGAAACAAATTCCAGTTTTGGCACGAGCTCGTACTGCGGGAGCACCACAAGGCCTGCCGCAGGAGTTACATTTCCCTCTCGGGGCCCATGAGACCGAACTTCAGTGGCTTAGTGCCCGGCCTATGAGTCAATGACATGCGGACCTTAAATGCGGCTGGCCCACATGTCATTCTCATGGTGGTGGCGTGGTTCGCGACTCACTCATTCGAGATGAACCGACCGGTGGTGGCGTGGCCATGGCGAGGGTGCCACAGCTTGGCGTCAGGGCGTTACGAGGCATAGATGGCCACACCGGCGGGTACTACCTGCAGTACTCCCTCCGGTCCTTTTTACTCTGCATATTAGGTTTGTCCGAAGTCAATCTCATCCAACTTTGACCAAGTTTATATAAAAAATTATAGACATTCACATAACAACACCAATATCATTAGATTCATCTTGGAATATATTTTCATATTATATTTATTAGATATTATAGATGCTAATAGTTTCTAATATAAATTTGGTCAAACTTAGCAAAGTTTCACTTTTGACAAATCCAATGTGCAGAGTAAAAAGGACCGGAGGGAGTACATAAGTACTCCAGCTGAGGATTGATGCCCAGGACGAAATGTGTCACAGCCGCTGGATGAAAATTTGATGGTGCGGGAGAATGGATCGGAGCACAGCAGCGGAGCAGGAAAACCGCGCCCAATCGGGTGTGTCTGTGGTAGAAAGTTGATGGTCGCCGCAGTTTAGATGGCCCGCATGTCATGCACACAAAGGCAGAGGAGCGGTGAGGCCGAGAGGGATGAGGGGCACGTCGGGGGGATGAGGATCCCCTGACGCGAACAATCCTACCATTCTGTCACAGACATGTGGGACCCATAAGCGTGGGTCCCACCTGTCAGCGAAGGAAAGGCAGGGCAAGGCAGTGATAGCCACGTCAGAGGATCCATGTCCACGTCGGGGGACATCATGCCATGGTTTGGAGCGGCGTCGTGGGAATCGCGTGTGGGTGTGGCAGTGGTATAAACAAGAAACGTGATGGTCGCCATGGTTCAACTTCCATGGACAAGCTGTCATGTCTGCTGACACATGTATATCAAAACTAGAGTGTTTGTATTTCAAGTATGTGAACAAGTATTATTCTACTACTTTGGATCCACTGCAACGCACGGGCCAGCACATTGGTAGTAGTAGTGTCCATCTCTATCTCTAGAGGCCTTCCCTCGTTCATCCTTTTCTCTCACAAGATAAACTACTCATACAAATGCATCTTGATGTTCCGTGGAATGCACGAGGATGTTTCCTTGGGGGTCTCTCCAGCGCGGCGTGGCCGTAGTTGCAAGTTGACGCCCCTTGAGATGCCGACGTTGAGGGGCACTCAGATTTCCTTCGATGAGCAGGTAAGATGAGTTTGATCACGTCATAAATACATTCTAAAGACTACTTTCATGTCCATTTCCTAATTCTCCCCCTGCCCACTGGTTCACAGGTTAGGCTCGGTGCGAGTGGAGATTGGCTTGCATGTGTACAAGAGGGTACCAACATCAATTTGCACAACATTTACAACGGTGACACCGTTCCCGTAGAACCTTTGTCCAACATTGGGATCAGCCATGCAACGGGCCACCGCATGAATTGGTATGATGGAACCACGGTGAGATTGAATAAGATAGCACGAACCTTGCACATGGCGGTCAAAGGCGGACCATGCTGTCTGCGGCCGATTTGTTGCCGTACAAGTAGGAAGACGATGTGCTCCTTTCTAACCGCATCTTCGCGGTGACAAACCAGGGGACTTATTTTGTATGGGACACATCCTACGGTATACTCCCTCTCTCCCAGTTTATTTGTTTTTAATCTTTTCATTTTATAAGTTTCAAATTCAAATTTAGAGCTCCCCATCACATGTTGAGATTACAATGTCCATTAAATCGTTGTGTGCATGTATAGTAAAGAAACAAATCTCGAGTTTGGCACGAGTTCGTGCTGCGGGAGCACCACAAGCCCTGTCGTAGGAGTTACATTTCCCTCTCAGGGCCGTCGGGACTGAGCTTCAGCGCCTTACTACACCTACCTTTGAGTCAATAACATGTGGACCCGATAGGTGACTGGTACACATGTAATGCTCCCGTAGGCAGAGGGACAGTGGGGCCAAGAGGGGTGAGCCGTAGGTCGGGGGACGTGTGGTTTCATGGGTTCGAGCGACGTCGTGGGAATCGCGGGTGGATGTGGTAGAAACTTGATGCTCGCCACATTTTAGGTGGCCCACATGTCATGCACACAAGCTGTCATGTCTACGGACACATGCACTGCATACCGATCACTGGAAGGAGTAGCAGAGAAAGCTATATATGCGGATAAATAGTTCCTTATAGTCAAGCGGACCCATGCTACTACTCTGTTCCAAAGACATGCACACCATCGAAATAGTCCATCTATATCAATATACACCGAGAGGGAATAATTTTTTTACAAGAGAGGAAATAGTTCATCCATCCATAATGCCCTCCTGCTGGTGCAGCCTTTTCTTCTTCTTCTTCTTCTTCTTCTTCTTCTTCTTCTTCTTCTTCTTCTTCTTCTTCTTCTTCTTCTTCTTCTTCTTCTTCTTCTTCTTCTTCTTCTTCTTCTTCTTCTTCTTCTTCTTCTTCTTCTTCTTCTTCTTCTTCTTCTTCTCATTCTCTGTGAGAGACGGCTTCGCAACAAGCTCTTTGGACCTTGCAGCTATCTCGAAACTCACACGGGCATCGAGGGCAGCATATTTTATCCG